>NC_066626.1:33787906-34090936 GCF_025201925.1 Gopherus flavomarginatus
TAAATAATACAAGTGTCACTTTAGCAGAATGTGAAGCTATAATTCTCATCAGTGATTGGTAGGACTTCAAAATATACCACACATCAATCTTGTACAACCTGTGGCGGCTGCTCAGCAGTGGAAGGTTCTCTGGTAATGGAACTGGAGGTGGATTAGCTACGTGAAAGGGCAGTGCAGGGGACTCCTGCAAAGGGCAGAGAAATCAGTGGCATATGGGGGTGAAGCCTGAGGATCTGTCCACAGTATAGATTCTCTTGTCTGCTCCACATAGTGAAGAGACACAAATGGTTACTTCAGCTTTGTAGGGAAGGAGTTGTCTTCTTGCTCACACATTTGCCCATTCCCAATTCAGCTGACAGGACTGGGCACTGCCATGAGACTTTGTTCCTCCATGGTTAAGGATTTATAATATGTGTAAAACAATAATGATATAGGTTATATTTTTGTAACATTAAACTGAAGCATTATTTACCCATAGCCAGATTGAGTTTTCATGTTATATGGAAGGAGCAAAGCTGGCTCTACAAAACAGTCAAGTTCAGTTGTCTATGAATAAGAATTTTGCATCACACTTTATATCCCTTTGTCTTGCTAGTAAATGGGATCTGGTTGCATGTTTAAAAGACTGCCAATAACTCCATTAGAGCACAGTAGCAGATACCGCATGCCTCTGACTACTTTTGTATTTAGTGTTTGGGAAAGTATAAGGCTCATTTTCCTTTGTGTTGGAAGACCTAGTATCCCTTTAGAAACATTTAAGTTTTTTTATAGTTGATGTAGGGGAAATACATGCTATAACTTAATGTGGCTGTACTGTGGACAGGATCCTGTCTGTCTACCCGCAAGGCCCAGTGGCTTTGGTTGGTCTGACCTCCAGAGGATTTTTCTCCTCAGTACACAACTGGCCAAATGTGCATTGCCCACTAGCATATTCCACCTAATCAATACCCTGCCATCATGAGGGCCTAAGGCATTGGTGGCTCCTCAGTCTCTCCTGTTCTTTTTCGAGTGCTTGTTCATATCGATTCCAATTAGGTGTGCATGCACCGCGTGCTCGCTCGTCGGAAGATTTTTCCCCTAGCAACACTCGGTGGGTCTGCTGGGCGCCCCCTGGAGTGGCGCCGCTATGGTGCTGGATATATATTCCTGCTGACCCAACGGCGCTTCAGTTCCTTCTTACCGCCCGTGTCGGTCATTGGAACAGTGGAGCGCGGCTTAGCTGATCTCCACCTCCCTAGCTACTTGTAGTTCTTTTATTAATTCTCCTGTATATAGTTATAAATTCTATAGTTATAGTTAGTTTTATTCATTCTTTGTTATAGTTAGTGTATATAGTTGAGAGGGGTTCGGAGATTAGCTCCTTCCCTGCACCTGGTTCCGGGCCCCATGCCCGGTTCACTGGACTTCAAACTGTGCTCAACCTGCCACAGGCCAATGTCAACGGGAGATCCCCACAACTCTTGCCTTAAGTGCCTCGAGGAATTCCACCTCTCGGATAAGTGACGGATCTGTAAGGCCTTTAAGCCCAGGACGAAGAAGGAGCGGGACTTCCGTCTGAAACAGCTCCTGATGGAGGCAGCTCTTACTCCTCCGCTCTCGGCACCGAGTGCTGGACAGTCCCCATCAAGCAGAAGCATCTCTTTGGCACCGGATCGAGCCGGTACCGCTAAGGCCCCTCAGCACAGACCGGCACCGGCACCGTCGTCTGCTCAACACCGTTCCCTCTCTCCGCAGGTTAAGAAGCATAAAACTCCTGCGGCTTCCATGCCACCTGCACCTCAGTTGGAGCACCTGCCTAAGTCAAACCGCCTGGCACCAACACCTGCCGTGGCACCGACAGCTTCAGCACCATTGATTCCAGTCCCGCAAGGGCCGTCGAGTCCGGTGCCTGAAAGCTCCCCGGCGCACACACAATTCCCTCCACGCCGGAGACCTTTTCTATGGCGAGGGAGCTGATCGCACTGACGGAGTCCGCGCTGCCTCAACCCCGGCACCGCCTGTGAGGGTCATTCAATCAATAGGCAAACCTGCCCTGCTGAGAACACCCTCTGTCGGCACTGTCGAGAGGCACCAATCACGATCACGGTCCCACTGGCGCTCTTGGTCCTGTCACCGATCTCGGTCCCGATGTCGCTCGCAGTCCCAGCACCGCTCTCCATCTTGGGACCAGTAGCACTCGCGGCACCGCTCAGCGTCCTGTTTGCCGGCCCGATACTCTTGGCAGCGATCCAGCTCCCAGTACCATTCCCGGCACCGCACTTCTCGCAGCCACTTTAGATGTCGAGCCTCCAGATCCCGGTCGACCTCATGGCACCGCTCCGGTCGCAAGTCCCAGTCTCGTTCTCGGTACCAGTATGGCAACCAGTACCGCTCTCCAATGCCACACAGGGAGAGGTTGTTTAGAGATGGAGACCCTTCCCAGGGTTTTTCAGCACCTCCTTGGACATCTCATCACACATCTGTGTCATCTCATGCAGACAGTGCTTCCTATGCACAGGACCATGACTCAGATGTGCCTGGCCGTGTCTTCCAGGAGACCCAGACCCAGGAACAGGGACCCCATTAGTGGTCATTCTGGACACCTTGGGCATACCATCAAGCCCAAGGTGCACCTCCAATGCCATCCCGCTCCACACCATCGGAACACCGGGTGCCGGAGGCAACGGTCAGCTGCCTCCCTCCCGCGGGTACAGAGGAGGCTCTCATTCAGCCGGCAGTGTCTCAAGTTCCACCTGAGACTGATGTTACTCAAGAATAGGAGCCCACGCAGGACCCTCTTGTCCCTGGCCTTTCCTCTTCCTCCTCTCCAGATGAAGCGGTGGCGGGGACATCCTCCTCGGGCCCTCCTCCAATTGACCTGTGGGCACATCAGGACCTCCTGAGGCAGGTGGCCCTGAATATGAATCTTCAGGTGGAGAGGTCCCAGAGGTAGCGGACCCGGTGGTGGATATCCTGTCAACTGACACCCCCACAAAAGTGGCCTTGCCGTTTATCCATATGATGCAAGCAAACGCCGATACCATCTGGCAATCTCCAGCATCTATTACGCCCATGGCCAGGGGAGTTGAGCGGAAGTACATGGTAGCCTCTAAGGGGTATGAGTACCTATATGTGCACCCTCCTCCCTGCTCCCTTATCGTGCAATCAGTCAATGAAAGGGAACGCCATTGCCAGCAAGCTCCTGCTCCAAAATCAAAGGAGGCTAGGCACATGGACTTATTGGACCTCAAGGTATACTCTACTGGGGGCCTCCAACTCAGAGTGGCAAACCAGCAAGCCCTGCTCAGCCAGTACAATTATAACACCTCGACGGCAGTTGAGAAATTCAAGAAGTTCATTCCCCAAGACTCCTGCCCACAGTTTGCTGCCCTTTTGGAGGAAGGGAAGAAGGTGGCGAGAACTTCTCTCCAGGCCTCCCTAGATGCAGCAGGACCCTGGCTTCAGGTGTTGCTATGAGGTGGATATCATGGCTTCAGGTGTCAGGCCTTCCACCTGAGTTACAAACCACCAAACAGGACCTGCCCTTTGACGGTCAAGTCCTATTCTCTGAAAAGACTGACCCCAGGCCTGCAGAGCCTTAAGGACAACAAAGTCATCATGCGCTCCCTCGGGATGCACACTCCGGTGACTCAGCGCAGGTCCTTCCATCCCCAGCCTCACTGCCCTTATCCCCGCCTAGACCAAGACAGGACTTCGCAGAGGGCACGGCTGAGGCAATCGTAGATGGCAGTCTGGACCCCAAGGGGGCCAGAATCAGGGTCTCAAGGCAAACCGCCTACGGGGCCAAAGCCAAACTTTTGAAGGTGCGCCCGAGGATGGCGTACGAGTTCCTTTCCAGGATCCTTTCCCTCCTTTTTCCAACCGCCTCTCCTTTTTCCTCCCTGCATGGTCCCAGCTAACTTCAGATCATTGGGTCCTACGCACGGTGGAATTTGGGTACCACCTCCAGTTTATTTCGCCCCCTCTTCCACCTCCCACCCTTGTCCCTCTTCAGGGACCCCTCTCATGAGCAATTCCTCTTACAAGAGGTGCACACGTTCCTTACCATGGGAGCCATAGAGGAAGTACCAGAAGAGGAAAGGGGGAAGGGGCCCTACTCCTGCTATTTCCTAATCCCCAAGGCGAAGGGAGGTCTCAGACATATCCTAGACCTGCGAGAACTCAACAAATTCATGATAAAGTTGAAGTTCCGCATGATATCCCTGGGGACCATCATCCCATCCTTGGATCCCGGAGACTGGTATGCCGCCCTCGACATGAAGGACGCGTATCTTCACATCGCCATTTATCCTCCGCACAGACGGTACCTCCAGTTTGTAGTCAACCACCAGCATTTCCAGTTTACGGTCCTACCGTTCGGCCTCTCTGCAGCACCGAGAGTATTCACAAAGTGCATGGCTGTAGTCGCCGCCTCCCTCTGCCGTCGCCGGATACACGTCTTTCTGTATCTGGATGATTGGCTCATCCAAGGGACCTCTGAGACACAAGTCACCCATCATGTAGGCATTGTCAAGGACCTATTCATACATCTAGGCCTGATGATCAATACAGAGAAATCCACTCTGGTTGCCACACAGAGGATAGACTTCATTGGAGCCATCCTGGACTCCAATCTCACCAGAGCCTGCTTACCACTGACTCGGTTTCAGGCGATGGTAACAATTATCCAAAGCCTACAGAACTTCCCAACGACTTCAGCTCACACTTGTCTCGGTCTCTTGGGTCACATGGCTGCCTGCACAATTGTGACCAAACACGCCAGGCTACGCCTCCGTTCTCTCCAATCCTGGCTCAACTCGGTATACCACCTGGGCAGAGATGCCATAGACATGATAGTCACCATTCTCCTGAGCATCCTATGCTCCCTCGACTGGTGGCTGACTCCTTCCCTGGTGTGTGCAGGGATGCCGTTCCATCCACCCCAGCCTTCTATGACCCTGACGACAGACGCGTCATCTCTCGGCTGGAGTGCTCACCTCGGACATCTTCGCACTCAAGGCCTTTGGTCATCTCAGGAACTGGCCTTGCACATCAATGTTCGAGAGCTGAGAGCAGTCTGCCTTGCGTGCCAGGCATTTCAACAGCACTTACAAGGCTGTTGTGTCTCAGTGTTCACAGACAACACAATGGCCATGTATTACATAAACAAGCAGGGAGGGGCACGGTCCTTCCCCCTTTGTCAGGAAGCCATCCAGCTTTGGGACTTCTGTATAGCCCACTCGATAGACCTGGTAGTGTCTTTTCTCCCAGGGGTTCGGAACACTCTGGTGGATTGACTCAGCAGATCCTTCCTGTTTCACAAGTGGTCGATTCGTCTGGACATTATTCATTCTGTTTTCTGGAAGTGGGGCTTTCCCCATATAGACCTCTTCGCTTCCCGTGAGAACAGGAAATGCCAGATGTTCTACTCCTTCCAAGGCCTGTCCCTGGGCTCGATCTCGGACGCTTTCCTGATGCTGTGGACGAGCCAACTGCTTTACGCCTTTCCACCATTCCCGCTGGTTCACAGGATCCTGATAAAGCTCCGCAGGGACAGAGCTCGCTTGATCATGATCACTCCAGCGTGGCCCAGGCAGCACTGGTACACCATGCTGCTCGACCTGTCAATAGCCAACCCAATTACCCTGCCTCTTCACCCAGACCTCATAACTCAGGACCACAGCAGACTTCACCACCCAGACCTGCAGTCCCTTCACCTCATAGCACGGCTGCTGCGTGGTTAAGCCAGTCCGAGTTACGTTGCTCTGCCTCAGTACAACAAGTACTCCTGGGTAGCAGGAAACCTTCCACTCGGTCAAAGTATCTGGCCAAGTGGAAGCGTTTCTCCTGCTGGTGCAAAACGCATAACGTTACTCCCACCGAGGTCTCGATCCCCACCATCTTGGGCTACCTCTGTTATCTCAAACAGCAGGGCCTAGCGGTATCATCATTGAGGGTACTCTTGGCGGCCATCTCTACCTTCCACCCAGGGGAGAGTGGCCATTCCGTGTTCTCGCACCCTATGGTTTCTAGGTTCCTCAAGGGCTTGGAGCGCCTATACCCCCAAGTACGATGCCCCGCCCCAACCTGGGACCTCAACCTGGTTCTAACCAGACTCATGTCTGCCCCATTTGAGCCGTTAGCAACCTGCTCGCTACTATACCTGTCCTGGAAGACAGCTTTCCTCGTAGCCATTACTTCAGCCAGACAAGTTTCCGAGCTCCGGGCTCTCACGATGGACCCACCATATACTGTGTTTCACAAGGACAAGGTAAAGTTGCAACCACAGCCGGCGTTCCTGCCTCAAGTGGCTTCAGCCTTTCATGTCAACCAGGATATCTTCCTTCCGGTTTTCTTCCCAAAGCCACACTCATCACGACGGGAGCAACAATTGCACTCCCTGGACATCCATAGAGCGCTCGCATTTTATATCGAGCGGATGAAACCCTTTCATAAAATGCCCCAACTCTTTGTCGCGGCGGCAGACCGAATGAAGGGCCTACCGGTCTCCTCCCAGAGGATCTCATCTTGGGTGACGGCGTGCATCCACACTTGTTATGACTCGTGGCTCATGTTCCCTAGAGCCACCTCACCGCTCATTCTACCAGAGCTCAGGCTTCATCTGCCTCCTTCCTGGGTCATGTGCCCATCCAGGAGATATGTCACGCAGCTACCTGGTCCTCGGTCCACACCTTTGCTTCTCATTACACTTTGGTTCAACAGTCCAGAGATGATGCAGCCTTTCACTCAGCAGTTTTGCATTCTGCAACATCTCACTCTGACCCCATCGCCTAGGTAAGGCTTGGGAATCACCTAATTGGAATCTATATGAGCAAGCACTCGAAGAAGAAAAAATGATTACTCACCTTTGTAACTGTTGTTCTTCGAGATGTGTTGCTCATATCCATTCCAAACCCGCCCTCCTTTCCCTCTGTCAGAGTAGCCGGCAAGAAGGAACTGAAGGGCCGTTGGGTCAGCAGGGGTATATATCCAGCGCCATAGCGGCACCACTCCAGGGGGAACCCAGCCGACCCACCGAGTGTTGCTAGGGTAAAAATCTTCTGATGCGCGTGCACACGGCGTGCGCACACCTAATTGAAATGGATATCAGCAACACATCTCGAAGAACAACAGTTACAAAGGTGAGTAACCGTCTTTTCTCAACCTGTGGCACACAACTGTTAAGCCTCCTAGGGACAGAAAAACTTTAGACTAATCCAGGTTGTTGGGATGGGTGAAATTGAATGACCTGTGATATGCAGGTCAGATTAGATAATCAAATGTAGTGGTTCCCAAACTTTTTACTAAGGTGACCCACCAACAGCATTTTGTTTTTTGTTGTTGTTTTTTTTGGTGACCCACTATAACATATATGCACTCTCTACCCTGGCACCGAAACCTTAGTTCCATCCTTGTGTGGAGGGGAAGCCTCAAGGAGTGGGATGAAGTTGGGCCAAACTTGAGTGGTTTTGTGACACCACGACCAGGTCGTAATGCTCAGACTAAGGAGCCGGGCCCAGACCCCTGGGATTTGGGGTCAGTGTGAGTGGATTTGCTCTCCAATCCCTCTTCCCCTCAGGGCTTCCCCTTCATACTGGGTGGGAAGAAGTGTATGTTTGCTTAGGCCAGGGCCCAGTGATGGGTGAACCCAGCCCTGGATGTGGTGACTAATCTAGGACTGTCTGCAGCTCACTGATCTAATGGTCCCTTCCTGTTTTGAATGTTATGGAAACTGAAGAAGCTCTGTTACAGAATGGTAGAAAGATACCAGAAACCTAAGCAGGAAAGGGTCCAAATGTCTGCACACCAGGAATCTGTGCTTCCCAGATTTTGAGGGAGGGCAAGCCCAATGTATCCTAGACTGTACAGAGGCACCTGTCATTCCCCCTTTCCGATGGGGGGAAAAGGACAGAAAAGGAGAGAAAAGAAAGAAGAGAAGTCAGGGAAGAGAGAACAATGCCAGAAAACCAAGATATTTCATTTCCATTCCTCTCAATTCAAAATGTAAATATTTTGCTTCAATTTTTTCCCTCAGAAAAGCTCTGTAAATATTTGACGTAATTAAGTGTTTTCATTTTGTTCTAAATTTTCAGTGGAAAATCATTTCCGTTTTCTGACCAGCCTGCGATGGTGTGTTCATACCACCTCCCTGTAGTGTTCAAGGTAGTTTGGAAGGGGCTAATTAACCTAGTAGGCCTCACATGAGGGAGAACTAGGTCAATTAGACAAGCCCTAATGGAAAAGGAAGCTCAGCTGAGTAAGTGTAGGCTGGACTGGTACAAAGCTAGGAAGCTGAGAAGAGAAGGAGCAGCAGGGGAAGAAGGCTGCAGTCATTCTCTGGGAGTAGGAAGTTTGAGTTGGACCCCACAGGTGGGCCAAAACTGAGGAGGAAGGGAAGTGGGAAGGCGCACAAGGCAGCAGCAGTGGGGTCTGGGAATGAGCAGAATGAGATTGCTGAATTAGAGGGTTCCTGTGCTGGAACCTGGAGTAGTGGGGAGGCCTGGGACGCCTAACTCACCACTGCAAAAGTGGCATAGTCTTAGATTAGAGGATGGTCTGGAAAGGCGGCTGAACAGTTGGTCCAAAGAGACTTTAATATCTTGGAAGGGGAAACCCGTATAGTGACCTAGCCAGAAGGCCAAGTCACAAAGAGGGAGTGGGTTGTGTCCCAGAGAGAGTGAGAGGGACTGCAGTGAAAGTGAATGAGTTATGGAAGGAGGGCAATGGATCTGGAAGGAGCTAATCCCCAGAGCAGCCAGGAGGAGGTGCCATAGCAGTGAGTGAATCCCATGACACAGTCCGTAAGAAAGATATTACTGAGCCTGAATGGGGGTGTATAGAAAGCTTTATCTAGCTCGGGTTACTGCTAAGCAATATAGAAAACCATGAGTTGGATGGATAGACAGATAAGTCCCAAGTAAGACCCCAGAGCTGAGCATCCTCCAATCTTTGGCAAAAGTTGGATCCAAATCTAAGCTCTGTGGCTCAGGTCCATTTCCAAGGGGAAAAGTCTTATACTTTGTACCTTATTCCATACGTGGCCCCCTTGATTTCAGTGAGGCTGTTTGCAGGGGAAATTACTATTTAATGTAAGAGTGACATGATCTGTATAATAGGTCTATTACTATGCACACTAGTAGATGCAGATTCTGATACAATTACTCCAGCAGTAGTCCCAGGGAAGTCAGTTAAATAGCTTATGAAATAAAGCTATACTCCATGGGAGTAAGGATGCCAGAAGCTAGTCCTTGGTGTTTACAGTCAGAGCTGTGTGAAATCTGACTTCAGAGTGAAAAGCGCTTGAAATCAACTTTTATGTTATTCCACATTTATGTTTCATGCAGCCTCCACTAACACACAGTGTTTCATTAGAAATCCTTTAGCATCCACACAACTTTATCAAAGTGGGATGTAACCTTTATTTGTATTTATTTATTTATTTATTTATTTATTTTGGCATCATCTTGATGTCTGTGAAAATTTTGGAGGCAGGTTTTCATGGTACATTTTGAGCTGACCTAGTTTGGATTAATGGCAGAAGACATTCGCTATTTATTTGCCTCTCTGCTCTGGCAGTAGGCTGCTTAGACGTACTGGATTAAAGTTAGAGGTGTCTAAGTGACTGAAAGCTGCTTTATACCTCATCATTATTAGTATTTATTTTTGAATATCCAAAAATTTCCTGGGTGTTTCACAGAATGCAGTAAAAAGTGAATCCTGCTTGAAATACTTGTAGCATGCGAGCAGCACAAAAAGACAAAAATGGAGAGAGAAAGGACAGGATGACAATAACAACATCATGCAGTTACTTGGTACAACATAGACTCATACTCATATTTCCTTTCAATTTTATCTTATGCTTGATTTAGCTTTTCAGTTTTGTAACTTATTTTCTTGGAACAAAAGTCCCTTATTGTCTGCATTTGGTTCATTTGCTTCTTCTCTTCTTCCCACCACACTGGGCGTGGTATGTTGGACCAGGAAGGAGTTATCACTAGAAGAGCCATTCCTATGGAATCACTCCAGCTTGCATACTTTAGGCATAACTCTAGGGTGTTCTCAGTTATGATGACAGTAGTTTTGTCCCATAGTGGCCCCAGAATCATGGGAGAAGAAAGGTGGCCTAGAGCCACTTTCTCCTCTTAAACTGTGCCAAACATAAATTCATTGGAGTGTGGATTCTGTTCATGATCTCATTTTGACTACAGCACTCCACACTCAATCTCTCTCTCCCTCCCCTCGCACACACCAAAGGGTGAAAATCATGGAATTTGGGTTCATTAAGCTGTAAATTCTGCCTAGAGATAGTCAGGAATTTGTTGACAAAACCTTCTGTGTGTGTGTGTCAAAAAATGCTAGTTCATTGAAACAGTTTTTTGACATTGGGTCTCCCACATCCCAGGTGAGTCCCTTGACTGCTGGGCTATTGGCTATTCTGGGGCAGATCTGAGCCTGGCTCATTCCCTCATTTTTCATGAAAATTGTTGAAAGAGTCTGTATTTTGTCCCGATGCCAAAACCTCAGGGTTTTTTTTTTTTTTGTGAAATGGAATTCTTTTTTTCTGGCTAGCCCCACTTCTGGCCTTTAGCCTACTCAATATGCTTCCTCATGTTCTGTGTGTGAGTAGTAATGGAGTATGCTCTATTTTTTGAAAAAAAAATGTACTTAGGGTATTTTCCTTCATCCTTTATTAACATGTTTAAAGTTTTGTTGTTTTCCTGCCCATAGGAAGTTAGCCATAGGTTGGCTGTATTCCCAGATGAAACAGAACCAAACAAAACCACCAGATTTAATAATCATAATCAGTAACATAATAAAAAGAGACTACACCTGGGGTAACCAATTTGTTTTTATTGCTTTTCTTTACAACATCCAGCTTCTATACTATTCTTGATCTTTTCAGATTCCATCTTCACAATTCACCTAACTAGGCTGAGAAATATAATTAATAAAAATCCTCTATTGTGTGTTATGAGTAATACAAAGGTTTATAGAAAATGATCTGCAAATAATACATTACTGCTACACTTTACTGTTGCCAGAAATTGTTTTCTCTTTTCTGGACACCAACATTTTTTGTTTAAAATAAAGTATCAAAGAAACTATATATCACTCAAGTCTACCATTTAAGGATACCTATTGTAAAGATGCATGTATGCATGTACAACATACAAGTACACACTTTTGCAATAAGTTATCTTTAAATGAAGATATTATATAAAGTTTCAAAGAATCCATAGATTTAACCACTCAATAGATACCTATTGCAAAAGTGTATACTTATATGTAGTGCATGGACTCATACACATCTTTACAATGTGTGTGTGTGTGTTCTTTCTCCAGACATTTTATTCAATATTTGGAGTGCTGCCCACCATTTATTTCTATCACATTGAAATCTCTTTGCGACACTGTCTATATCAATGGATTTCAGTGTGTGGTCCACAGACTACTGAGGTCTGCAGACTATGCCTAAGATTTCCAAAGGGGTACGCACCTCCATTTGAAATTTTTTAGGGGTCTGCAAATGAAACAAAGATTGAAAACCACTAGTCTATATATTTCTTATTAATACAGTAGAGCCTCAGAGTTACAACCACCTGGGGAATGGAAGTTGTTTGTAACTCTGGAATATTCATAACTCTGAACAAAACATTACGGTTGTTCTTTTCAAAATTTACAACTGAACATTGACTTAATAGAACTTTGAAACTGTAAAAGCAGCAAAGAATCTGATATTTGAAACTGTAGTTAGCTATGGAGAAGAAAAATCCTACTTTTAACTTCCTTAATTTAAAAGAAACAAGCACATAAAACAGTTTTCTTACCTTGTCAAAACTTTAAAAAAAAATCCCCCTTTTAAAAATAGTTTACACTTAACACAGTACTGTACTATATATTTTTTTTTCTGTTTTAGCTATGCTGCTACCTGATTGCTTACTTCCAATACCAAATGAGGCGTGTAGTTGACTACTCAGTTTGTAACTCTGGTATTTGTAACTCTGGTGTTCCACTGCTGGAGGTAGCTTTTTACTAATGTCCATACAATGCAGTACTTTCATTGTTCTTTGTTACTCTAGGTTTTCTCAGCTAGATTTTCTTCAAATCACTTCAGATTCCTTCAATTTGATTCAAATCAGGTGCTTCTGATGACACTGAGCACTGGAGCTTTCATTTCTTCAATATGTTTTGTCCATGTTTTGATGTGTGTTTTGAGTCATTGCAATATTGAAAAATCAATTCCCCTTCCAACTTTCCTTCCCAGTGGGATTGGTTTTGATGTTGACATCCCTTCATTTATTGCACTTGCAACTCTCTGCCGTGTCATCAGTGAAATTCAGCTTGATTACACCTTTAGAAGAGTTACAGTCCACTCCATGACATTACTTCCATCACGCCGTTAGGCTTCTTTTTTCCTCCTCTGTATAATACAACATGTTAATTTGTTTCATGAAACTTTGTTCAGATTTTTTTTACCCTGCTTGCAAAGGTCTTGAGTAAATTCTAATCTAATTGTTTTGTGCTTCGGTATCAGATATGGTTTCTGAAGGGATACTCTTTTGTTAAAACTGTCCCCCTTTATCAGTCTTCTCAAAGTACCTGATCCAACTTTTCCATAAAAAATCACTGGGAGTTTTCTACTGGCTTCTGCAGGAACTGGATCAGGCCCAAAGTTTCAACACTTGTATATGTAATATTAAGTTCCTTTACCATTTAAGCTCTTTGGTAAAGCCTCAAGCACCACATCTCTCTTATGTATGGGTGAGGGGAGAGGGAAGTTTTTTTTTTTTCATCTAATTACTTACTTTGCTGCCTAGGTAGAACTTCTTATGCCCAAATTTAGGTGAAATTCTCATGTCAGCAGTGGTCATGTCAGTGAATATTAAGGTATTCTTGCACACTTGCAACAGTACCAGTGTGCACGAGGCACAAGGCTACCACTAGTTCAGATGTGTATCTTACCTTTGCATACATGCATATCTTCCACATTTTTTTCCAGTACAGAACCTGGCCTGAGGTGTGTGTATAATATGTCCAAAAGTGTGATTTCTTTAATACATCATTTGCCTCTATGGTATAGAGACTCACTGTGTAATAACCCCAATCCTGTTAAGCCTTAATTATGCAAGTAGTCTCATTGAAGTCTTGTGAGTAATCATAGGTGTGATTGGGCCCATAGGTCCCAATTCCAAACCCATTAAAATGAATGGAATTTTGGAGCAGGCCGATAGTCTCTCACAGCTTGACCAGCTAAGGCAAGGGGACACATGTCTCTTGAACAGGAAGGGTCCAGGAAGAGTTCAGTGAGACTACTCTTGTGTAAATGCTGTGCTTGATACTGGCTCAGTGAAGTCAGCGGGAGTAGAATGATGCTACAGGGCTGTAAAGTGCCATGCACAGCTATGGGGCAACATAGCAATAGTAAATTATGTCATTTAATTATTTCAGCGTTTCTTGTAACATTCTGTTGCATTTGATTCAAAATTTTCTTCTTTGGTTTTGCTTTGTTTGGAAATATGTTGCTGCACTTTTTATCATTCCATTTTTAATGGATTTTTTAAAAAGTGTCATTTCTATGTGAGTCTACAGAAGTGTTAAAGAAATAGAAATAAGATTATTTTGGCATTTCATTGATGATAGCAGCCACATCGGGCTGTATGAATATTTCATAGCACTATTAAATATGGATTACGATTTATCAACAGTTTTGTTTGAACAAAGCAATGCTGCATTAAAGCAAAAGGAAAGGAAGCAGACAGCAATGTCTGGCAATTCATGTGTAAGTGAAAACTTCCTTCATTTTCATTCCATACTCTGTGATATCTCACAGTTTTTGTCCTGCTTAATGTCGTTAATTGACAGGAATAAGATAAAAAGGGATCTTTCTGAATTTTAAATTGTTAGTTTTATGAAGCCCTTGCAATTACACATAGAAATTTATAATTACACATAGTTAATTATAAATTTATCTGGAATAAGTGAAACAAACAAAGAAGTCTGAAATATGATGTATAGTGTGCACTGTACACATATCTATTTGATATCACTTTGTCTGCTTTTATAACAATATTATAAAACTATGCAACTGGTTCCAGTCCCAATTAGATCATCCTAGAGATAAGCCTGCATTGGAAATACCTGAGATAAATAGTTGGAAATTATAGAGTTTGTTTATTCACTGTGAACTTAATTCACTAATTAGTAAGGGTTAGAACTACTGATAGCAATTCTCCCCACTCCCATACTGTAGCCCATGCAGGCCGTTGTGTGATCTTAGAATACGGTAGCTGGATGAATTTATTAACAACGGACAAACATCAGATGTTTGTAGATATCCAGCCTGGATAAGACAGCAAAATTCTGCAATGTGTCAAACATTTTTGTCTTTTAAATTCTTTTATCTGCTTTTTCTGACTCCCTTCTTTCTTCTTCTTCCTCCTTCCGTAACTTCTTTCACTCCCTTTTTGGCAATGTCCCTATTGTGTCTGGGGCATCCCTTAATGCCGTGCATCTAATCTGCTTTCTTAGAGCTGCGGCCACATTGTACAGGATATTCCACATTGCAGCCAGCCAGCCAGCCAGCCAGCCAGCCAGCCGCCCCTATCCCAGCATCACATCCTCCCTTCTGTCATGCAGAACAAGGAGTCAGTCCCAAACAATGTGTGCAGTAGGGTCCATCTGAAGCAGGATTTTGGCCTATGTGGAGCATTGGTCTGTTTTTGCATGACAATTCTTGTGTTCTTCATACCATAGAGAAAGTTTAAAATGTCATACAAGTTTGCAGAAATACACATTTTATTACTGTGTCCAATGTATATGCACAAACATGGCAAAAATGTTTACTATAATTTATGTATATCAGATTATATCACTATTTAGAGGCCATATTGTGTGCAAATAATGAGTCTCTATTATCTAATCAGAACTTGCAGAAAATGACAGAATAGCTCTATATTCAAAGTATTCCAACATTAATTTGTTGAGAATTACTTGTTGGTACCATCTGCCTCTGCTTTCTTAGAGAAAATTCTTCCCCTAAGTGTTTGCTATTTCAATTATAGTAAACCACAAATTGCACTAAGTAATACAATTGTACTACTAAAAGATTAGTATTTATTTTTATATTACCTTTATTATCTCTTAGTGTGTAGCACATCTTTATGTGAGAAGAATGTGCTTCAAAGAGAATCCATACAGGGCATACTGTATATATTTTCAGTTCTGTGAGGGCACTGGTATTAAGAGGGTTTTCCAGATCTTCAAAACTCAATTAACCTATCTGTTGGCACCCGGAAGTTGTGTTAAGTAGGTTGAGTGGCAGGACCATATGGAAAGGATTCAGGTTTCCTTAAAAGATCTGAGACCACTCAGTTAGGGAGAGACCCAGGAGAGAAGAAATTCCTGATCTCTGAGAACTGCCTAACAGAAGTAAAGAGCAGAGTATCTGAGAAGATCCCAGAAGGACTAAAGTTTATGCCTGGAAAGGGCAGAAGTGGCTAAAGTTTGTATTTTGGGTTTGGGATTTGTTGCATAACACCGGGGAAGAATCCTGTGAGTTACAGCTCTGAAGGAAGGGGGTGAAGTCTGAAACCTTGAACATCCTGAGCAGAATATAGGTATGAAGTGCAGGGCCGGCTCCAGGCACCAACTGAGCAAGCTCATGCTTGGGGCAGCAGATTCTATAGGATGGCATTCCGCCTAAACCTAGGGTGGCACGGCCACTTTTGTTGTTGTTGTTGTTCGCTGCTCTGGCCGCCCTGTAGGGGGCGGAGGAGGGGAGTGCCCTGCAGCAAACTCAGCAGGGCAGCCCGCGTCCTTCCCTCCCAGCTGACTGGAGCAGTGCGGAGCCCTCCCACAGGCGGCGCAGCGGTTGGGACCATGGGGCGAGCTCCCCGCTGAAGCCCTGGCCGCGCCCCTTTGCTCTCCCTCTGTTCTCTCCCACTTCCCCTCCCCCGCCCTAGACCGGGTGCACACTCCACAGCACAGGGAGTCCCCCTGCACCCTGGCTCCGGCCGCCCTGTAAGATTTTTTGTTTTGTTTTTTCCCCCGCTTTGCCAGCCGCACTTTTGTTTCTCCCTCTCCCCCGCTTTGCCAGCTGCGCCATTTTTTTGTTTTGTTCCCTCCCACATTTTGCCGCTCCAGCTGCACCGTTTTTTTGTTTTGTCCCCCCTTCACACTTTGCTGCTCCAGCTGCGCTGTTTTTTTGTTTTGTTCCCTCCCACATTTTGCCACTCCAGGTGCACCATTTTTTTGTTTTGTTCTCCCCCTGCTTTGTCGCTCTGGCTGTGCCGTGATTTTTTTTTCCGCTGCTTTGCTGCTCCCCCCACCTGCTTTTTTTTTTTTTTTTTTTTTTGCTTGGGGTGGCAAAAAAGCCAGAGCTGGCCCTGATGGAGTGGGAAAAGCCCTGCTGACAGGTTGACGCAGAAGGAAGGGGCGGGTCTGAATAGACAGACCTTGTCTGCTCACTACACAGTCCATGAGGTGGAACCCAGAGGAGAGGGAGGGCCTGGGTTCCTTTTCCAGCCACTGGGGAAGATGGTGTGAACACCCTCCTTCTCCCCTCCATGACAAAAGGGGGATAAGGACTGTTGACAGCCTTTGTGACATAAGTGTGCAAGGACTGTGGGGCCCAGAGTCAGGGGCTGAAAATCTGATCTGTGGAAGTTGGACTTTTGTTTGTGTTGGAGTTTCTGTGATCCTGAAAGAGGTGGAAAGAAAACAAGATCTGGCCTGAGAGCTAAGTAGTGAGAAGAGAGACTACCAGGTGTCCAAACAACTGTTGGCAGAGGGTGCTATCGAGGAAAGAGCTGCTACACCTTACCCCGCCAGAAGGGGCTGTGGTTGCAGAGAGTCAGTACTTCCAAAGGACAATATTTGCTCTTTCAGTGAAAAAATGTTGGTATGAATGTGGGTAGTTTTGGCCCTAACTTTGATTTTCATCCACAGTTCAGTTCCAATTGCACAAAATGTGCCTGAATGATCAAATAAGGCTACCCAAAGAGTCTCATAGTCTTGGTTTCTGATTGCTTTGACCCAATCAAGCTTTCCATGTTCAGAATCAGATCACTCTTTCCTGTCCAGAAAGAATCCAGGGAAGTTTCAGCTATCCTCCTGGGTGCATCTTCTTCCTGCCAAACAGCAAAACTAAGCACCTGTAATTCCTGTTCCACTGAGGGCCTGGATGCAGATGGAGATGGATGGAAGTAGGGGATGACTAAGCTGGTTAGAAGAAGCATTGATTCAGCACATTTCCCATGAAACCTAACTGGAATAAATCTATTCTCCCCTTTGGAATAGCTAGTGTTAAAGGAAATCTACTTAGAATTTAACTTTGCTAAGATGCTTAAAAGCCACTTCAGTCCTCATAGTAGATCAAGGGTTTGGTTTTTTTTCAACCACATAGTGTACTGTGGGCTTCAGAAACTATAAACATTTGTATTGCTTTCTGTTGTCAGTGCAATAAGCAGAGCTACTGTATGCAATTTCTTTTTGATCCATCAATTTGAATGGCATCAAATAGAAACCCTCACACCTTGGTGGACTCATTCCCTTTGGCTCTGTACACACGGGTAAAATAAGCTGTCCATTAGTCTGATTCGTGAATAATGTACGGAGATTAGGTTTTCAATTGTCAGCTTACTCTATTGCTAAGCAAAGTTATGTGGTTTCTGTTTGATTCATCAATTTGTATAGTGTGAAATAGAAATGTCTTAGTAAATTTATACCCCTTGGCAGTGAATATAGTTCAAAGGGCAGATGTTCTTGTCCATTAGTCTTATTTTAATAATATACAAGCCAGCAATATAGATTTTCCCCAGTGTGATTGCATGGACTGTAGAAAGGAGTTACATGTTGCAATCATTAATTTTATTAAAAGAAACAGACTGAAGGTGCCACTATTTTTATCAGTTGCTCCATTTTGGAATTCTGCAAAGGGTCCTTAAACATCAGTAGTCCTCACTAGATGTGCTAAATAGGTGCCACAAACTGCAGATATCTACAAGCACAAATTTGTCAGTGAGCCCGTTGTTAGATAAGTTGATAGTCATTTTGCAGTACTCTACCTCTAAAACCTGTCAGTTCCTGTTGTGTCAGATGTTGTAATGCCATCATTCCCAGAGTTAAACATCTGCCCATAAAGCACATCAGGGAGTAACTTTCCAGCACTAGAAGATGCTGACTGTCTGTGTCATCCTCATAATTTCCAGAACTAAAATTTTCTCAAAGCAATACTGTGCTTGCAGTAGCAGCAGTATTGCAACAGCTTGTATTGGAACCCAGAACCCATCCAGAATCAGAAGGGACTTGAAGTTCTGTTAGACATAGATAAGCCCACATTTTATTTCTATTTCTAGATCATCCATTATTGTTGTATCTCCATACAGTTATCTGTAGTAGATGTCTCCTATTCTATTCTCTTCAATTCTTAAGTTTTGCCTTGAGGACTGGTAGCTAAATCATCTCAGATAAGTGCAGATGTCTTAGGTGGTCCTGGTATACATAAGCCCTAATCAGGGAAGAACTTGAAGATTACATGTATTTGGCAGTGAAAATGATTGCATTCTGTAATCTTGGGAGCTAGTGTGTGAGAGCATGGAGTATATTCTTAAGTGGGACTTCACTTCTTGGCTCTGGGATCACAGAAACTTTTGTAGTACAGTGATGCATTGTTTAGAAACTTAAATCACTTTCAACTCTGCCTTTTTTATTGAACTATAATTTTCATAATTTTTATTGAATTATAATTTTTGTAATATTTCAGCCTTGCCCCACAGTTCTTTCCATATCTAACAGACCTGAGGAAGCACTCATTTTCCTCTATTTTAATGCCCAGCATCTTTCAGATTGAAAAGACTATGGTAAAAAGTGGAATTGATCAACATAATTCCTTAACTTAGCCAGAAAGGATGCAGTTTAGCTATGTAAGGAATTCTCTGCAGCATTACCATCCATTGACAGCGTGAGGATGAGAAATTGAAGATGATTTCTGAACCTGGTTTTCCAGAGTGCTATGAATTAGCCACTGGGATGGTCTTTCTTTACAGTGCTCAGTCACAAAAATGGATTCATGTTTTTCCATTTGATGTATGTTTGTTTTCAGTGAATTAATGTCAGGCTGTAGTGTTAATCTGTCCAGTGTTCTCCTCTTTGAATGGTATGATATTTCACTGCCCTATTGTTTATAACAACACAATTAACCTGTAAGAAAAAATAGAATAACAAATGGAAAGAATAAATAAAAAGGTAATATACCACACTGCTGTGATTAAAAACAGGCATTAAAATACTGATACATCATCTTTACGTGAAAGTTTCTAATAAGAGAAAATGCCACAACATGTATCCGTTCTCAGGATGACAAAAACTGTAATGAAAATGGGAACTATTACAAACTGTCCAATCTTCCTTACAACCCATGTGTTGCAGTTCAAACCATTACTGTTTTAATTACACCAGTGTATCTTAATCTGTGCTCAGATAGAAAAGGGTGTTGGGAATATAGCATTTATCCATTTGAAATGCAGAAATACACTAGCATGTGGGCAGAATTTGGCTGACCATCTACAGAAGCACAAATTTCTAATATTGGCTTAGGGAATTCCCTAATTTTGACCAGGCATGACTTAATGCACACTCTAAACCTTTCACTTTATCAACACAGAAACAATCTCCATCAGTGCATAGTGGAGGGAAACAGATTGGTTTCTTAGCATATCAATAGTGTGGGAGGGCTCAACACAGTCTGGATCTGTTGCTGCCAGTATTAATGTTGCTGCCAGTTCTAAATGATGCTGGCAGTTTGCTGAAACCCTAAAGACTGTAGCCTCCATACCTTGTAGAGTTCAGTCTCTCAGAGTAGATCAAAAAATAATTTGGATTTTTGTACTGTGTGTTAACATGAAGAAGAACAATCAAAATTCCCCATTCCCACCCCCAAATAAAATAAAAATCCAGAGCTATTTGCTTAGCACAGAATGTCAGTACATACTGGCATTCATTCTGTGCCGCAGGAGTATTGTGCCAATTAAAGAACAAAGACAGTGATTTGGTACTTTCTTGCTACTAGAAATGCTTGAAAAACTGGAAATTTTTTTGTGAAAATCTTTGGGGAAAAATTGTTCTTTTTGTTGTTATGGAAAAAAATTGATTTTTTTTGACCAGCTCTACTTGCTATCCTCTGACTTTTGGGCCAGATATGGTTTTAGACTATTCTCATTGTGTTTTTGATCATGACATATAGTACTCTTTATGCTAATTTGTGCCAACTCACTAAATCCTTCTTTATTTTGCACCTCCATTTCATCTTGTGTATCGTTGCATTTGTGGATAGGACAAGTACCACAGCATGAAATAAACTCTGTAGGTGACTACCTGTTTTTTCAGGCTAAGGAAGAGAGACGGGTTGCATGATATTCTCACGTAACTTACTGTACACAATTCAATTTTACCAAAAGTGTAAACAATTCATGAATATAGCTCTTATAGTAGCTATATGCAAGTCTAATTTGGATATTCAAGAAAAATATCCTGTGATAAAGGGA
This sequence comes from Gopherus flavomarginatus, assembly GCF_025201925.1. Classification (NCBI taxonomy): domain Eukaryota; kingdom Metazoa; phylum Chordata; order Testudines; family Testudinidae; genus Gopherus; species Gopherus flavomarginatus. The sequence goes on from NC_066626.1 coordinate 33,808,429, forward strand.
AGTGAATATTGTGCCTTTAAGGGAAAACAAATCACACAAATGTGTTACCTTGAGGATTTTTCAGAACTATTAGTCCAAAGGCATAATATTGGATAGTAATTGAAAGAGGTCGATTGTTATTGTGCTGAAAGCTAAATGCTAAGTTGGCACTGTTAATCTTTTTAAAATCGAAGTCTTGCCATGCATCAGATGGTCCTATAAGATGCTGTCATGCAAACATTATTTCTTTGTGGTGGTCTGCTTCCACCTACTGTATTTTGATTGCACAATGTGACAACCAATCATTTTCCCAGATTGATCAATTGAAGAGCAACAACAGAGATCTTAAGAGTAACTTTTGAATTAAACAATGTTATATTAAAGAAAGAAAGAAAGAAAGTTATATATTGAGTGAAGAGAGAACAGTCTTTTATGTGAATGTTACGTAAAGAATGGGAGTGCAATGGCAACGTAAGGGGGTTGGTGAAATGGAAGACTAAAACAGGCAATCATGAAGGGCCAAGATGCTAATTCTTGTTGGGTAGTAGTCTCATAGATTTCAAATGAACTTTTAGTAGAGGGAAGGTGCTATTCAACATACATAAAGGGATCAGAATTTGACCCAAAATGTTGAATAAAAATGGACCAGAGCTTCAGCTGGTGTAAATCAGCAGAGATCCACAGAAGTCAAGGGAGCTGTGCTGATTTATACTGGTTGATGATCTGGCATTGAGTCACAAAAGTAAATGAATCTTAGACATTTTCAGTGGTGTAACTTTACACATTTCTTAATTAGGGCTAGATTGTGAACATCTTATCTACATCAATGAATAGTTACTTATATGACATTGACATGGATGGAGCCATGTCAATGTTATACCTGGTCATGAAAGTAAGCCAGGAATTCACAATGTGGCCATTAATTACCATGAGCTAGACTTGATACCCATGCTCAGCCTGGCTGATAGTATCTCACTGTTTGCATACTCCATCCGAAGTGCAGTGGACTAATTTTACAGTAAGGTTTTGCCCAACACGAATGAGGCTTTTGGAGTATGGCCATTGGGAAAGCCTGCTCTTATTCCCTAACCTTTATTAGAATCAAGGCCAATCTCCTCAAATGCTTTTAGGTGCCTAAATCCCATAAAGAAACTGGGCCCAAGTTCATTCAAATTAAATTCAAAACGTGAAGAAAGCTGGTGGCTCTCTGATTTTTCCTATCTTCATGGTACTGAAGGTTTGGTGCTACTTCTAGTTAGCACTTGCTGAACAGTGGGGAAACGTTAGTGAACATGTTAGCAATTTGATTCCTCTGTATCTGTGCACCCTCTAGGTTATTTTTTCCCCTCTGGTGTTTGGATGACTCCTTTTTGTTTATGCAAATATTTGTGGAAGTGCTGTAACTCATACAAATACCTGTATTTTCATGAAAACAAGGGTATTCATGCATAGACAAAAGTATTCACTATTTGTTATTTGCTATACATCATTCATTAGTCTCTTGTTTAAAAAGATTCAGCCATCCAGTCAGGGATGGGAAACAATACTTTGTGACTTAGGCGATGAATCATAGATAGCAAATACTCACAGAACTCAATTTGTGGAAAAAATCCACAGGCTGTAATTTCTTCAGACAAATGGTTTGACAAACAATTATGAATAACAAAAAGTAATTCAGGGAAATCGTGATTGGATTGTGGATAATTCAAGACCAGGGAAAACAGCTACATTTGCTAAATAAATTGTTCATTGCCTAGCTCACCCAGCTCTGTAATTAGGGAGGATTGCTGTTAATCATGAGTTTGTTAATGGTCATTTATACATGATTTTTCTTGTGGTGATATAAGTCTAGTGTGCAGAGACCAAATAAGCAGATGACAATAGACTAAGTAACGCTAGATATTTTCACCTTTTTGCTTCCTTATTGGAATATCATAGCACTTTACCACAGGATAGAAGGACTTCTTTGAGGTTCCATACAGAGTGTATAAGCCTCTGGGATTTGCTAAGACTTATCATCAGATATCACCAACTGAGGTAATCTCCCAGTGATTTATAATGGGAGATGGACAACAGAGGGCAGGCATACTAATTCTAGTGTGGAGGAGGCCAGGAACTTCATCCACCAGAATGAGCATGATGGGACAAGTGTGAACAGGTTGTGTTTTAGTGAGCCAACCCATAAATACTATGATAGAAGGGTCTGGAATTAATAGGTTGGACTTGAGGTAAGTCTTGGGGGTGGAGGGAGGAGCGGGGACTCATTTCTGAAATGTCCTGAGCAAGATCTGGAAAAAGAGAGGAAATTTTGTTCTAAGTATTTTTTTTTTGGTCAGCAGTGGGTAAGAAACAGGCATAGCCAGAGCACCTGAGATGGACTGATTCAGTACATTCCCCCAAGCTATCCCTGTCCGTGGAAGTTGCAGCTGCTACAGAGCAGCAACAGGTATACTTTGAAGCTGATGTCCATCTGCAGAACCTTGGGGGGAATATAGTACTTTACACCTGACTGTCCTCAGGGATGATTTCCCATTGGTGTACAGCTGTCCCCATTTGAATGAGATGGTTAATACAGCAGCAGCATCATTACCACGATGCCAGAAGGGAAGTATCAAACCCTGGTTTGTTTGGGATTTTTTTTGTGTTATTTCATGAGAGGTTATCAGATAAAGTTTATGAACAAAATGTTAAATATTACCATTATTTAAGTAATATTAAAAACAAGGTATTATCTCTGGGCCAAATGCTCAGCTGGTATAAAACTTGTATAGCTCTGTCAGAGCTATTGAGCTATGCTGATTTATGCCAGCTCACCCTTTGCCTGCCATATTTTCAAATTAAAATGGTTGAAATGGGCCTATTATTTTTTTAAAAACTTTTTTAGGCACTGTATCAATACAACTGAATGAAAACAAAGGGGACCGTTGAATAAAGACTGTTCATTTATATCTGCACCCAGGAAAATGTAGTAAACACAAATATCCTCCGGAGTTTTCCCATATGGAGTGCCTGGATGTCCTGCACAAGAACTGAACCATCTCTGACAGTGTGTCAACAAAGGAGGCAGGAGTTCTGTTGTGGATCATTAAATCACTCATAAATAAATTGCAGAGGACAGTTGCCATCTGAAATCTTTCTTTTGAAGAAGATTTTCTAGTCTCAAGTCAAGAATCAAAACTTTTTTCTCTACTGCCTTATACAAACATAAATATAAGGTCCAGACGACCCAGTAAAGATTGGGGTCCCTTAGTCCTGGGGAAGCACAAATAGAGTCACAGAGGGAAACAGAGAGAGTGATTTGGGAGGAAGACTCAGGGACAAAAGGAAGAATGTGATGAGGCCAGAGACTGGGAGGGGGAAGGTGGGTATATAAGGACAGAATGACATCCTTCACGCTAGAGCAATGGTGGGCAACCTGCGGCCCATCAGGGTAATCCACTGGCAGGCTGCGAGACAGTTTGTTTACATTGACCATCCACAGGCACAGCCGCCTGCAACTCCCAGTGGCCACGGTTCACTGTTCCCAGCCAATGGGAGCTGCGGGAAGTGGCACGGGCCACAAGGATATGCTGGCTGCCGCTTCTTGCAGCTCCCATTGGCCAAGAATGGTGAACCGCAGCCACTGGGAGCTGCGAGCAGCCATGCCTGTGGACAGTCAATGTAAACAAACTACCAGTAATTTTAGGGTGAAATTCTGGCCTCAGTGAAGTCAATAGCAAAACTGCCATTGTTTATCTCTCAGTGCCATGAACTGAAACAAGGCTGTGGTGGAAGTTTCTTGCTTGTAAATTCCTGGGTTGGAAGATCTATCTGCAGTGATCAAAGCATTATTAACACTCGAGCTTCTGTGTTAGCCAGCCTGGACTACTGCTTGTTCTGAACACAGAACTTTTGCTTTTCGGCAGGAGTGGATACTATGGCTCCCTCTACCCTCACTTACAGTAGCCCAAGACCCATTCACATTGTCCTTCAGGAACTGTGGTCAACTCAGTGAACTCTGCTCCTTTCTCCAATTAACCCCCTTTTGCTTTTGGGTCTGCACAGACATATTCCTTGCTAACAGACCCTTCCTTTCCCTTTTTCACCTATAACCAGCTTGCTTGATGTAAATGGTTATTTCTCCCTCCTCTGCTTTGTTTCTGCCTCTGACAAGATGAGTGTTTAAAACACTTAGCCCTCTTGGTACTCAGATGGGGAGGGAAAGAGATCCTATTTAGATCAAAAACTGTAGACTTCTGCTCTTTTCTGCTTTGCAGAATGACACAGCACATTTGGGCCATTGCCAGTGCCAATTTCTCTCTCCCTAATTAAATATGTAAATATCTTTGGTCACTTAGGAAATCTTCCTTAAGCACAACATAGTGGGCTATTTTCCGCCCATCCCCCAGATCCTTTTGAAACTTTAAATATTTGCATTGGAAGAAAGATGCTTGTCCAAACGAAGGGATGATTTTACATTCAATGCTTGGCTATCTTGCATTGTGCCTAGTTCCCCCTGGAAGAGGTTTCAGAGGGGTAGCCATGTTAGTCTGTATCAGCAAAAACAACAAGGAGTCCTTATAGCACCTTAGAGACTAACAAATTTATTTGGGCATAAGCTTTTGTTGGCTATAACCCACTTCATCAGATGCTCGTTGTTTATGGTGGGAGAGGTGTTGCTATAAGGTAATTCTGAGACACTCTTTTCCTGACAGCAGCTGCAAAGATGCTTGAAGTCCAGCTGTAAAGATACTTGAAGTCCATCTGTGAGCCTGCTACCATACTGGCAACCCCATAGACAGATTCACCCAGCCAAGTTTTTTTAATTAATTAGAAGTTTAGTAAATGGATTGTACGCAGTAGTCCTCAATGATCTAACAAGAATAATTAGAAGACTCTTTTCTTTGAATAGCATGAAGAGCTTTAACTTGGTTCCACTTTGGTCTAAATCCACCCTAGGTAATTTATAATCTTCCTGTGCCGTTGTCCTTTCACAGTTTGCACTTGCATCTTTCAACTGAGTCAAAACAAATTTGTCTTTGTTGAAATGATCTTGCCAAGTAAGTTGCTTTCATACAAGTATGTAATCCACTTATACTAAATCCCTTCTCCTTTTGGCACCAGATATTGCCCTACCTTGAAAAACACGCCAGTTAGAAGTAAAATGTAGATATCTTAATATATTTGGAACAGATATTTATCTTTTGCTGAAGGAAAAATCAAATTTGTCTCCATCTCTTGGATCTACTTTTTCAGTTCGGAATCCTTTGGCTTAGAGAAGAGAGTGGTAAAATAGAATGTGCCAGTCATTTTCTTTTTTTTAAATGTTCAAGTACAGGATGTTTTTGCACAGCAAGGCAGAGGCACTTTTTTTGCCTGGCTGCCTGTAATCTGCTAATAACTATTTCCATTTCTTATCAACTTAAAAAATTCGCAGTGCCAGGTAGAGATTTAGATACAGACCCATGCAAAGGATTAAGTTAGGAGCATGTCACCTCTACACTTTGTCATAAATTCATAGGTTTTAAAGCAAGATGGGCTAGGCTGACTTCTTGCATAATATTAGGCCATTAGAATTTCACCAAGTGGCTCCTGCATCAAGTCACAACTTCTTGTTGAGCTAGAGCAGGTATTTTAGGTAGGTATCTGATTTAAAGTGATGGCGAATCCACCATGTCCCTAGGTAAACTGTTCCAATGGCAAATTACTCTGTTAAAAAAAAAATCACCTCATTTCTAGTCTCAATTTGTCTAGCTTCAACTTCCCAAGCCCTGGATCTTGTTATGTCTTTCTCTGCTAGGTTAAAGTGCCCTCTGTCAAAAGAAATGATCTTCCTACCATCTCCAATGCAAATGAATAGCTTGTCCCTAGTCACGCCTGGCTTGGTTTGTCACTAAGCAGAAGTGTTTGCCTTCCCATTTGTTTGGAAAAATCCTGCTTTGCCTCCTTTGTCTGTTTAGCCTCCAAACCATAATATCAGAGAATATCACTAATTTCACATATAGCATTTTTACATACATTTCATCATGATACTAATATCTGGTGTTTTGTGAGTTTTCAAATGATATATTGCAAGACACTTTTTAAATAAATTTCATGACAAAGGTGTGTGCGATGTATTGAGCTGGTCAGGCCAGGTGAGTTTCACTATTACATAACCAGGGAGACCTTTGCCGTCTGGCATTAGGGTGCTTTTGGGTCACAGTTTCTGAATCACAGTGCCTCCTGGGTGGTACAGCTTGTGCCATTATCCCTATACTATCTGATACTAAAACTTAGCCCTAAATAGTACAATTTAATATAGAATGACAGTGTTATAATTTCCCTACTGATAGGTAATTTATGTATGTGGTATGATTAGATTTATAAGAAGAGTTTGAGGGGTGCTTCCCTGAGATCGTAGTTGAAATTCTGGAAGTGGTGGGGGGAAAAATATTCCATGTGAGTTCTTTGTTTTAACTTTTAGTATATTTGATTTTTCTATTAGAAGTAGTTGTTTTTGTGTTTGTTTTTGTTTTCCCCTCACTTTTACAAGCTAATTAGTTACTTTGAATCCTTCCCAAAGGCTTCTTTAGAACACTTTATTGAGATAGTCTCAAATGTCCGTCCTGCAGCTTTAAGCAGTGGGAGAGTGTGTTTGGCTAGCTGGCTGAGTGAAGGGAACAGCGCTTTATGACTGGGGGTTGAGGGGAACAGGAAAGACAAAAACCATTGCAAACGGGGATAGTGTGGTCGCTGATTCATCCCCCTAGGAATGGAGCGGTTAAAAGGGACAGCCCTGCACCTGAATCTTCCTTTTACATGGAGCAGTCTGAAGCAGAACCCACTCTCTCTCACCTCTATGTGGTAAAATACCAGGTTTGGTCAAGACCTGCTGTAGGCATTACACTAGCCTCCCCTTATTTAGGGGGTCTGGAAAGGAATTTTTCCCTTACCACCATATTGGCTTGGGTATAGGTGGGTTTTTTTGTTTTGTTTTGTTTGTTTCCCTTTCCCCAGAGCGAGTTCAGGAAGAGCTCTGTTCATTTATGGCATGAAGGGTGGTAGGCTATATGTCACAGCTCATTATTTAAGTGTGGGGTGGATGTCCAGTGCAGGTACTCCATAGGAAAGGTATATAGTGACTGGATAAATAGCTTGGAAAAGGACTTAAAAAGAGGTGTTCATTAAAGGAATGAACAGGGGGCAGTTGGGGACTCCTATGATTGGTATGGCAGGGAGCCAACTCCCCATTCTTATAGCCCACCTTAACCCTCCTACAAGGTGGGGGGGATGGTAAGGTCCTGGCAATGGATTTGCTGGAGGGACCTTGATGGAAAAAGAGGGGGAGGTGGTAGAAGCCCCCTGGGCATGGTAAGATTCTGGCAATGGATTTGCTGGAAGGACCTGGATGGAAAAAGACGGGGAACTGGTGGGAGAGTCCCTACTCCGACCCCCTACATATGGTAAGGTCCCAACAATAAATTTGCTGGAGGGACTTGAATGGAAAAAGAGGGGGAGCTGGTAAAATCCCCCCAGGTAATTACAGAATAAACATGGAGTTAGCTGCACTGTACCCTTTTATATGCTGGGTAGTCCCAAACATCTAATAATAAAGTTGTGGCCTAATTAAACCCATGTTAGATGTCTCCAATCCTCCTTTTGGTATAGCCAGACAATGTTATGGTTGTCTCAATTTTTACCGTTTTTCACAGTGTCATTCCACCCAAGTCACGTTTTCTACCCCAGACTCCTCCTATTTGTCACTGTTGAAACTTTAATATCGCTCACCACAAAGACTAATTTCTTTTTATACAAATCAAAAATCGATTCCAACCACCCAAATTTAAGCCACTGACATAAAATGGAATATAAGTCCTGGTCTGAAATTTGATTAAATCTATTTTTCAAGATCAAAACAAGGTTTTCTCATATTTAATCCCTGAAGGTCAAAAGATGAAATAGATGCTTTTGGGGATGTATGGGAAGAGGTCGGTCAGCAGAAGGCAATCAGAGCACTATCTTGTATAATTGCTGATTGGTTATTGAGAAATAACTGCATTGTTGTTCTTACAAATCAGATTCTCTCAGTCAATCAAAGTACGGAAACTGCAGAATGAAAAATGAGTGTAGAGTTATGGTTCAGGGACAGTTCAGCTTGCCCATTTCATTTCAATATAATGCTAATTAAATCTGTATTATTGTATGATTCCATAGCATTTAGAAAGTTTAACTCTTAATTCACCAAGTAGTTGTATTCTTATTTCCAATGTGAAGTCAGAAAGCATGTTTTATGCTTTTGTGAAAGTACACGTGTGACTCATACTTCCATTGTCTGAAATGTTAAGATCCCAACTCTACTCTCTGGTTTAACGTGGGGCTCAAAATTTGGCCTTAAATCAGGTCATTGATGTTTTAACTAAAGATTCACCTAGTGAAATTTCATATTCTGTGTCACAAACTAGCCAGTTACTTCCCATTTCTCTTTATAGCAAGTTCATTTGAAGGTTATTCAGGAATGCCAGCCACACATCTGCTGTATTTTCTCTGGATTACAGTGCTGTCAATTTCAAAGTGGACATTTCTAGGATAAAGAGAGTGAATGATCTCATGAAAACTGCATAGAGCCAGCACTCCAAATGGCAGTAGTTTAATTTGTGGTATTCTCATTGCCCTTTAAAAACTCCCTACTTTACTAATATTAAAAAACAGCTTGAAAAATATGCATGTTCACTAGTAATTACATTCAAACTGTTGGGAATTCCTATCAGATCAAGTAGTGACATTAAAAGGTATGTTCTGTCAGTGTCTAAACAACAGATGTCACTGGATAAATTAGTAGATTTGGGGAAAATCAATGGTCGGTACAGTGCCTAGAACATTAGAGACCTGATCCCTGATTGTAGCTTCTAGGTGCTAACTATAAATAATAAGGCGTAAATGTGGGCATTATTTCATTTTTACTTTTGGTTCTAGCGCTTATACAAACTTCCTAAACACAGCCTGAAACCTGATTGGGGCTGTTCATATCTGAGATTTTAGTACAGCCAACTGTAAAAATGGAGGTCATTTACAAATTCAGATTCAAGACTACAAAAATACCCCATAAACATTTATACCATGCTGGACTCCAGCTAAAGGGCCACCCATTTGTCTCTGCTGTCAAGGAGTCAAAATGATCATAGATGTCACTAATATTTGACAGCCCTCAGTTATTTAAAAAAACTTAGTGCCGAACACTATATTTAATCACAGATATCTTTATCTGCCTAAGGAAGGGTGAGCTGATTAAAACAAATATTGAGATATTGTTCCCATTTCAAGTTATTTCAGCTGTCTCCCACATACAGTGAGGTTATCAAATGGCATTTCTTTAAAATTTTATTTGGACAGGGGAAGAGACTATCCTAAATATAATGTTCCTCCCTTGATCTTATGGTACCACTATGTAGCAAATATGCACTATTTTATGTTATTAACTAAGCATATAATTCAAGTTACACCGAATGACTTATAATGGCATTGACTTAGTAAGTTCATTAAGAAGTTTCAAGTACAAGTTCTTGTTACTTTGGGGCAAGATATTTTTTTTCTTTTTTCCTAACAGTCATCCTGAGGTGAATCATATTAATTAGATTTAATCAAACAACAGTGAGGTTTCAAAAGATTACATTTCAAAGATTCCCTTTTAATGCAATCCTCTTCATTTTAGTATAAATGTTCTGTGCAGAGCAATACAATAAAGGAATGAAGGCACCATGGGACACTATACTTTCTGATTTGTCTCACTGTTACCTTGTACTCCCACCATCTGTTGATTGCATTCACCTATTGTTTCTTGACTTAGCTTGTAAGATCATTGGGGCCAGGGCTGTCTTTTTTATTATGTGTTTGTTCACACTGGCACAACGATGCCTTGGTCCTTGACTGCAGCTCATTATTGCTCCTGCATATAAATACTTATTAATTAACTGTATTTTGGAGGATGGCTTCTTTAGGTAAGATACAAAACCAAACTCCTGACAACTTATGTGTTTTTGCAATTGTGAAGATAAAGGTTTCTCCTCAAGCTGCAACCCAGATTCCATTTTGAATAATTACATTCCATTACATACTGAATTTTCTTTGTGGTGGTCCTGTTAAATCTTTGTTCATTGTTGCTGTGCAGCTGAACAAGGGCTTATGACATTTGGTGGTATTCTGTATCTGAAGCTAAACTAGCCCAAGTGTAAATATGTGCAATCCCACTCAAGCCAATGGAGATAAACTAAGACTGAGCTAGACGGGGGATGAGGGACACAAAAATAACTGTAAGCTACTTTTGACCCCAGTGGTACTGGGCTAAACAGAGCCCTACTGCACTGGATAATCTGACTGCAAAGTTGTATGCATAATACATGTAAACAAGGCAACATGAATGTTGGGGTTGCCATCCTTTTGAATGCTTCACTTTGCTTTCTTAACATTCTAACATTCTGTTCTAGGCCTCATATACACACTGTGAGGCAAGGGCTCTAAAGAAAGTCTTTCACACACAGATTCCCATTTCACATGGCATAAATACTCCCCTAAGCATTACTCAGCTGCATAAATGTTAGCAGGATCAGGGCAAAATATTTATGCATAGACATAAAAATATAATTACAAGTACTGACTGGCTCTGAGAGCAATAGTAGTAAATTATTGCCAAAGCAGATCCCCCTCCCCAAGACTGAGATATATCATCTGAAACTAAAGTCCTGATGGAAGCTATGTCTACAAATCCTGAAATGGTGATAATGGTGTACTGGGAAATAGTCTATATTTCTTTGGTCATCTGACAAAAACAAAGTGATGGTATTGGACTCATCACCAGCACCTCCAGAATCATGGCTTTATTTCAAGTTTGGTTTACTAGCTATTTTAAAAAATAAACTTTTTAAAAAGCTCCATATACTCTTTAAACAGGAAAACATGTAAGAAAAATACCTTGATATTGTGATCTACTATGCAAAGTTTAAAATATATGTAGTATAAAAGCATTATAATAGGGTTAAGGAAGTTCATGGGGGAAATACTGAGAGGAAGAAAGAGAGCCTTCATTTCAACCTTCCCAGCAGGTGCTGATATACTGTATGAATCATCCATTACATGAGCCATTTAAAGAATTATTCCTCCTTCACAATAAATAGCAATTTCCAGTGGTAACAAAGCACACACATTACAGTTCTGCAGATAGCCAATTGAATTATTCTGTTTAAATCCTATTGTCTAATGAGACTTGGCACCTCAATTTCAAGAGGGAAAAGATGCTAAATACTTATATACTGTATTATGTGGCACTGTGAATACAAACATGCATGTGCCTGTCCATTTCATAACAGAGAGAATGGCATTTAATCACAGGAGGCTGGTTTTTTTTCTTTACTTTGAGAATACAAATAGCAGTAAAACGGGAAAAATTAGTACAAGCTAAAATGCTAAGTTTGTTATCTCATTCTTCCAAGCAATCATGGTCATGCAAAGAAAAATGCACCAGTTATAATGTTGTCATTTTTTTCTCATAACATTGGCTGAGGTCTTCCTTAGTTGCATTCACAATATTAACATGCTACATGAGTATAAAATGGTTTCTATCAATCCCTTTTTGTTGTTGTTGTTGATGATGATACTATTGTGTTCCAAGTATTAACTCACAAGAATCTCTATTATAAAGTCCAGGGGCTGAGCAATTTGAGATCCTTGAGCTTCCTGCTGTGAAATCATTATTCCTTCCGAAGCTCTTATTGTCATCATCACACCATAAATCCCATACAAGTTAAGTATAGTTTATTATTTGCACTGTGGCAAACATTTTAGATACAACATCGAACGAGTAATGGGCAAGATTTTTATCACTAAATTCTTAGCACTTTCAGAATGTCAACTATGTGGTGGACGTGAGAAGTTGGAAAATGTCAGTGTTCAGTGAGAAACAACCAGGAAAGATGGGGGGGGGGGAAAGAAGGGGAGATTTTGAGCTTAATTCCAGGACGCTCTTGAAAGTCAAGGACAGATAAGATGAATGTTTGCCAGTACAATACAGGCAGCATATTATACCTGAGGTTTTTATATTATATTAGTGACTTTCATTTTGTGTTAGTAGCTGTCATATTATAGGGGCACTTGATGTATCATATTAGCAGCTCCCTCTGGTCTCTTTTATTTGTTTCTTCAGATGGTATAAAGTTTCCACTACATAGAAATGTACAGGACTCTGAAAGTAATCAAACATTAGGGAACATCATAAGATGGGTATAATTGTGCAAACAGTGGGCTCATTTTTATTAACATTGTGATATTCCTCTGGGTGATTCATTCTTGTGAGTTAGGGCTTGCAGGAGTAGGTTCATGGTTTGCACTGCTGTAGCATTTGGTATCTGAAGCTTTACAAGTGATTTTATTGGTGTGGCCCAGAGAACAGCGTAGTGGCCTGAGACTTAGGAGAACTGCATTCTAGTCCTGGCTCTGTTATTAGCCTGCTGTGAGACCTTTGGTGCAAGTCATTTTCCCTATTGGTACTTCAGTTTGCCCATCTATAATATGGGGATAAGGATATGTATCTGCTTTGTAAAGGTATTTTGGGGTCTATGGGTGAAAAACACTATATTAGAGACTAAATGTTATTAACAAATATTAGCAAAAAGAACAGTAGTACTTGTGGCACCTTACAAACTAACAAATTTATTTGAGCATAAGCTTTTGTGGGCTACAGCCCACTTCATCTGATGCATAGAATGGAGCACACAGTAAGTAGTTATATATACATACAGAGAACATGAAAAGGTGGAAGTACCCATACCAACTGTAAGAGGCTAATTAATTAAGAGAAGCTATTATCAGCAGGGGAGAAAAATTTTTGAAGTGATAATCAAGATGGCCCATTTCAGACAGTTGACAGGAAGGTGTGAGGATACTTTAACGTGGGGAAATAGATTCAATTAGTGTAATGACCGAGCCATTCCCAGTCTCTGTTCAAACCTAAGTTAATGGTATCTAGTTTGCAGATTAATTCAAGTTCAGCAGCTTCTCCTTGGAGTCTGTTTTTGAAGCTTTTCTGTGGCAAAATTGCCACCTTAATGTCTGTCACTGAATGATTAGAGAGATTGAAGTGTTCTCCTACTGGTTTTTGAATGTTATGATTCCTGATGTCAGATTTGTGTCCGTTTATTCTTTTGCATAGAGACTGTCCAGTTTTTCTCCCCTGCTGATAATAGCTTCTCTTAATTAATTAGCCTCTTACAGTTGGTATGGGTACTTCCACCTTTTCATGTTCTCTGTATGTATAAATATCTTCTTACTGTATGTTCTGTTCTATGCATCCAATGAAGTGGGCCGTAGCCCACAAAAGCTTATGCTCAAATAAATTTGTTAGTCTATAAGGTGCCACAAGTACTCCTGTTCCTTTTGCTGATACAGACTAACACGGCTGCTACTCTGAAACCTAACAAATATTAATTCATCTTCAGCCACACAGCCTTGATAGGGTAAGTTATTGATCAATATGGGGATTGATTTATCACCACTAGTGCTGGTTTGAAAATATCAGAAGAATGTTTATTCTATTTTCTGACTAGTTGGAAAGTTTTCACCAAAATGTAAAATTTAACAAAAAGCAGGAAAAATTATGGATGGAGACATTTCACCAAAATGTGAAGTTGGAGCACTGGATTAGTTCTGGCTTGGAGAATAGAATGTCACCTACTGAATTACCAACATTACTTCCCCTCATGGGTGTGTTTTTCACAGTAACCCATCCCCAGCTGTACACTTTCTCCATTCTATTGGTGATTATCACTAAATTTAAACACGTCTTGCTTGCTAGCTGTCTACCCTTCCCTGTACAGTTATAAGGAACAAATGCAAATAAGTGTTTAGACCAGATAACATGAACTAATTCTAAATACCCAGACAGTGTCAGGTCCTGATTCTTTATACTGATCTAATGGGAGAATAGTTCCTTCACAGTAAATGGAGTTAGTACAGATTTAAGACAGTGTAAGTGAATTAAAAAAACAAAACAAAAAAAACTGTCTCTGTATGGTGTAACCACAATGTGCAACCACTCATACTATGTGTGTACGTGTATACAGAGACAGAGATCAGGCTTTGTCCCACAATCAGTCACAGCTGGAATGTGTTATGTTTGAGTTTGTCACACACTCCAAGTAATGAGTAGTGGGTTGTAGGCTCTTCAAGAAGAGCAAAAACACTCCTAACATTGCAATCACGTCTAACGTAAAACTGTTCCATTTATTTACGATGCTCCTGTGGGGTGAGGACAACTCATACAAGACACTAGGTACATGAATAATATAGATGTTAAAGGAGGGGGAGAAAATACAAGCATAAACATGTAGTTGTGTCAGTACTGTCTTTCACAGGAGCAATTTTCTTCCCAGCTCTCTTCACGAGCCTGTCAGGTGAGTGGAAAGACCTTGCCTTAAGAAATGTCTGACTCCAGCCTAAAACTGAGTCAAATAGAAAGCTCTATACATTTCCCTTGAAATCATAGTTGCTAGGATTAAAAGGAACCTCTTACAGTCTCTATCCCAGACCCTGATAAAAGGTAGGAGTCATACTTCACCCAAAATCGGATTGAATTTTATATACTATTTTGCTAGGAAAGGTGCTAGTTCCTACATGATGCTCATTGTTTTCATTTATTGAACACAGTGCCGAAAGAAGTTTCCTAATACTTATATTGGCTAAATTCACCACTGGTGTAATGCCATTACAGATACGGGACTCTCTGTTTTCAACTGCTATTCATTGTTAGCGCTTTTAAATATGTTTAATTATTATTACAGCCAGTTGGGGGATTGTTTATGTCTATTTTTTAATGGAAAATGTAGATTATTTTTTTGTCATCAGAAACCTCCAAAACCTCTTCTAAGTTTGGATTTTCAGTTTTCCAACAAAAAGTCGAAACTTTTTGAGGAAAGCAGACACTTTCAGTGAAGACTTTCTTTCAGTCAAAAAAACCAATTTTCTGCCTCTTCTCCCTCTTCAAAAAAGTTTATAGAAAACTTTTAATCAGATCTAATTAACTAATTATTAGTTAGAATTTGTAGTGCAGCAGCACTCAAAAGGTCCTAGCTGGGACTGGAACAGTGATACTCACTGTGCAAACACAATAGAAAGCATTCCCTGACCTGAGGAGTTTAGTCTTTTGTGTCTGGATTTTTTGCTTCTAACATGTTTTCCTTCCAACATTTAGAATGTTTTCATGCCCTCAAAATCATAGAGTGTTGTTATGAATGAAGAGTAGATTAGTGAACAGTCTAGCTGTGCTAATTTCACATGGAGTAACACTCTAACACTGGATTCATTTAAATATATCCCCTTAGTGTGCAAGATCTGGTGTGTTTAATTTACATCAGAGGACTGCCCTGGACTGTAGAGCCGGGGAACATAAAGGTAACTTAAAGCTGCCTTTGTCTTTTCGCAGTATTAGCTCTCACAATGTTTTTGTGAGTCTAGCAACCTTTGGTATTTTTTCCTTAAATCCCCAGTTCCTGAAGGCAATGGATTACATGAAAATCTCAGCTTTTCTTACCAAACAAACAAATAAAGCTACTGGACTTCATGATTGCAGAGAAAAGTGATCAGAGTGTACCGCAAAGGCTCAATATCCAGAAGGCAAATGAAAAGAACCCCAAATGTTTTTTTTTAAGTTACGATTTTTAAGGCAATCTCATGATTTTTAGGGGGCCAGACTCATGATTTTTGAATGCTTGGGGTTGGCAATGGTGCCTCTGCCCACTCCAATCTTGCACTGAGTGCATTTCAGTCGCACTGAGGGAACTGGGCCTTTATCTGTGTAGGCTTTGTTCTATGAACCACTTGCTCGCAATGGTGCATCATGCCCCCAGATAGTCACACTGAATTCAATGAAATTACTAGTTCAAGTAAATGCTCACCAAATGGGAGCAAAGGGGTCATGATATGTCCCTGAGGGGGAGAGTTAAATATAAATAGGCATTCACTCTAAACTTTCTGAAATCGAGCGTCCTCCTCCATTCTACATAGCAAAGCAAAATTGCTACAACCATGTCATTAAATGCCAAACACAGCTAGTGCGACGGATTGGAGCAGTCTGGAGATTTTTCTTGGATTCTGTCAGCAAGCATATGTCATCATGCAACAAGGAATACCTGTTTCCATATGCTTTCTGACAGCCCATCTAACAAAAGCAGCACAGCCTTTGTGCTTCCTGCAAACAAGAGAGAGTGTGAGCCACATAGTCATCTGCCCCCCTCTCCACTCTGATTCATTGATAGAAAGTGTAAAGTATCTAAAGGAAAATATCAAGCCTCATCCTGATTGTGAGATGTTTAACTACCATACCTCAACTGAGAGCTGTTTCAGAAACAAATGCCTTTTTTTTTTTTTGGCTTCTTGGTCCAGTCAAAATGTATTTTAAAATCATTAGGGCCCGACTATGACTTGGACTCCCCCTTACACAGGCTGTCTGAGTCTGGGCATGCAGTGGTACACAGATGCTGCATGCTCCCAGGCTCCGAACAGCCTTGACTCCCCCATCCTCACTCGAGCCGGTCGCCTGAACCAGCAAGGTGAGGAGCAGGAGAGGGAGGGTGTAATAATTTGCTGCTGCCTCCTTAGAATAAGGGGGAAACAAGGAAGAAAGTGTACCTCAAAGGGGTCAAAATGCTTCCTGATGGTATTCCAGCTTGCCCAGGGTTGGGCTTAAAGGTACAGCCTAACCCTTAGAAAGATCCATTGATCCTCCAAGTCTATTATGAGATGTTCCTGTACAACAAAAACCTCTACCATATTTAGCTTTGCAAGCCTTAGCTTTTTATACTATAATTGAGGAGAATGGGAAAGTCAGACCTTATTAAGCAAATAAGTTCTCTGCCCTTGTTGGGGACCCCGGTGCCCCAATAATGGCAAGGTTCATTATCTGACTGCGAGAGTGACAGTCAACACCAGCAAAGTCTGAACAAAAGCTCTTTATTGAAGAGTGCACACGACAACAAAGAGAAAGCTCGTCTTCAAAAAAGAACCAGCTTGCTTCTTTACAACTAATCAGAAGGTTTTATAGACAGTTCCGTCGTGTCACTAATTATTCATTTAGGCAACCCACCCCCTTCGACTAATTACTAAAACCAAAACTTCTATCATATATGTTTCTTTTTGTTAAGACTAATAAATCTATGTAAGTAATAATGCCTTAACAATCACTAACTTACTAATGAGCAGGAATGTAGGGGAGTTAGGAATAGACATAAAACAGAAGCAGGGAGTAATTCACAGAAGTCTAGGAGTCTGGACACCTGGCCCCTTATCAGTTCTTCTAATGAACCAATTTCAGAACAGCACAAATTCCATTCCTTCCTTATCTCATTATTTCCCAACCTTTGAACAACATACTGCTTCTTCAGTACTTTTCCACTCAAAGATTACCCAGAGACCCCTGCTAGCCTGACTTGAGTCCGGTTGGCATAACTGGCTTTATGCTATATTTCCAGTTAGGCCTAACACCCTTATTCCTTGTTTGTCCATAATTCAGAGCTTCTGACTCTAACAGGGAAAGGTAATGCTGCATATGGCAAACTTTACTTGCATCTAGCAAGGCCACCCAGGATTCCTAACTGAAGGTTTTACAATCTGAGTACTGTGATTCAGACTGAAGAAAGAAGACATGTCTTGTCTCTGTAGTTCTAAACATGCTGTAATCATGCTGCTTCTGGATCATGTGTGATACCTTCTAATAAGCAGAAACTTAGATCATGAAACTATTCCCTCTCACAGTCTTGCTGCCTGGTTACCATGGTAATGGATCTCCAGCACTTTTTCAGCTCAATTAAAGGGAATATTGTGTATTTTTTCAAAATGTTATCTCTTTAAAAACTATTTCAGAAAGCCTTTTTTTCAGTTTTTCATTTCATAGGGGGAAAGGAAACCACTATTCAGGAAATGTATCAAGCCAGCTGTTTGCCACTCACACTTTCTTTTTTTTTTCTGAAACTTTCCCAGGCTATTTTTGTTTTCCTTATGGACCATAGTCTGGGATGAAGCATAGCTTACAGAATGGCAAGCATTTCCCAAAAGCACCTCCTGTTCTAGATTCTTTTAACCAGATACTAACACATATTGGGCCAGATTCAGAATGATTTTCTGCTGTTTTCCTCCAGTGGAAAGCCATGTGAAGTACCTGCAAAGTGAAAAGTTCACCCAAAAAGTAAATGGTGCTGGGAGGATTGAGGCTGTGTTGATCGGGGGTATGTGATTAGTGCTCAACAGGTTCCATGGGTAGGACTTCAGTGGGAATTCAAACTGCCCTCACGCAGCAGAAATCTTCTGAAAGGAGAAGAGAGGAGAGAGTATTGCCTGTTGCCTGGAGTTAGGATGAATCCCATTTTTGATGGAGGGAGGTGGAATGTTCACCTCTCTCTGCCTGTTTGGGTTAATATGTCCCCTGTTTCTTTCACTGACTTAGAAAAGATTAATGCTTTTTTTTTATCATTCACATACTAGGAGATAGAAGATGTTTCATTCTATTCCTATATTGCAAAGTGTGCTCATTTATAAGAAGTTTTCTAGAAAAACAAGCCTAGATAGAAATACAAATTACACTCCCTTTGAGCCATCGAATTCTAAAATCACAGAATGTTTATCATTGATCCATTGTACATAACTAAGACTTTTAACATAATCTTATTCCTCTCCAGATATGAGCATTTAGGTTCTAAAGTGAGCTTTCAAATGTACATTTTCAAATGCTATTTTTTCATCAATAATTTTTCAGCAATTCCAGTATGCTTCACCAATAATAGCAATGAAGCAGGAGACAACATAGATCCCATTTTAAAGGAACCACTTTCTAATACACTAACAAAACTTGTGTACACAAAAAATCCACAGTTGCTTGTGAAAATAGCTGCTGATGTGCACATATGGAAATAACCATGTTTGTGCAATTTTTTCCAGAATAATTAAAGAAAACTTGACTTTGATTTATTTAGAAGAAATGTATGTGTGGTTTTGTGACATTTTTTTGTGAAGATTTTAATTACTACAACACATGGTGATAAGGTTTAATCCAAAGCCCAGGGCAGTCAGTGAGAGCCTTGCTATTCAATTCAGTGGGTTGTGAAACAGGCCCATGGTTTGGACTAGGGATGGTATCAGGGCCATCCTTAGGATTTATGGGGCCCTACGCAGTATTATTAAACTGGTGCCCCTATGCTGTAGAACTGATAAATGAAATTGTTTTCAATTGTTCACTTTATTAATGTAACTTCTGTTCACCATTCACTACACTTGCCTATACTGTAACTTCTGTTCCATATTGTAATTCAAACCCCATTTTAAAATACTCACTCCATTTTGTAAACGCTTCCTCCAACCTTCATTTTTGCAAACCCTGCTGTAATCTTATTAGTTTAGTTTAGATGTGTGAATGAGGTATGTATGAATGATGGAATCAACCTCCAGCCCCAGCCTGTCCTGATGAGATAAAGTTCAAATACCAACGGCTGAAGACCTAGACAACAGCCCTAAACAAAGTGAGAAGCATCCACTCTAAAAAGAAAAGGACAACAGAACACCAGAAGGAAGATCAAAGCCAGGTCCAAGGCTGAAAGTCATGCCTGCAATTGATGGGTGATCAATCTAAACCCAGAGGCAGTGTGACACAGCAAGACCTATAGACTTTGAATCCAAACTAAAAGCCTATAAAAAAGAAGGGTGAGATGAGAGACTCTGGGTAACATTCTGCTGCCAACATGGAAGAACATCGGTGCCTGCCCAACAGAGATCCAGCTCAGCCTTGTGCCCAGCTTTCCTGGCCAGTTAGCTGCCACAAGCTACGAACCCAAGCTGCAAAATCAAGCCATGAACTTAAGGTATCTTCAGGACTGGTAACTATGCAGCAGCTGCAGAACACCTGATGAATGTGGGTGTGTGCGTGTGAATGTGTGTATGTGTGTATGTATAGGTGTAATAACCTTAGTCCCAGATTTGGACCTTAGCGTCCAAGATATGGGGGTTAGCATGAAAACCTCCAAGCTTAGTTACCAGCTTGGACCTGGTACTTGCTGCCACCACCCAAAAAATTAGAGTGTTTTGGGGCACTCTGGTCCCTCTGAAAAACCTTCCCTGGGGACCCCAAGACCCAAATCCCTTGAGTCTCACAACCAAGGGAAATAATCCTTTTTCCCTTCCCCCCTCCAGGTGCTCCTGGAGAGATACACAGACACAAGCTCTGTGAAACTACACAGAGAGAATCTCCCTCTCTGTTCCCAATCCTGGAAACAAAAAGTACTTTCCTATTCCCCCCAGAGGGAATGCAAAAATCAGGCTAGCAATCCAACACACAGATCTCCCCGATTCCTTCCTCCCACCAATTCCCTGGTGAGTACAGACTCAATTTCCCTGAAGTAAAGAAAAACTCCAACAGGTCTTAAAAGAAAGCTTTATATAAAAAGAAAGAAAAATAAGTACAAATGTTCTCTCTGTATTAAGATGATACAACACAGGGTCAATTGCTTAAAAGAATATTGAATAAACAGCCTTATTCCAAAAGAATACAAATCAAAGCACTCCAGCACTTATATTCATGCAAATACCAAAGAAAAGAAACCATATAACTTACTATCTGATCTCTTTGTCCTTACACTTGGAAACAGAAGACTAGAAAAAAGAAACTACTTCTCCAAAGCTCAGAGAAAGCAGGCAGGCAGAAAACAAAGACTCAGACACACACTTCCCTCCACCCAGAGTTGAAAAAATCCGGTTTCCTGATTGGTCCTCTGGTCAGGTGCTTCAGGTGAACGAGACATTAACCCTTAGCTATCTGTTTATGACACGCCCCCCAAATTGCAGACAGTGGGGAAGCTCACTGGCGGCGATTTCCTTCTAGAACTTGAAAATAAACAGATTAATACAACACATAGGCCTTTACATATACTTCTAAGTATATAACTAACAGACTTGTACATTTTAAGAACACTTTTTAACTACTGAATTCTGGGAAACTCTCACGGGAGAGTGCATCAGCTACTTTGTTAGAAGCTCCTGTGATGTGTTGAATTTCAAAATGAAAATCTTGGAGAGCTAAACTCCAACGAAGAAGTTTCTTGTTGTTCCCCTTGGCAGTATGAAGCCACTTTAGTGCAGCATGGTCAGTTTGTAGTTGGAACCGCCGTCCCCAAACATATGGGCGTAGCTTTTCCAGGGCGTACACAATGGCATAGCATTCCTTTTCACTGACTGACCAGTGACTTTCCCTCTCAGACAGTTTCTTGCTGAGAAACACGACAGGATGGAAGTTGTGATCTGTTGCTTCCTGCATGAGCACTGCTCCTATACCACGCTCAGATGCATCTGTGGTTACTAGGAATGGCTTGTCAAAATCTGGGGCCCTGAGCACAGGGTCAGACATGAGCGTTGCCTTAAGTTGGGTAAAGGCCTTTTGACACTCATCAGTCCACTTAACTGCATTTGGCTGGGTCTTTTTGGTCAGGTCGGTCAGTGGGGCAGCGATTTGGCTGTAGTGGGGTACAAATCGCCTGTAGTATCCGGCCAAGCCTAAGAAGGATTGGACCTGCTTCTTTGACTTTGGGACAGGCCACTTTTGGATAGCATCCACCTTGGCCTGTAGGGGGTTTATGGTTCCTCGACCCACCTGGTGCCCCAGGTAAGTCACTCTGTTTTGGCCTATTTGACACTTTTTGGCCTTAACAGTTAGTCCTGCCTGCCTGATGCGCTCAAAGACCTTTTCCAGGTGTAGTAGGTGTTCGGGCCAGGAGTCTGAAAAAATGGCCACATCATCGAGGTAGGCAACTGCAAATTCTCCCAGTCCAGCTAGTAGACCATCTACCAGCCTCTGGAAGGTGGCGGGTGCATTTCGAAGGCCGAAAGGAAGGACATTGAATTCATACACCCCCGCATGGGTGACGAATGCTGACCTCTCCTTGGCAGGTTCATCTAGCGGTACTTGCCAGTACCCCTTGGTTAAGTCTATTGTAGAGATGAACTGGGCACGTCCCAACTTTTCCAATAGCTCATCGGTACGTGGCATTGGATAGTTGTCCGGACGAGTTACAGCATTGAGCTTACGGTAGTCCACGCAAAAGCGTATTTCCCCATCTGGTTTGGGTACCAGAACCACTGGAGATGCCCATGCACTGGTAGATGAGTGGATTATACCCATCTGTAGCATGTTCTGGATCTCCCGTTCTATAGCAGCTTGGGCATGAGGAGACACTCGGTAGGGTGGGGTTCTGATTGGGTGAGCATTACCTGTATCAATGGAGTGGTATGCCCGTTCAGTCCGTCCTGGGGTGGCTGAGAACAATGGGGCGAAGCTAGTGCACAGCTCCTTGATTTGTTGCCGCTGCAGACGTTCCAGGGTGGTTGAGAGGTTCGCCTCTTCCACGCCACCGTCTTTTTTCCCGTCGTAGTAGACACCGTCAGGCCACTCAGCATCATCTCCCTGGACTGTAAACTGACAAACCTGTAAGTCTCTGGAATAGAAAGGCTTGAGAGAATTAACATGGTACACTTTAGGCTTTAGTGAGGAATTGGGAAATGCTATGAGGTAGTTTACAGCTCCCAGGCGCTCTTGGACCGTGAAGGGCCCTTCCCATGATGCTTCTATCTTATGGGCCTGTTGCGCCTTCAAGACCATAACCTGGTCTCCTACCTTGAAGGACCGATCTCTGGCATGTCTGTCATACCAGGCCTTTTGCTCTTCCTGAGCATCCTTTAGATTCTCTCTAGCAAGGGCTAAAGAGTGTCGGAGGGTGCTTTGTAGGTTGCTTACAAAGTCCAGAATGTTAGTTCCTGGAGAAGGCGTAAACCCCTCCCATTGCTGCTTTACCAACTGTAATGGCCCCTTAACCTCGTGACCATACACAAGTTCAAATGGTGAAAACCCTAAACTGGGATGTGGTACAGCCCTGTAGGCAAACAGCAACTGCTGCAACACTAGGTCCCAATTATTGGAGAATTCGTTGATGAATTTTCGTATCATGGCCCCCAAAGTTCCATTGAACCTTTCCACCAGGCCATTGGTTTGATGGTGGTACGGGGTGGCAACCAAGTGATTCACCCCATGAGTTTCCCACAGTTTTTCCATGGTCCCTGCCAGGAAATTAGACCCTGAATCTGTAAGGATGTCAGAGGGCCAACCTACCCTGGCAAAGATGTCTGTTAGGGCCAGGCACACAGTGTTAGCCCTGGTGTTGCCTAGAGCTACTGCTTCTGGCCATCGGGTAGCAAAGTCCACTAAAGTTAGTACGTACTGCTTTCCTCTGGGCGTCTTTTTTGGGAAAGGGCCCAGAATATCCACAGCTACTCGCTGAAATGGGACCTCAATTATGGGGAGTGGCTGGAGAGGGGCCTTGACCTGGTCTTGAGGCTTTCCCACTCTTTGGCATACCTCACAAGACCGGACATACTTGGCAACATCCTTGCCCATCCCCTCCCAGTGGAAGGAATTCCCCAACCGGTCCTTGGTTCTGTTCACCCCAGCATGGCCACTGGGATGATCATGGGCTAAGCTTAAGAGCTTCTCCCGGTACTTAGTTGGAACCACCAACTGTTTTTGCGGCTGCCATTCTTCCCGGTGTCCACCAGAAAGAATTTCCTTGTATAAAAGTCCTTGGTCTATAACAAACCGGGATCGATTAGAAGAGCTGAGAGGCGGTGGGGTGCTCCGTGCCGCCGCCCACGCTTTCTGAAGGCTGTCATCCGCTTCCTGTTCAGTCTGGAACTGCTCCCTTGAGGCTGGGGTCACCAGTTCTTCCTCAGACTGTGGACTTGGGCTTGGTCCCTCTGGAAGCGATGTAGGTGATGGGGTTGTTTCCGTTGTTGGTGAACCGCTCTTCGCTGGTGCACCTGAGGGTATTTCAGGCTCTGGCTGAGCCTTTTGGGTATGGCTGTCTGTTGCTTCTGCCAGTTTTGGCTCGCTGGCGCCCTCTGGCGTTGAGTTTGAAGATGTAGTTGCACTTGCTGGTGCTGGTTGCTGTTCCAGTTCCGGGCCTGGGACTGGAGATGCTGTGGCTGGTTCAGTGGTAGGCATGGAATCCGGGTCCACTACCTCTGTCTGGGTCTCTGGTAACACAGACGGGGCCTCTGTGGACGGTTCAGGAACAGGAATGGGTCTGGAAGCTTGCCTGGTTTGGCTACGTGTAACCATTCCCACTCTCTTGGCCCGCCTCACCTGGTTGGCCAAGTCTTCCCCCAGTAGCATGGGGATAGGATAATTGTCATAGACTGCAAAAGTCCACATTCCTGACCAGCCTTTGTACTGGACAGGCAGTTGAGCTGTAGGCAAGTCTACAGCTTGTGACATGAAGGGGTAAATTGTAACTTTGGCCTTTGGGTTGATGAATTTGGGGTCAACGAAGGATTGGTGGATAGCTGACACTTGTGCCCCCGTGTCTCTCCACGCAGTAACCTTCTTTCCGCCCACTCTCAAATTTTCCCTTCGCTCCAAGGGTATTTGAGAGGCATCCGGGCCTGGGGATCTTTGGTGTGATGGTGGTGTAATGAATTGCACTCGCATGGTGTTCTTGGGACAGTTGGCCTTGATATGTCCCAGTTCATTACACTTAAAGCATCTTCCATCTGATGGGTCACTGGGCCGAGGTGAGTTACTGGAGACTGGTGAGGTTGAAGGGTAGGGTATCTGTGGCTTTACTTGGGTGGTATGTGGGGTCTTTGGCTGTCCTCGGTTGTAGGGTTTATGGTCTGTGTGCCCCCTGGGGTAATCGTTCCCCTTGACAGTAGCTTTCTTGCTTTCTGCCAGTTCCATCCATTTGGCTCCAATCTCCCCCGCCTCAGCGATATTCTTGGGGTTTCCATCTTGTATGTACCGCGTGATGTCTTCAGGAACACCATCCAAGAACTGCTCCATTTGTATGAGGAGGTTCAGTTCTTCCAAGGTTTGAATGTTGTTTCCTGTTAGCCAGGCCTCATAGTTTTTTGCAATGTAGTAGGCGTGTTTGGGAAATGACACCTCTGGTTTCCACTTTTGGGTTCTGAAGCGCCGACGGGCATGATCTGGGGTTATCCCCATCCTGTATCTGGCCTTGGTTAGAAAAAGTTTATAGTCATTCATTTGGTGCTTAGGCATTTCAGCTGCCACCTCTGCTAAAGGTCCACTGAGCTGTGACCTCAATTCTACCATGTACTGGTCTTCGGGAATGCTGTACCCAAGACAGGCTCTTTCAAAATTTTCCAAGAAGGCCTCGGTGTCATCACCTGCCTTGTAGGTGGGAAATTTCCTGTGCTGTGGAGCAATATTTGGCGCTGGGTTGTTAGGGTTGGCTGGCACAGGCAGCCCAGCTTTTGCCAACTCCAGTTCATGTTTTCTCTGTTTTTCCTTCTCTTCATTCTCTTTTTGTTGCTTTTCCATTTCTCGGCGGTGGGCCAACTCTTCTTCTTCTTGTTTCCTTCGGTGGGCGAACTCTTCTTCTTCTAGTTTTCTTTTGTGTGCTGCCTGTTTGATTTGTTCTTCTCTTTCTTTCATCTCCATCTGTCGCCTGTGTTCAGCTTCTTTGATTTGTTCTTCGGCCGCAATTTTTGCCTTAGAAGTCATGATTCCTGTTTTCTTGTGTTGGGGTGCCCTCCGGTGTTTATCTTCTGAACTGCAGGTTCTCTGTTGCCTCCTGAAGTCTGCCTAGCAACAGTGCCTTTAGCTAATTTTCCTTTTCTCTCTCTAGCTAATGTTCAATGAAGGGAAACCAGAAAAACCACTTTATTTGCATGCCTATAAGTGCTGGTACGACTCTCAATGGGAGTGCTATTGTGTGACAAAAGACTGTTAATAGTCCTTAACGACTTCTGCTTAACATGCAAGCCACAAACTGCCAGAGAGAGCAGAAAAAAAAATTCTCTCTGGTTCCCTTTTAAAACCAACTGTTTCTCTCTGCTAAAAAGCCCTTAGCAGAGAAAAGAAAAATATAATATTCCTACTGGCTTCTGGATTCTAGTCCCACCAGCTGCACACCATGTAATAACCTTAGTCCCAGATTTGGACCTTAGCGTCCAAAATATGGGGGTTAGCATGAAAACCTCCAAGCTTAGTTACCAGCTTGGACCTGGTACCTGCTGCCACCACCCAAAAAATTAGAGTGTTTTGGGGCACTCTGGTCCCTCTGAAAAACCTTCCCTGGGGACCCCAAGACCCAAATCCCTTGAGTCTCACAACAAAGGGAAATAATCCTTTTTCCCTTCCCCCCTCCAGGTGCTCCTGGAGAGATACACAGACACAAGCTCTGTGAATTCAAACAGAGTGAATCTCCCTCTCTGTTCCCAATCCTGGAAACAAAAAGTACTTTCCTATTCCCCCAGAGGGAATGCAAAGTCAGGCTAGCAATCCAACACACAAATCTCCCCGATTCCTTCCTCCCACCAATTCCCTGGTGAGTACAGACTCAATTTCCCTGAAGTAAAGAAAAACTCCAACAAGTCTTAAAAGAAAGCTTTATATAAAAAGAAAGAAAAATAAGTACAAATGTTCTCTCTGTATTAGATGATACAACACAGGGTCGATTGCTTAAAAGAATATTGAATAAACAGCCTTATTCCAAAAGAATACAAATCAAAGCACTCCAGCACTTATATTCATGCAAATACCAAAGAAAAGAAAACCATAGAACTTACTATCTGATCTCTTTGTCCTTACACTTAGAAACAGAAGACTAGAAAGTAGAGCTACTTCTCCAAAGCTCAGAGAAGGCAGGCAGACGGAAAACAAAGACACAGAGACACAATTCCCTCCACCCAAAGTTGAAAAAATCCGGTTTCCTGATTGGTCCTCTGGTCAGGTGCTTCAGGTGAAAGAGACATTAACCCTTAGCTATCTGTTTATGACAGCTGCCTCTTTGGCTGCCTCTTTGGCTGCCTGTTCTCTTTGGTAGGCTGCCTCTTTGGCTGCCTGTTCTCTTTGGTAGGCTGCCTCTTTGATCTGTTCTTCTCTTTCTTTCATCTCCATCTCTTTTTGTTTTATTTCCAGTTGTCGCCTGTGTTCAGCTTCTTTGATTTGTTCTTCGGCCGCAATTTTTGCCTTAGAAGTCATGATTCCTGTTTTCTTGTGTTGGGGTGCCCTCCGGTGTTTATCTTCTGAACTGCAGGTTCTCTGTTGCCTCCTGAAGTCTGCCTAGCAACAGTGCCTTTAGCTAATTTTCCTTTTCTCTCTCTAGCTAATGTTCAATGAAGGGAAACCAGAAAAACCACTTTATTTGCATGCCTATAAGTGCTGGTACTTGCCTCCCAATGGGAGGGCTATTGCATGACAAAAGACCCTTAACATGCAAGCCACAAACTGCGAGAGAGAGCAGAAAAAAAAAATTCTCTCTGGTTCCCTTTTAAAACCAACTGCTTCTCTCTGCTAAAAAGCCCTTAGCAGAGAAAAGAAAAATATAATATTCCTACTGGCTTCTGGATTCTGTCTATATCCCACCAGCTGCCACTCATGTAATAACCTTAGTCCCAGATTTGGACCTTAGCGTCCAAGATATGGGGGTTAGCATGAAAACCTCCAAGCTTAGTTACCAGCTTGGACCTGGTACTTGCTGCCACCACCCAAAAAATTAGAGTGTTTTGGGGCACTCTGGTCCCTCTGAAAAACCTTCCCTGGGGACCCCAAGACCCAAATCCCTTGAGTCTCACAACCAAGGGAAATAATCCTTTTTCCCTTCCCCCCTCCAGGTGCTCCTGGAGAGATACACAGACACAAGCTCTGTGAAACTACACAGAGAGAATCTCCCTCTCTGTTCCCAATCCTGGAAACAAAAAGTACTTTCCTATTCCCCCCAGAGGGAATGCAAAAATCAGGCTAGCAATCCAACACACAGATCTCCCCGATTCCTTCCTCCCACCAATTCCCTGGTGAGTACAGACTCAATTTCCCTGAAGTAAAGAAAAACTCCAACAGGTCTTAAAAGAAAGCTTTATATAAAAAGAAAGAAAAATAAGTACAAATGTTCTCTCTGTATTAAGATGATACAACACAGGGTCAATTGCTTAAAAGAATATTGAATAAACAGCCTTATTCCAAAAGAATACAAATCAAAGCACTCCAGCACTTATATTCATGCAAATACCAAAGAAAAGAAACCATATAACTTACTATCTGATCTCTTTGTCCTTACACTTGGAAACAGAAGACTAGAAAAAAGAAACTACTTCTCCAAAGCTCAGAGAAAGCAGGCAGGCAGAAAACAAAGACTCAGACACACACTTCCCTCCACCCAGAGTTGAAAAAATCCGGTTTCCTGATTGGTCCTCTGGTCAGGTGCTTCAGGTGAACGAGACATTAACCCTTAGCTATCTGTTTATGACAATAGGTATTAGGTATAATGTGTGTGTATAAGAATTAAGATATTAGTTATTAGCCATAAATTGTTATCATAATAGATGTGGCATCTTTGCCTTGTCCCCTTTAATAAGATCCTGCTGGTTTTTACTGGTCTAATATAATTGGTATAATAATGCCGAATGGCAGCCCAAGCTTACAGCCTGGTGGGGGAGGGGGAGGAGGGACTTGACAGCAAAGGATAATGAGATGCCCGGCCTGCCTCATGGTGGCGGAGAGTCACAGTTGCCCGCAGAGACTTCCATGCCCTCTCCCTCATGCAGAATGGATATGAAGAAAGTCCCTAATTAAAAGCACTAATATTTGGGAATAAAAAATGTCAGTCACAGGTTTTTTGATATGCCCTGAAGTTTGTCAGAGATTTATTTGCAAAAACTTCATAGTAAGGGTGAGTCAGCTGTCCTGCTGAATACAACATTACATATAATGGAATACATGATGCAGCTCTTCTCTGTTTTACATTTTCTTAATCAGTATTTCTAAACTGAAGTTATATTCTAAATGTACTCAAATCTTAAGCCAGCGTTCCAGATTACTACATATTTAACTCACTGAAACAAAGACATTCTTTTAAATTAATCAGAGAGGTTTAGTGTGTTCATAACAATGTTCATTGCTTTTAGAAAAAGGGAACAGTAATTTACTTTGTGTGATCTCCATAACAAGAGACATGGTTATGAAATTTCACCAACTTTAAAAAAATATGTTTCCAAAGATTTTAGGTATAACAAGGATTTTGTCTTACTAAGGTACTGATTTTGCTGGAGGGTTCTTTTAAAACTAGTTCATCGGCTAGTCAGAAGTAAAGAAAGGGAAACTCTTTGTCCAGCTATCTGGAAGGGAAGGACTGTTGTCCCTTTAAGGGCTCTCTTCAGTGGGGAGTGGGGGGAGAGGTGGTGAAGGGATGGACAGAAAGGACACAGGAAGACTTGGAAGCACTTTTTTTTTAACTATAGTAATTAAAATGTGTATTTTAGATAAGGGAGGTCTTTTGAAGGATTTATTTAAAAACTGTATGTCTGAAGATCCACGCATTTAAGGCTAAAGATGACTGTGCATCTAAAACTCTATGCAAGCATTTTTTAGAAATGTGATTTTATAATCTTCACCAGCTCACTAATGAAATATTTTTAAAGCAAATTTTAAACTAAGGTCCTGTAGACTAACATGTTCTGTGTAAATATTACATTAATGCACAACTGTTTTTGTCAGTAAAAGTCAGAAACTGACAGTATAAAAATTTATTTGGGCATAAGCTTTCGTGGACATCTGATGAAATGGGTTCTAGTCCACAAAAGCTTATGCCCAAATAATTTTTAGTCTTTGAGCTGACACAAGGACTCGTCCTTGTTTTTGCTGATACAGACTAACAGGACTACCACTCTGAAACCTGTCAGTATATACCTTGGGGTTGGCAAATGCCTGTTAAATGGCTTTATTACCCCTTGAATGTCTCTTTAACAGTTTCAATGTTGTGCTAATAGGTCTGGCAGGCTGGAGGTTTTTTCACTTTTAACTACTAGATTCCCTCCCAAGGAAGACTCACCAGGCTAGAGCAGCCATCTGTGGGAGCCTGCAGGAAGGGTCAGAACAGGGATAGGAAAACAAGAGGGTGGACACTAAGACCCAGTGGTGCCCCAAATTTTCAGGTGCCCTACGCAGCTGCCTATGTTGCCTATGCCTAAGGACGGCCCTGGATGGTATTACCAAACCATGACATCTTGCCTTTGCTTTGGTCTACCAGGAAGAGGCAGTAGGCTTCATTGTCTTTAACTTACATCACAGAAAAACTGATAGAAATGAGAATCCATTTAGGCTCAAATACTACAAGAGGGGAGAGTCTCAAAATATAAAGCTGATATTCATAGGCTTCAGCAACAGTTTTTTTTTTCTTCTTCAGGAAATCAGTTTAAATAGACAAACTATTTTCAAATACATTTATGTATTCACAGGATTTCTAATACAAACCTTCCAAAGCTCAAATACCTCAAGTTAACATTTACTTTTACCCCCAATAAAGGATTAAATAAAATATCAAACCACCTAAAAATTGAAATAAAATAAAGGGTTCTAAATACTTTCTAAATGCTTTAAATATGTTTCCAGACTCTTAAAAATGTGGAATGCCAGAATAATCTGTTTATTACTGCAATTTCCCACCACCTCATGCATACAAAGGCATATACAGACAGACAGGCAAATACCTAGCCTGCCCTCAGGCAGAAGTAAGGTACTGCCAGGTTTACAGGTAGTGCTCAAAGTGCAGTTGAATTGTATGGCACATCTCTATTGCCTCTTGTATTTACCTTCATGCAGTTATTGTTTGGGCCACTGATCTATAGCTGAATGAATTTAACTTTTAGGGGATCTTTTGATTAAAATGCTCCTGAGCACCACACAGCTATCCATCTGTGCAAATCAGTTTCAAGTCAGTAGTCAGGGCTCTGACAAAACTGAAATATAGCCAAACAGATGGGCACACTGAGGGAATTTTATTTTGCTTTGATACTTGTGTGTTTCAACTGGATACTGTAATCTTTCTTAGTGAAAATTAATCTTCTGTTTAAATTTAGATTGCTGTACTTTTGGTAAAATGTGTTCTGCTTGGATTACTAATTGGAGTGTTTGCAATGCATTTTTCTTCACTTTCAGTTATATATAACGTTATAAAGGGATGGAGGGATTAATTTATGAAAGAGTTAAATATGTATAGTTTAGCCGAATGTCTGTGAACGGAGAATATAACAATATTCTAAATTTTTGGAGGACTTAAACACCAAGGAGAGTGAAATATTGTTTAAGGTGATCTATTGGACTATAACTTGGATTAATGAGAGAAAACCAAGCAAGGGAAGTGTAGGCTGAATATACAGGAGAAGTGCTTTACAGTATGGTCAATTAGACTATGGGGCAGGTGAGAGTTTCATCTCTACAGTCATTTCAAACTATTTTAGGAATATCATGTAGAAAACAACACTGCACTGGGTAATGAGTTACACTAAATGTCTTAATAGGTCATTTACATCTGACTTTTAGACTGAACACCTCAGGACAGAGACCATGTCTTTCTCTCTGTTATGTAGTTCTGGCAGTGTTTAACAAATGGTGAAGAATAGTACTTTCTATTGTAGCTTTTATTTGTAATAGGTTTATTTCAGTCACTAAGGGATATATACTACTCCATCTACATACGCAACTTCCACGGATGCTCCAAAGTGTTTGTTTCATCAAAATATATGTGTGTGTTTGACAATACATAGAAGTTTCTCAGCTATCCCCAGTGAGGCAGAAGTGGAGTTTCCTCTTGATTTGACAATCATAAACGCTTTCTCCATCAAGAAAGTGGGCTGTGGCCTTTTACGAGGACATAGCAAAAAACAAGGTTGCTTGCAGCTACTCCATGAACAGTGCTGAGTGTAGAGTGCTTATTCTGGGCCCGAGAAATAAGTACTGACTGGTGGGATCACATCGTAATGCAGGCAGGGACTATGAGCAGTGGCTTTAGAACTTTCTTATGCAAATGGCCACATTCCTGGATCTGTGCACTGAGCTCACCTCAGCCCTCCAGCACTTGGACACCAGAATGAGAGCAACATTGATAGTTGAGAAACAAGGGACAATTGCACTCTGGAATCTTGCAACAGCAGATTACAACTGGTCAATGGGAAATCACCTTGCAGTTAGGAAATCCACAGTGGGACCATTGTCATGCAAGTGTGCAGGGCCATTAATCATCACCTGCTAACCAAGGCTGTGACTCTTGGCAATGTGCAGGACATAATGGATAGATTTTCAGCAATAGCATTTGCAAACTGTAGCGCGGTGATAGGGCACAATAATACCTATTTTGTCACCAGCATACTTTGTCAGAGAGTATATCAACAGAAAAGAACTATTTTATTATGGTTATACAAGCATGATGGGTCACCAGAGATGCCCTGCCATTATCAATATTGGGTGGTCAGTGAAGGTGCTTGACTTTCACATCTTTGAGAATACAGAGATGTTCAGAAAGCTGCAAACAGAGACTGGCTAGACTGGGGTGAAATCTTGAAAAGATCCTGGCTTAATGCATCGTTGGATCCCCCTGCTGTGTGTCCCCAATCCTCCTCTTTCTCCTCATTTTTCATTGCAGGGGTCTGTCTTTGGCTCCTTGGAGGTATCCATGGTGTCGGTGGAGTCTCTGCCACAAATGACATACAGCTCATTGTAAAAGTGGCAGGTCTGTGGTTCGGTACCAGATCATGCAGCACTGCTGCTGATCATTGTCATGATCATCACTGTAAATCTTTTTGTACATGTCCATGTTTCTACAATTGGTCCGTTGATGTTTCTGCACAGCCTCTTCTCCACACAGGCCCAGGAAATTCATTGTGTCCTGTCTAGTCCAGGTGCATCAATCTCTGTAGGTTGACCATAGCTCCATGTTGTTCAGGGAGGTGCTTTAACTATCACTGTAACAGGGCGCTTATGTCGGCTGGAGACAAATTTGTGTGTAGACGAAAATCTTTGTTGATCATTTTTTTTAGTGTATACTAGGCCTTAGAATGTATTAAAAGTGGGTTCCCCCCACTGTCTTATTGTTGCCTAACATTTTCAATTTGTTTGATAGAGTTTGAGTCTTTCCATTTTTGTCTCCTAGCTGAGGTAAGTTTTTACCCCTACTTGTTTCTTGAAGGCTGCTGGCTGAAGGAGTTAATGTATATGTGTGGATTCTACTTTGTGATTGTAAGTTTAATTATTCTTATGACACTCAGAGCTTTGTGTGGCAATCTTTTGTAAATGTCAAATCTTGGAAAGCGGGGGGGGGGGGGGGGGGAAGGAGTGAGTAATTTTATGGATCCACTGCGAGACTTCATATTAACTGACCAGTTAAGCCACTTTTCAAAAAGTTAAAAGGGTACACTTACTTGAAGTAATATATAATAAGATCTGAATCACTCATTTAACACTTCAGTTCCACTGTTCTTTTTTGGTATACCCTGTAATTCTGTCTGGCTTTCATCTTCTCTTTCACCTTTTCTTCACTTTGAAAATGATATAGATTCTCTTTCTGCTAAGCCTGTTTTTGTATCTTTTCCACCTTCTGGTAAATAGATTGAGAAATTGTACAAGAATTATACATTACAGGTAACTTAAAATATGATATTTTGGAAAAATGTGAAAGGTTTAAACACTTCTCTTATTAAATCATATTATTTTGTAATTTGAGGTCCCTGGGGCATGATAAACCCAGTTTAAAACTAATTCAGGCTAAATATAATTTGACTGACCAGTGTCAATGACGGTCAAACCGTGTATTGATAGCACAAACACCAATGTAAATTACAATACAGTTCAAGTAAATCTTTCCCAACTCACTATAGACAGCCTGAAAATCCTTTTTTATTATTCTCTTTTTTATTACTCTTCATTTGTCTATATAAAATAGTATATTAATTAAAACAACCTACCATTGATATTGCCAACCCAAAATGAGCTTTGAATTCCTATTTTTATTCTGCAAATCATGATTTTATTTATCTTGTACTTTTGCTCAATGAATCAAAATTCATCCAATCTTCAATTTTGTCCTTGGTTCCTCTGCTACTTTGACCTTATCTATTGTATTTTGATGTTCTAATGAATTTCCATGTAATTTATTTTATTAAATAAAATAAAACAATTAGTTCAAATAAGGAAATTGGATCATCACCCTCAGGAACAGTCTTGACCTATCAAAGCTAATTCAGCAAGATTAAAAGATGAGCATTTATTAAAATAATCTTGATATTTACATATCCATCTTCCTTTAGCTGCTTTTTAATCTTTTGCTCCTGAGAAATAAGTTTCAGTACTTTTAAGGAATACCAAAGTTAATGAAACTTCTCTCTGTCTGTGAAATTTATTTCTTACTTGTGTACAACAATAAAGGTAATTTTTCTGAGCTAATGACACTTGGTAGTCTTTAATACCACAGAACTTTAGGATTTTCAATAACAAGATCCTTGATCCAATTCCAGGGCAATACGCCTCTGTTATTCTTATTTATAGCTGAAGTGAAGCTTACATAGCAAAATGTGATGCTAGTTGCCTAAGAACTACGGTAGCTTCCTTCCTGTCAGGAGATAAATGCTTCTCATCTGCTCATTAAATACAGCACAGTTTCATGGTGTATAACCCACAGAGAAATATTTTGTGAGGAATAAAGATGAAGAAAACTTCCATATTTCATGCTTTCAGTTAAGAATAGTGTAATACACCAAGGTGCTATGTAACTGAAGTGAAATCTGATTATAATATAATAATAATCATAATTATCACAATGCTTTGTATTAATATGATGTCTCATCCCAGAATTTCTAAACACTGTACAAAAGTTACTTTATTCCCATTTTACAGAAAGGAAACTAAGATTCAGAAAGTGAAATCCTTGTTCTACTAAAGTTAATGCAAAACTCCCAGTGAGGTTTGGGTTTCACGCAATGAGTTTAAGTGATTTACACAAGTCAGTAACAAAGATGGGCACAAAAGCTGAGTCTCCCAACTTCCGGCTGCCTAGCTCTAGCCACTAGAAAATACTGCCTTTGCAGTGAATAGGAAACGTTCAACAGTCTGTCAGATGAAAATATCCCACTTAAATGGCTTTAGTCTTAGAGCCCTAAAAAGAGAAGGGAGAGAGATTTATTATTTGGTGCAGTTAAAATATATGCTTCATAAGATTTGAAAGCAGTGTTGTTGATTTAACTCCTGTTAATTTAAAAGGACAGCCCATTTTTTAAGTTTTACCAACATCTGAAAATACTGATCAGCCCAGAAAAAAAAATTTCCTTATGGATGGAACCAGACAGATTAGATTGGAAACCTTTACAGATATTAATACTTAGCTAAGCAGCATGATGGAATTGCTTTAATCATTTCTGTGCCAAAGGGCCCAGAATGTACACCTTCTGAGTAAAGATGAACAAACCTTACTCTTTTGGTTCCTGGTTTGATTAAGATCCAGTCAACTAATCCCACCTTCCCTTCCATATTTAATATAGTTTTTTTTCCCCTCCAATAAACAGTTTTTGGTTCCTCACTTCTGCTGTCAGTGTGTATTAGATCTTTGCTGTCTCAGCTGTGCACAGCATCATAGGATCCTTTTGTGATCTGCTATTTTCACACCTGGCTTGGTGGGATGTGCAATATCATGTGTGAAACCATTCTCTGGCTGCAGATGGTGGAAACATTTTATTAAGAGTAAGTGCAGAATATAGGCACAGCTGGTCAGTTGGGCAGTAAGACTGCTGGGACCACTGCCTAAGCTAGCAGGAAATAGAGAGCACATAAAAAAATGGTGAGAAGGTGTGCGTAAAATGTTGAATTTTAAGGCTGTGTAATAATGATGACAACCTATGGCTCAGATTGAAGTAATCAAACAAAAGTTGTTTCTATTTTAGTTTGGTGGTTGGTTTTGTTGCATCCTGTGTGATAAATGCACTGCTGGCAAAGGTTGACTTCAGTGAGAATTGCAGGTGCTCAGTTATTCTAAAAATCATGCCATATTGGCTCTGGCATATGTGAGATCAAGCTATAACTGATGTTACATGTTGTAGAATGGATTCCTAGAATATCTGTTTAAAAGTGATCTGTTGTGTGTGTGCTAGAGAGAGAGAGAGAGAGAGAAATGAGACAATCACTACGCTCTGGAATTAACTCACAGAAAAATAAGACAAAAATCCCACAACATCTGTGAGCACAAAGTGATCACTCTATATCTAACCTCAGAGTCCTCATCGTGAAGTAACTGCTTGATGCTCCAGAGCTAGTCTGTTTGTTGTCCCTAGTGCTAGTGCTTACATTAGATCTATTCTTTGCTGACAGGGCCTGCTGCCATTCCCAAACAGAAATTCCTTGCCCGTTTCATCACTCAGCATGGGCTGATGCTGGCCAGACACAGCAAGCATTCTCTGTCCCTACTTGACTCTAGCTATGCTTTCCTCTCGATACAGGGGATATTGCATTAGGAGGATCAGGTGGGCATATCCAGCAGATCAATTTCCTTCAATGGCAGGGGTCTAAAAGTTTTGGTGGATCTCAGTCTTTGCTGTCTTTTATGTTTCAGTGCAGTGACAAATGGCTTTTCACAGTGCAGGAACGAAGAACAGCTTCAAGGAGCAGGGGAGGAAAAAGCTTGTAAGTAAAGAACTAAGCCATCAAATTCTGTCTGCCACAGACAACCACTTTTAAAGGCCAAAGAGAAGAACAAAGTAATGCCAGCAATGAATCTCCTAAGGTCTGGTGTACACTGAGAATGGAAGCCGGCATCCTGATGAAAGTACAGTAGTCTAATAGAAAATGAGAGCAGTTTTTATAAGGGTTTTTCATTAACGTTTTCTTTAATGTTCATTTCAGATGGGAGGGGGAAAAGATACATAGTGATGTGTGCCTTTCTTTTGTTGCTATACATGAATATATCCCTCTTTTGGCATTTGACGAAACTCTCAGGGATCCAGAGGCTAAACTGAGGGCTAGTCTATGCTGCGCACTACATTGGCGCAGCTGCACCATTGTAGCATGTCTGGTGAAGACATGCTATGCCAATAGGAGAGCGTCCTCCCATCAGCATAATTACTCCACCTAAACAAGAGGTGGAAACTGCGTTCATCGCTTCATGTCAATGTAATCTATGTCACTGAGAGAAGTGGCTTTTTCATACCCCAGAGCAACATAAATTGCATCAACTTAAGTGGTAGTGTTGACAAGTCCTGAGCCAAAAGAGTGTATTTATTTTGTGTGTGCTTATAAGCCTTTGCTTAAAGATAGAGGTGATGAAAAGAGACACCAGAGGAAAATAAAAACTGGCCAATATTAAAATATGAATGAGCAACACTACGCAATAGAAGGGAAGGGAACGGGAAAACTAAGGACATCTTCATTTTAATAATGCTGATATACATTTATTGCCTAAAGATGCTGTAACCTGGCAATGTGGGAGCTTTTTTCAGGCTGAATGCTTGAGTTTAACAGGAGATTTTAGCTGGGGTGAGGAAATGTCCTAGTGTCCAGTAGAGCTGTCCAACTAGTTTATTAGTAGTAATAGTTTCAATTTCACCAAATAATTATTTCCAAAAAAAATTCCAATATTCATCCAGCTTTAATAATGTGTCTGGGTATATTAAATTAAATAAGGGGCCAAATTCTCAGGGAGTTTAAATTGGAAAGGGATAGTATAGAAGAGCTCTATCCAGCTAAGGAAGTAATTTAACTTGGTACTTAGATATCACGGTGAATGCAAAACTAAAATAAATGATTGATTAAAATAGATAAGCGTCTTGGCCAAGTATATGTCATAGTTTAGCTACAAAAAGAACTACTTTAATTCCCTTTATATTGTAAAACAGATACAATCCAACTATTTGAGTGAACTCTTTCTAGTACCCAAGGCAAAATATTACATTGTCAAATATGTTATGCATTTGTATGATGACTTGATGAGTTTTTAAATGGCTCTGTTCACCAGTGATGGCCTCCTTCTGAGGTTTTGTCTACTCACTGTTGTGATAGGTACTATTGACATCTCTGAAATCTGCATGATAAATCATATGTGCTGCGTCTCTAGATATTGTACAGTGTGTGCAGGTATTTGATCTTCACTTCTAAAGCATAATAATCCATGCCATGTGTGAACAGTTGGTAAACTCAAGAGCGAAGTATGGCAATTTATCTTGACCAAAGAATGAAATGAGTTGCTAATTAGTATTTTATAGAACAAAAATATAAAAACACAATTTGTAAAGTTTCATTTATCATGGTCCCTTCACATCATTTTGAGGCATGTTGGTAAAGCATTGTGGGGTAACTTAGTCTATTCCCTAAGCTGTGTCTGTTATGTAATTCTGTTCACTTATACACTATCTATTCTTCTGTGAAGATTTCAGAGTACTTTACAAATGTTAATCAGTTGACATTACACAATATTATATTACTGTCTCCATTTTGCTGGTAGGGAAACCAAGGTACAAACAGATCTAGGCCTAAAATTTGAGAAATGGCCACTGATTTGAGTGCTTCAGATTTTATGTTTTCAACTCAAAATATTTTGCCCTGATTTTTTTTCAGAGATGCTGAGTACCAGCAGTTCCTACTGACATAAACTGGACTTGTGGTCTCTGAGCACTTCTAAATATGAGGTCCACATTGTATAAAGATGAGAACCTCAAAAACATAGGCACCCAAAATCAGAGACCAGTCCTGAAAATTTCAGCCATGTAACTTGCTTAAGCTTATGCAGAAGACGAGTGACAGAGCTGGGCAAGTGAGTCTCAGAGTTAGTAACAGAACCCAAGGGTCCTGAGTTCCAGTACACTGATCTTACCACTAGATAACATTGACTACCACTGTCTTGTAGGAAAATAGGGGACTTAGCCTGCAGAGCTGCTAGTCTGGCCTCTCAAAAACACTACATTCACTGACAAAATTCAGAGTGGAAAAGGGTCATAGTCATGGACAAGATCATTGGCTCCATTAAAAAAGACTGTCACTTTCCTTTAGGAGGAGTGCACTGAATGTATTGCTCTTCCCTTGAAGTAGCTCTTTTTTAAAGTTCACCATTAGTTTTTGATAGGAATTGTGTGGCACTGGGCAGAAAGGAAAGAATCATAAAAGAATACATGTGGTGGCTAAAGATAAACCTCTTAATGTTTTCTGTCTCCTTCAATTTGTGCCTCTCCTTCCAATTCAGGTTCCCTGCAGCAAGATAAAACATGAATTAAGAGGTTCAGATTGCAATATCAGAAGGAAAGCTACCGCAGTAGCATGGTACACTAG
Source organism: Gopherus flavomarginatus (assembly GCF_025201925.1). NCBI lineage: Eukaryota > Metazoa > Chordata > Testudines > Testudinidae > Gopherus > Gopherus flavomarginatus. Next base: position 33,847,532 of record NC_066626.1, read on the forward strand.
TACTTGGTGTGAAATTGTAATAACCCTGTAGACTGATACAGGAAGTAAAGTCATAGCAAAAAGCTTTATGAGGAAGAAGAATGGCCTTTTGAGAAGATAGGCCTCTACATCTAGTGACTCATAAATTATAAAAATATATATCAGAGAGTTGTTAAAAGTTATAGTCAGTAAAGTAAAACAACAATTACTAGTGGAAAATATATTGAAGGGCATAGAATCATAAAGGGAATGGACCTTGATAGGTCAACTAGTCTGGTCCCTTGCACTGAAGCAGGACAAAGTATTATCTAGGCCATTCTTGAAAGGTATTTGTGTAACTGTTCTTAAAAACCTCTAATGACAGAGATTCCACAATATTCTGAGGTAATTTGTTCCAGTGTTTAACTACTCTTACCGTTAGGAAGCTTTTCCTAATGTGGAACCTAAATCTCCCTTGCTGCAGTTTAAGACCATTACTTCTTGTCCTGTCAATGGATAAAGAGAACAATTTGTCACCAGCCTATTTATAACAACCTTTTGCATACTTGAAGACTGTTCTCATGTCCCCTCTAAGGCCTGGTCTACCCTAGGAAATCAAGTTGGTGTAGCTACATCCACACTTCTGAGCAATACACTTAACTGACCTAACCCTTGTTGTAAACAGTGCTAGATCAATGAGAGGAGCCCTCTCCTCTGTGCAGATAGCATCTTCACTGAAGTTACAGTGGTACGACTACGCCACTGCAGCATTTTAAGTGTAGACAAGCCCTCAGTTTTCTCTTCTCCAGACTAAACAAACCCAATTTTTTCCAATCTTTCCTCCTAGGTCAGGCTTTCTTGATTCATTTTTGTTGTTCTCTTCTAGACTCTCTCCAATTCGTCCACATCTTTCCTGAAATTTGGTGCCCCAAATTGAACACAAAACTCCAGTTGAGGCTGACTAGAGCGGAAGAATTACTTCTCATGTCTTGCTTATAACACTCCTGCTAATACATCCCAGAATGATGTTTCCCCTCTCTTCACTCTGTTGACTCTCATTTAGTTTGTGATCCATTATAACCCCCAAATCCTTTCCTGCAGTATTCCTTCCTAAGCAATCATTTCAATTTTATATTTGTGCAATTGATTATTCTTTCCTAAGTATGGTGTTTTTTATTGGTCCTTACTGTATTTCATCCCATTTACTTCATCCTATTTCTCCAGTTTGTTAAAATCATTTTGCATTCTAATCCCTTCTTCCAAAGTGCTTGTACCCACTCACAGTTTGTTATCATGCACAAAGTTTATTGGTGTACTCTCTATGCCTTTATCAAAATCATTTATGAAAATATTGAATAAAATTAAACTCTGGACAGATTCCTGCAGGACCCCACTTCATATGCCCTTTCAGCTTGATAACTATGAATACGGTTTTTCAACCAGTTATACACTCACTTTATAGTAGCTTTGTCTGAGCTATAATTCTCTAGTTAGCTTATGAGATGGTAATGTGAGACAGTATCAAAGCCTTACTAAAGTTGAGATACATCACATAATCTGCTTCCCTCTATCTCTGGGGCCTGTTACCCTGTCGAAGGATAATAAATTGGTTTGACGTGATTTGTTCTTGACAAATCCATGTTGACTGTTACTTAATCCTTATTATCTTCTAGGTACTTGCAAATTGATTGATTGATTATTTGCTGCATTATCTTTTTGAGTGCTGAAGTTAAGCTGACTTGTCTATAATTCCCTGGGTTGTCCTTATTCCCATTTTTATAGATAGTTACTATATTAGCCCTTTTCCAGTCCTCTGGGATCTCTCCTGTCCTCCACAAGTTCTCAGAGATACTTGCTAATCTCTTTAGCCAGTTCCTCAAGTATACTAGGATGTATTTCATCAGGCCCTGATGACTTGAAGACATCTAACTTGTCTGAGTAATTTTTAACTTGTTCTTTCCCTATTTTAGCCTCAGATCCTATCCCATTTACACTGATGTTCATTTTGTTATTTGTCCAATCACTACTTAACTTTTTGGTGAAAACTGAAACAAAAAGACATTTAACATTTCAGCCATTGCTGTGTTTTCTATTATTGTCTTTCCCTCTCGTTGAGTAATGGGCCTACCTTGTTCTTGATCTTCCCATTGCTTCTAATGCATTTCTAAAAGTGTTTTCTTGTTACCCTTTTATGTCCCTAGCTAATTTAATCTTGTTCCGTGCCTTGGCCTTTCTAATTTTGTCCCTATATACTTGTGTTTTTTTTTATATTCATCCTTCATAATTTTACCTACTTTCCACTTTTTGTATGACTCTTTTGAGTTTCAGGTCCCTGAAGAACTCCAGGTTAAGCCAAGGTAGTCTCATGCTGTATTTACTGTCTTTAATATGCATTGGGATAGTTTGCTTTTGTGCCCTTAATAACATCTCTTTAAAAAATTGCCAGCTCTCTTGAACTCTTTTTTCCCTTAGACTTACTTCCCACAGGATCCTACCTATTAATACTCTGAGTTTGCTAAAGCCTGCCTTCGTGAAGTCCATTGTCTTTATTTTGCATGATGAAAATATTTTAAGTAAGAAATAGCATTTTAACTCTGACCTACCTCTGTCTGTCCATGTTTCACCTTCCTACAAATAAAATCTGAGCAATCAGTTAAGAATTAAAATTCTAAGGCCATAATCCAGTAAAGCACTTAGGGATAGACTGTAATCTTACAATCTGCCATGAATAAGGGTTAATTTGCCATTGCATTGCCCTGGGAACAAAGTATTAACTGAGTTAGACTGAATTCCTTCTCCCCTCCCCTCATGCTTTGAGGAGTGGAGTAAGTTCTTTCAGCTCCTTTTGCGGAGCAGTTATTTCCCTGCGTGCACTTGGCAAGTAAGTGGGAGGGTAAAGCCAAGGCTTTTCCCATACTCTGCATTTTTCTGCTTCCTTCCTGCCCACTTGCTAGCATGTTTGGACTAGTAATCTGAGCAGCACAGAGCTGGGTTGTAAGGAAGGTTTTACTTCCCTTCTTCCTCTGTTGAGCGAGGGCTGCGACAATCTAGCCTTTAAGCACTTGTGTAAATTAGTCACATGAGTAGGGTGACCAGGTATCCGGTTTTCGACCACATGACAGGGCAGGACTCACCCCTGCGGTGCCTCCCACTGGTCACTCCAGGAATTAGCTCAGTCCATGGGGAGCACTCTCTCCTGGTGGTGTCATGTCCATATCTCGCTCTCCATTGGCACCTGGACCTGCATTGCTCCCTTCTGCTTGCGGGATCCCCTTCAGGATACTGCCCCCTAGTCCGTTCTCACCCTCTTCCGGGGGGGAGGGGTTAATAGCAGTCTTTCACCTGCCACAGTGGCCAGCCGCTCCCAAAGTCTAACCCCTTCCTTCAGTGGTATGGTGCAGTCCAATATGGCCACTTCCCACAGCCAGTTGCAATATAACGGGGAAGGGGGGGACCCAGGCCCACCCGCTACTCTGGGTCCCAACCCAGGGACCCTCTAGCAGCAGCCTCCCTGCCCTCCTTCTCTCCCCTCACTTGCTGTCTGCTCTCCCTGGATCACTTCCCCTCTGACTCTTTGCACCCTTTTGGCCTTTCCCTCAGGGCCCACAGCCTGACAGGTAGCAGGCTGGAGTTCTCTTCAGCTCTCTGAGCCTGTCCAGCACTGCACTGTGCCAGGTGCTAGTCTCCTAGCTCAGGAGACAGACCTTCCTTGTTGGAGGTCTGGGAGAGAATGCCTGTTCCTCTCCTAGGCAGCCTTTATATAGGGCTGAGCCTGGCTCTGATAGGCCGCCACTTGCTCAGCCCTCATTGGCTCTCCCACAGGCCTTCCCTGATTGGCTGCCTCTCAGTGCAGCCACTATGGCCTGCCCTAACCCAATCTCTCATAGGGTGGGGCAGCTGCCCCATCACAGACCGGAACACCTGGTCAAAAGGGGACGCTGGCTGATCCAGTGAGCATCATCGCCCAGGCCGTTAAGCCAGCGGTGCTGTGGTGCTAAGGCAGGCTAGTCATTACCTGTCCTGGCTGGCACCGCACTGCACTCCAGAAGCAGCCAGCAAGTCTGTCTCCTAGGCAGGGGGCACGTGGTTCCACGCGCTGCCCCCATCCTGTGCACTGGCTCCGCACTCCCACTGGCTGGTTCCCAGCCAATGGGAGCTGGAGGGGGGGCAGTGTCTGCAGGTGAGAGTGGCATGTGGAGCCTTCTGGCCCCACTGCATAGGACCTGGACTTTCTAGGTGCTTCCGGGGCATGTAAAGCACAGTGCCAGGACAGGCAAGCAGCCTGCCTTATGCCCCCCACTGTGCCACTGACCAGGAGCACCCCTGAGTTAAGCCTGCGTCCCAACCCCCTACACCAAAGATGGAGCCCCCTCCTGCACCCCAACCCCCTCATCCCTGGCCCCAGCCCAGAGCCTTCACCCCCCCCTCCACACCTCAGCCCCCTGCCACAGCCCAGAGCCCTCTCCCACACCTTAACTCCTCAACCCCGGCCCCACCCCAGAGCCCTCACCCCCTCCTTCACCCTAACCTCCTGCCTCAATCCGCAGCCCCCTCCCACATTCCAAATCCCTTGGTCCCACCCCCAAGCCTGGATCCCCCTCCTGTACCCCAGTCCAGACCCCACACCCCAACTTGTTGCTTCAACCCAAAGCCCCCTCACTCATTATGAATCCATCCTGGAGCCCATCTTTGCCTAAGTAAACAGCATTACCAACTCTTGCAATTTGATCTTAAATTTTATGATATTTGGTGATTTGAAGGCAAGTGATTATGTGGTAATCTCAGCCTTCTTTTTTTTTTAATTTCCTCGCCCTTGTAATGGTGGAGAAAAGCCTGAAAAAGCAAACTAGGTGCACCCTAAAGGCTTGGAAGACAAAGGACAAATACCAGAGATTTATTTTTGACATCTCATGATTTTTAAGGCAATCTTATGATTCGGGGCCCCCAACTCATGATTTTGAATGCTGGGGCTGAACAATAATGAATGACTGAATATTTGAGTGTCTATGTGCAGTGTTGAAGTGAACAGACAACAATAACATGGATAAAATATGGAAGTAAGTGTTCATTTTCTAAGGGCTTGTGACATGGTGTTCATCCCATACTAGCCTGCAAGGGGTTAATGAAGCTGAGAAGGGGCCAATTAACTAAACAGGCCACAGCAGAGGGCAATTAAGTGGCCTAAGTAGCTCTTGAATGATGATGGAGCTCAGCTGAGAAGGAACAGACAGGGCTAATATAAAACCAGGAAGCTGGCCTCAGAAGAGGGCTGCAGTGAAGGAGCCAGTAGCCACTCTCTGCACAAAAGCAAGGGAAAGAGACAAACATAGGGAAGACAGTGTAGGGAAAGGCTCAGGGAAATGGCAACAAAGTTTAAAATGATGCACATGTTGGCTGCTGTTAGAGATTCTGTGAGCTGGAACCTGGAGTACAGGCTGGGCATGGATTCCCCTGCCATCCACCAGGGAAGTGGGTCCAGAGTTCTGGGGGTCCTGTCAGGGGGCAGGGAGCGGTTAGATAGGTATGGGAGTCCGGGGGGTTCTCTCTGGGTGTGGGGGTGTGGATAAGAGTTGGGGCAGTCAGGGGACAGGTAGGGGTTACCTACCATAATACTACCCATAACACCAAGTAGTGCATCCCCCGAAAGGCCAAATTGTTTGAAATACAAAGGTGTGGACAGCAAGCAGAAGTGAGGGAGGGATCTGAATAATGCTGCGAAATGCACTAGTTGTCTAGTGGGACTTTGGTACCCTGGAAGGGGAAAGCTATAGTGACCTGGACAGAGGACCAAGCCACAAGAAGAGAGCACTGTCAGTTTCAGAGAGAGAGAGAGAGAGTGAGTGCAAAGCAGCAGGGCATGTAAACAAGCAGAAGAAGGGGCCTATGGACCTGGAAAGAGCTAGAGTGGCCAGGAGGGTGCCCTAGTAGTGAGTGTACCCCATGACAGGGTCCCATCTTGTAAGTTGCTGAGTAAATAACAGATGTTGAGAATACTCAACTCCCAAGATAAAGTCTTGATATTCCCAGAAGAATCTAGCATATCTTGTCACTGTCGGTTCTGTTGGTCTTAGAGATTTTTTTAGCTGCACCACTGTAGTCATTTTTTTGATCACTTATGTCAGCAGTTACTAATAGGCTATGACTACACTGCACACCACTGGTGGCAGTGCGTAGTGTATATGTAGCTACATGCTGTAATGAAAAGCAAGTGGGAGCTTTTCATATCAGTGGAAGTCTCTAGCAGAGGAGATGCAGCAGGAAAGACTTCAGCAGTGGGATGCTATGCTGCTAATAAAATGTAGTGCAGATGGGGAGCACACCTTGGGCAAGTAGACCATATATAATATGTACTCAGGTACTTAAGGCATGTCTTTACTCTATTCATGTAAGCCATGCCTCATGTTCTACACTGCTATTTATACCTTTGTGGTGGTATGTGCACACCTTGTCCCAAGAGGGGAGTGCAGGGGTTAAGTGGACAGTGCTGTTAAGTCTGCTTGTCTGTCCTTGACCTCATTGCCCCAGCGTCTAAGTACCAGAGCAAAGATAATAGCCTGGGTGCCCAGGACAGCATGACCTAGTGGCCAGAGCCAATAAAGAGGCCCTTTGGTGCAGAAACGACAAGGAGTCTGGTGGCACTTTGAAGACTAACAGATTTATTTTCATCAGTAAAACACCCACTTAAGATGTATGGAGTGAAAATTACAGATACAGGTATAAACGTATATTGGCATATGAAGAGAAGGGGGTTACCTTAGAAATGGAGAACCAATGTTGAAGGCCAATTTAGTCAAGGTGGATGTGGTCCACCCACAATAATTGATGAAGAGGTGTCAATGTCAAGAGAGGAAAAATTGCTTTTGTAGTGTCTTTGGCGCAGGGTAGCGTGGCCTGGCAGCCCGAGCCAATAAACCCGCCCTTTGGCGCAGGACAGCATGGCCTAATAGCTGGTACCCAAGAGACCGCCAGCAAAAGAGGTGAGGGTGCTGGCAGCCCAGGCATGGGGGCGCCAAGGCCATCCCAACTCCTCCAGGCCCCTACCCAGGGTCCTACCAGTGGCAGAGCAGTCCACCACTGGCTCAGTTGGGAATCCCACTGAAACACACTGAGCTTACCCGGGTGGGGGATACCACTCCGGCACACACACCCCCGGGGTCACTTCCTACCAATGTCTCAGGTGTGGCAGTCCATGAGGTTTCGGGGTCTCCAGGCTCTGCTGCACAGGTCACTTTCTGGGGCTCCATTGGTCACCTCTGGTCTCTGCAGGCTGTAGCCAGTCCTCAGCAGGCACTCCCAGCACAGATCCTTCCCCTCCAGCATCCAGACCCGAATGAGCTGGCTTCCTCCCTTTATACTTCTGTTAGAAAAGTTATACATAAAACCTAAGTTAACTAGAAATACTGTTGAAAGAGATTAAAAGGGGTAGGGGAATCTTTGTTTTCAAAATCATTTACTTAGTGCATTTGACATAAATTTGTGTGTAATCGGTTTTACCTTGTGTGTGTGTGTGAGAGAGAGAGAGAGAGAGAGAGAGAGTCTTTCCCAAAACAGAAGAAAAAAAATTAATTAGGAAAGTGTGGCTATAAAGTGACAAAAACTTGCAAGGAGACTCAGGAGCGAGTATAGTACCTGAAAGCATATTTAACTTAACATATCAAACTTAAATCAAAACTAATTAAACTTCAAATTGATGGTGACCTTTAATGAGGAACTAATTGGTTGCAGTAGATTGTCTTAACTGAAATCAAGTCAGTGGAGTGTGAACATCTTTTTCACTTAAGGAGACAAAGACAAGCTTTTGCAAGAGATTTTAGCAATTTGCAAAACCAAGTTTTTGCTTCAGGTTTAATCTTATAATCACACACAATATGCAGACAGAAAATGTTACAGTCTTCAGTGAAATTAACTGAGAAAAGTGTTACACTTAGAGAGATTGTTGCCTTAGTTTAAGAATGAGTAAACCTGAACGTGATGAAATCTGCTTCAAAGTGTTTATCAAACATTGTGAAAATCTGGAAGATTAGCAACACACATTTGCCTGGTCAAGGGCAAATGGTTCTTGGAAACTGTATAATAGAGAAGATTCTCTTCAATTAATAACCTCAGAAAAGTTTGAAATGAAAAGAAAATAAAACCACAGAGTTGGACCCCCATTCTGAAAACACTTATGTATGTGCATAACTTTTACTCCTTCACAAAGCCAAGATGCTGAACGGACGCAATGGGAATTGTGGCTACTCAATACATCACCCTGTAGTTTCACCTTACTTACGCTGAATATAGATGTATACAATACGTGTCTCCTCAGTTATTTTCTCTGTGAAATGGAGGCAATGGCTGAGCATAGTAGTTTAAACATTAGATCTAGATTCCTAAGAACCAAAGCCTCAGACTCTTGTGAGATCGAGTCATTGGACGATAAATAAACACATAAATTGAGTTCAGTACATGTGAGTCTTTTGGATGAGATCTTAATACAGTACCATGGTACTGTTTGTGCGCAGACACAGTGCCGCTTTTTTTTCAAAATAAGGTCTTTGCCAAAATGTTTCTTATATTAATATTACACAATGTGCTATGTACAGGTATCTGCTCTCCACACCAGATGAAGATGCATTTCACTGCTGCAGTCAGTATGTGGATTGCAAAGCACTTTGTGATGTTGGCTTCAAATAGCTCTGTAATGCAGACTATTACTATATATTGTAATTTAGCCAAAATTAGAATGTTTGCTGTCTGTTTTAGGTACTCATATGATTCCCATTACTGTAGTAATAGAGCACCTCACAGTCTTTAATGTATTCATCCTCCTACCTTTGTGAGGTAAGGAAGTATCGTAGAAATGTAGGGCTGGAAGGTCATCTTGTCCATTCCTGATGCTGAGGCACGATTAAGTACTATTATCCTCATTTTACAGATGGGTAATTTAGGCATAGATAGGCTAAGTAACTTACCAAACATTACAGAAAATCTGTGGCACAGCAGAGAAGGATATCTGCCTGCTGGAGGATTTTTTCTCCAAATAAATGTAAACAAATAGAGAAAAAGTATTAATCACAGAATCAGAGAAATGTAGGTCTAAAAGGGACCTCAAAGTTCAACTAGTGCAAACACTTCACTGAGGACCTAGTAAACCTAGATCAATGCTGACAGATGTTTGTCTAACCTGTTCTAAAAAACTTCAAATGGCTTTCCACCACCTCTCTTGGAAGCCCGTTTAAATTCTCAACTATCCATATACTTAAAAGGTTTTCTTAATATCTAATCTAAGTCTTTCTTGTTCCAGATTAAGCCAATTATTTCTTGTCCACTGAAGGAAGGACATGGAGAACAATTGATCACAGTCCTCTTTATAACAACCCTTAACTGATGAAGACTGTTATCAGGTCCCACCCCCACCGATCTTCTCTTCTCGAGACTGAACATGCTCTGGCTTTTTAGCCTTTCTTCAGAGGTCAGAGTTTCTAAAACCTTTTTACTTTTGTTGCTCTCCTCTGGACTATCTCCATTTTGTACACCTATTTCTTCATGTGGTGCCCAGATATGGACAAAGTACTCCACCTCAGGCATCACTAGTGCTGAGCAGAGAAGGGCAATATCCTTCCGTGTCATACATGCAACACTCCTATTAATACACACTAGACTATTAGCCTTTTTTCCAGCTGCATCACATTGCTGAGTTGTATTCAATTGTGTTCCACTATAACCCCCAAATACTTTTCAGCAGTACTGCTGCCTAACCACTTATTCCCCATTCTATAGTTGTGCATTTGTTTTTTTTTCCTTCCTAAGTGTAGTAGTTCCCATTATTGAATTTCATCCTATTGATTTCAGATTAATTTTCCTATTTGTCAAATATTATTTGGAATTCTAATCCTGTCCTCCAAAATGCTTGCAAACCTTCTCATCTTGGTGTAATCTGCAGATTTTATAACCATACTTTCCACTCCATTATCCAAGTCATTAATGAAAATGTTGAATAGTACTGGATCCTGGATAGACTCCTATGGTAGCCCGCCTAGGTAGGTCCTCCTGGTTTGAGAGTAAACCATTGATAACTACACTTTGAATAAGGTCTTTCAATCAATTTTACACCCACCTCACAGTAATTTTATTGACCACATTTCCCAAGTTTTCTTATGAGAATGTAATGTGGGACTGTGAAAAGCCTTCCTACAATCAAGATATATCACATCTACTGATTTTAGCCTGTATGTGACAGGAACAGTGTATAAAATATAGAGCACTCCTTTTGTCTTTAGTTAAAAAACAAGTTCTTTTTTTAAAAGTCAAACACTGGTATGTGACATTAGAATTTTTTTTTGTCTGTTTGAGCTACATTGTACCAAACTCATTGCCTATTAAAAGCATGTGTCTTCTCTACTAAGGCACTAAGTATGTGTCTTCATCAATCCATGCCGTCAGTCCTTAATCTTTAAAGACCAGTAGATATCAAATGCCTTCTTATTTTCATTTACTCTAAATGTTGTACGCTAGTAGAAAAATGAGTATTAAAAAATGAAATAATATTGTCCTTCATAGTATCAGCTTGAGTGGTAACTATTTTATTAAACAGGGACCTCTTCAAGGTGCAATCTTGATTTCACTTTTAAAAGAAGCTGCCACTCATCATTCTGCTGACTCCACTAAGAGCATGCACCTTATCCCTCTGCATATTAAGACTCCCCATAAACTGCTGTTTCATGAGAAATGTGTAGTATACTGCATTGGACTGATGTTGAAAGGGACACTGATATTGAGCACTTTCATTGTGGTTTATTGCCATGAGATCCAATAATGCATAGCTGAACTTTCTAATTCACCATATGGAACATTCTATTAGCATTTGTTAGATTTTCAATGTATTGTGCTTTAGAGATCTACACTTGTAAAAGCAGCTTGGGGGATTTGTTTTTAATCTACCACACTTCCTAGTTGTCATCTAATTTAATGACACTCATTAGTACACTAAGTATACAATAATCTATGGTACGGGATGTAAATGTGAGTGGCTGTGATGGAAAACAAGTTTGCAATAGTTAGAAATGCCAAAACTGAAGGTCACAGAGTAATCTTCAGGATACATCCTACAGGATAGTCTACAGGATTCACAACTTTGCTAGACACTAAAAATCATGGACTGAATAGAGACACTGGATTTACAGTTTATTACAATGATCTATAACCCACTAACAACCTCTCCCCCACCCTTTCTTTTGTCCCTGTGACTAGAGAGGTGTTTACGGGCCAACTTAAATGGTCCCTTGAAATATGTAACTACTTATGCTAAACAATCTGTTCCACCCTGTATTTGCTAAGACCCTCTGAGGGCTTGTCTACACTCACATCGCTGCATCAGTGCAGCTGCACCAGTGCAGTTCCGCTGCTATAGTGCTTAGGAAGATTCTCCTGCACTGACGGGAAATCTCCTTTTGGCATAGGTCCGGGGTTGGCAATCTTTGGCACATGGCCCATCAGGGTAATTCACAGGTGGGCTGCAAGACATTTTGTTTATGTTGATTGTCCACAGGCATGGCCCCTGCAGCTCCCAGTGGCTGTGGTTCATCATTTCCAGCCAATGGGAGCTACAGGAAGTGGCCACGGGAAGAGGCCAATTGGAGCAGTGGGAACGGTGAACCGCAGCCACTTGATCAATGTGAACAAACTGTCAAGCGACCCACCAGCAGATTACCCTGATGGGCCACAGATTGCCCAACGCTGGTATAGAACCTGGTTCTATCATGGGATTCTCATTCAGAATGCTTATGGGATCTGGGCTTATTTTAGAGACCTTTGGACTTTACTGATATTTTAAGGTGTCCATTGCAATGTAACTTGGCAGCTATGAGTGCCCCACATGTCTGTTTTACTCATCTTTACTCCTTTAACATTTTAGTATCAACAGATGTCATCAAATGCAAGGAGGTTTATGGTGCCAATGCTGTCACACACAATGTGGGGGGTGGGGTGGTTCCTTTAGAAGATATGGTACTTGTCAAGTTATACAATCTGCTCTTTTAAAGCTCTAACTATTTGGCACCTATAAGCCCTGGCGAAATACTCCAGTCAATTTATGAGCAGGAATACTGCCATCCAAACAGATGGCTGTAACCATAGGCAGCCAGGAGACCATGTTTGTTCATGAAGTGTGGGTGCTGACAGGATTTCCAGACATAAAATCCAAATGGCTCTGTCCTGAGTGTCTCTTCTTAAGGGATATGTCACTCTTAATCCACCTCCAAGAGAGATTAAACTTTCAGTAAAGAAAATCTTCTGCTTCTTCATAAATTGGTTTACTATGAGCACTACTTAAAGATTTTGCTTTCCTGAACTTTTGTGTGGTGTTTCTGGGCATTGTTAACCAGCAGCTGTAGGTCACCCCAGAGTTGTCTGTATGTCAGCAGTGGGTGATTAGTTCACATATCAATATTTCAGAGATTCTTCAATGTATTGGAGTTTTTATAAGTAAGTACACAGACAATTAAGAAGAGATATTTAGTGTTTGGGTACAGTTATACTTAAGAATATAGGTACTTGGAGTAGTGTTATACATAAGACTATAGACAGATATTTGACTTGCTGTGCTTATGTACAAATAAAAATGTAGTTTATGTATTATTGTTATATACTGTTAGGTCCATAAATAGTTGGTGCAGAATTTTTATACACAAATAGATAATGAGGCCACATCCTTAGCTGGTTTATATCAACATAGCACCATTGATATTAGAAATAGCTATGTTGATTTACACCAGCTGAGCGTCTGACCTATGGGGACTTAGTGCTGAACTGTTAAATTAGTTAGCGAAGTGTTAAAGCATGCATTGGGATGCATATATTATAGATTTAGTTGGGATTGGTCCTGCTTTGAGCAGGGGGTTGGATTAGATGACCTCCTGAGGTCTCTTCCAACCCTAATCTTCTATGATTCTATGACATAGAGTCTTTCCAATCCACTTGAATAAGATGGAGTGATGTAAAGAGAAAAAAAGAATCTAGTGAAGTCTTCATACCCTGTTGTCTCAGATGGGCTGGTATGAAAATTATCAAAATAGGTTTCAGAAATCTACTAAGAATAGCACATTTTAAAACAACAATGATATTAAAAGCTAAAATCCCATCTTTAATGGGCCCTTCCGTGCCTCGGTAGAGTGCTACATTTAGATTAGTGTGTTTGTAAGGAATCATTTATCAAATTGTTATATTAGCTTTAATTTTAATTTGCATACTTCTATTGGAGCACATTAGCCCCATAACATCACTTTAACATTGGCTATAACATTTGGCTTTAACATTTCCTTGTTTCTTTGGGTTTTTTTTTTAAATATGTGTACTGTTGAACTTATGTTATTAGTGTTTCACCAGAAGTGACTCTAAATGGAATCCCTGATATGGCATGGTCATTCCAATGAGATAACATTGGTGTATGTAAAAAATCTAATGCAGTCCAATCATCCCATTAAGATAAAATTAGTGTTTTTGGATCCTAGGCCAATGACATAACCTCTGAACTAAGACTGTCTATGGAAGGCCTTCTCCCTTTTTCTTTTAAACAAAAGTGAAACATGAATTTGAAGATCCCAAACGTGAGTTCTTTACTGAAGTCATGACGTCTCCCCTCACTGACCTGACAACAATAATAGTTGGTGCCTATGTCATTACTATGTCACACATGGCAGAGGATAGAGCGTCCTGAAAATATTGAGTCCAGGGATCTGTAGGAGGAGCTGTTGCCCTGGAATGAAGGGGGGTGTTACCTCAGCTAATTGCAACCATACTGTGTGCATTCATCCATCATGAATTAATAAAATAGAACACCACCTACTTAAGGGTTAATTTGAAAAAGCAGGGTTTCTGGGGGCAAGGTCAAATACAAGCTATAGGCTTGCAGTTTTTGCTAATCAGAATTGGAGGAGTGTAGAAAAGAATAAATAAATTGAGACTAAAAGAAAATGCATGGATGGAATTTGGGCGCTTGTGACATACACTCTTATTATGATTAAGATTGTTAGGAATGTTTTGTTGATAAGTAGTTTATTGAAATTAGGAAGGTGATGACCAAGTAGGGGTCACTATGAGCTGTGTGTTTTGTAAAAGTTAATTATGAAAAGACTAGGTAATAGAGTCTACTTCGGAGCAGTTGTCTGAAGCTATCCTGAGAGACTTTCTGACACCATACTCCCCAGCAGTTAGGGGCGGTTCTATATCTTTTGCCACCCCAAGCACGGCAGTCTGGCAGCCTTCGGCAGTGTACCCACCACTGAATTACTGCCTAAGCCGCAGCACCAGCGGACCTCCCACAGAAACAGCTCCAAAGGCTGCCTGACTGCCACCCTCACAGCGACCGGCAGGCCGCCTCCCGCAGCTTGCCGCCCCAGGCACACACTTGCTGCGCTGGTGCCTGGAGCTGTCCCTGCCAGCAGGGGAGCAACTGGCCATCACTGACCTGCTGCTAATCACTCAATACTATCTCAGATTATAGGTAATTATTTGAGATTTCTAAACCTATTGCTTCTGTCTGCATGTGCTTAAATCTAATACATTTTAGTTTTAGATAAGAGCACACTTACTTGCATCAATCTACCATCACCCTGAAGTGGTGTGTTTCCACTGATTTATTCCTGATGCTGCCTGGACTGAAACAGTTAAGTTACTACTACTTTGGGTTCTGAAAACTCTGTGTAACAGAGTAAGGCCATTTCTCATGGTTGTTTGGACATTTGAACTCCTTTCCCTCCTTCCAGAGTCGGGGTTGTTATTCTGGCTGTACTGTGGTGGCTTTCTCCCTTTCCACCACTCCTCCCCACTCTGTCTGTGGAACCAGCAGAGGAAGAGTTACTACTATCTGGGGCAACCGTAACTGGAGAAGGGAAAATCATATGGCTATTTTCCAACTTCTCTCCACAGCAGCCAGGCCATGCACACCTTTTTGTGCTATTTAGTGGCTGTGCTGCATAAGTGGCAGTAAGGGAATTTATGGTAGCTCCTGAGTGAAGAGAATGTGCATCTTCTTTCCCCTTCCATGTGATTACACGTATGATTCCCCCACCCTTGTTTACTCCAGTGAGGATTGGCTTTCTCTTCACTTGCCACATTGTGAAGCTTCTTATAGCAATATCTTCATTTACTGGAGAAGATGATCATTAACAAAAGGCCCCCTTGGCTCTGGTTTCAGCTAACTAGTCACTCAAGAATTCAGCAGATGTTTCTGCCTTTTGGAATGACAAGAACTTTATGGGCTGATTTCCTTTCCTCCAGGAAGCTATCCAAGAGCCAGACTTTCCCTACACAGTGACAAACACAATGTGCTAACCTGCCCTGAAGCCCCACAATTTGAACTACCATATTGTTCTCAGGAGCTTGCAGGGACAATTATATTTTCTCTTGTGAATCTTACAAGAAATGCATACAGGCTGTAATTTCAACATGAAAAAAAGAGTATCTTTCACATAGATTATCATCAGCAGTGCATAAGAGACTCATTTGAAATTCTCCCATAATTGTAAAGGGCCCCTTGAGAAGAACAAATAAGCCCTGCCATGTTTCCTAATCTCACTACACTAGTTGTACAGAGCAACGTTCACTCCTAATGATGACACAAAAGCTGCTGTAAGCTTTTCTTTTGCGATTCCACTGCTTAAATCAGCTATTATTCAGTTATTCCATCCTAACAGTGGAGAATAATTTTTGTGCTTTTCATTCTTCCTCCCAGAGGGCAACAGATGTAATAACTTATTCCCTGACTGGCACATTAAAGCTTGAAAAATTAATGCACTGCTGCTGAGATTCCCACTTTCAGTGGAACTTAGACTGCCAAGCTTTGAATTTCAGTGAAAAAATATTAAGTAATAAAAAGCTTATTTTAAATTTGTTAATGTACTTGTCTGTTTTAATGTCTTTCTGAGTTTTCTGCAAAATAAGAATTCCAGTAACTAATCTTTCTTAATTTCTTTTCTTTGTCTGCTTCTTCTCTGCAGTCTGGGTCTGGTTCATACTCCCATATCATCAGGATCTTCTAGTGCCAGAAATCTAAATACCATTATCAACTCTATTTTGTTACATTGGGAGTTTTTCCATCAGAATGTAATGGCAATTTAATACCAACACACCAGCAACGTGTCTTAGCGCTGTTATGTCTGCACATCATAGTTATCACATCATCTGGTAAGCAATTTATCCTCCATGGCACTCCAAAAAGTGCAAGTCTGATGTTTGGCACTTAATGCTCAAGTCCATCCCTTAACCCAAAAATATCTCCCTCAATTTAGTGAGAGATGTACATGGAGTGTAGGTATTTCACCCACATTTTATTGGTTTAGCTCAAATCTGCCCAGTTGAAGTAGCTTACAGAACAAACAATACAGTTAGTATCATGCATGTTGTCTGGGGATAATGGTAGCTATGCATGAGGAACAGGAACACAAGGATTGCCACACTGCATCAGATCAGTGGCTCTCATCGAGTTCAATATTCTGTCTAGGAGAGGAATTTGCAACAGATACTACAGAGAGTGGTGCAAGAGAACTGAAATAGGCAAGTATAGCACAGGGGAAGTATCTTCAGGGCTGCCCAGGGTGGGGGGGGGAAAGCAGGGCAATTTTCTCATTATTCTTATAAATATCCAATAAACCTTTTATCATGAGATTTATAAATCATGCTGTGCTGTAGGTACTTATATGTCACCCATCGCCATAGTATCTGAGCATGTCACAATGTATTTTTCCTCAGAACATTTCTATCAGGTAGGGAAGTCCTATTATTCCCCTTTTACAGATGGGGAACTGAGCCACAGAGCGTGTATCTACACTGCAATAAAACACCAATTGCTGGCTGTTGTCAGCTGACTTGGGCTCATGCCATGCAGCTGTTTCACTGGGATGTAGATATTTGGGTTCACAGGTCCCAGAGCCGAAGCACCAGACCAAGTCCAAATGTCTATACCCCAGTAAATCAGTCCCATAGTCTGAGTCCCATGAGCCTGAGTCAGCTGTCATAGTCCAGCTTTGTGCTTTTAATTACACTATATACATATCCAGGAAGGCCAAGGGCTACAGTCACAAAGGAACTTAGCTGCCTTGAAAATGTCTGGGATTCACAAAGCCTGAAATAGGGACTCACTACAAGCTTTCTGCACAATGAATGGAGGGAGATAGGTGCCTGAGAATTGGATTCACAAAAGCTCCCTGCCTAAGCTAGCCAATGGGAAATGTTCAGAAAAGATATGTGCAAAGCCCCACCCCTCTCAGGGACTTCAGCACCTAAATCCAGGCTGGAGGGAAGTAGCACCTTTTGCTTGGGATTCCCAGCTACAAACCCTCTTCTGGAGTTAGATGCTGATGATGTTTTTGCAAGAAGCTGGAGAAGGGGGAATTCCCTCATAACTTTTAGCCCAGTGGGATGTGGGAGACCTGTGGTTGAAGTCCCTCATGCTCCTCAGGGGAAAAGTGATCTGACATCTCTCAGCTGAGTGCACTAACCCCAGGGCAATGGGGTATTCTAATATGGGGCTCCCTCAATCTCTCCAGTTGAAGCTGTTGCACTGTGGATAAATAATGTGTCATTGGGGCAAGGAGCGAGCACAAGCAGCATGCAGTCTTCCAGCTTTAATGACTTTCATTATTTTTCCAAACAATATCCCAGCATAGCCCCGTGGTTAGGGCACCCTTAGGCAGAGGGGGGGACTTGAACGGGGGAAGGTAGGGAGTTCCCATATCTGATGTGAGTGCCCTAATCACTGGACTAAAGGTTATGAGGGAGTTCCTCCTCCCTCCCCTCTCCTGCTGCTGTTTTGTGTGAGCTCTGATTCTGATCAGGCCCTGCAAATTTGTTAGGTGGAAGAACACTTATTTTTCCCTGGTTTGTGCATCACTCTGGGGTTTAGATATCTGGACCCCCATTTACTCCAAAAACTTAGATGCTAAATGAGTTCAAGTGCCTTACAGGGTTTGGTGGTAACTGAGGAGGGATTTTGTGAATAGCAGTTTGCCTTATTCTGGGATTTAGGTGCCTAAAGTGGCAGTCTGGTGCCTAAGTCCCTTTGTGAATCTAGCCTGTTAGGGTTAAATTTAGACTCAGTCAGATTATTAATCAAATATTATTAGTCAAAGATTAGTCAGTATGATACAGAAAGGGAAATACATTAGCATTAGGAAAGCAGTCTGACAGTCCAATCCATTCCAACTATCCTTCAGAAACTCACCCCTTTATATACCATTCTTGGTTATGAAAAAGAGACAAATAAAAATCCTTTCTCATGACCTATTGACCCATGCAGTTCCTTTCGTAGCATCTCAATTTATATAACAGATAAACTAAACACAGCTGTCATTATCTCATTAGCTCATCAATCACAGAAGACACCTGTAAAAACAAGTATTCCCTTCCTTGGTTTCCTGTACATTGAGACCCATTTTCTAAGGGTCTATGGATCAGAGCAAGAGGTCACAATCTATCAATCAACACCACATTAAGATTTAGCCTGATTGATAACAGAGGATTATAGATACAGACCATTATGGGACTTTGGATTATCTGCTAACTGAGTTGCCCACAGGAAGTCTGTGGTGGAGCAGGGACTGAACCTTGGTCTCCTAAGTCCTAGACAATTCACTCAATTATTGGACTATTCTTCCTCTCTGGGATAGGTTCTACTGTAGACTATAAAACCAAAAATAAAAGTACTGCTCCATGTGAAGTATAATGACAAAAAGAATATTTGAGTAAAGTGGGAAGAATTAGCCTAGTTTTGACCAGGAGTTGGGGTGGTAGAGGGGTTTGTGTATGTGTGTGTTGGTGCGGGGGGACAAGGCCAGAAATATGCACTATTCCTCCTGTGAAAATATAGCAGAATTTCTACTGAACTATAAAGGTAACATGAATCCTTGATGCAAAATTTATTTGTATGTTACTCAGTTTAACAGTCCAATTGCCCATCCCCCAAAAGGGAAAATAAAATTTAAATACATTGGTACAAAATTTTTTAGAAACTAAAAAATCCCCCCATCCTGTTGAACCTAATATTGTGCAACATGGCTGAGTTTCTGGACTTGGCTTACTAAGCTGCTGCTCCTTTTGTTTTTCATCTGTGGGCCTGGGAACAGTCATTAACCACACATAGGTCAGGTTGCCCTCTTACTCCTGCACGTAGCTATTTAGCTGTCCTCCTCCAATAAAAATCCTT
The DNA here is from genome assembly GCF_025201925.1 of Gopherus flavomarginatus. Taxonomy (NCBI): domain Eukaryota; kingdom Metazoa; phylum Chordata; order Testudines; family Testudinidae; genus Gopherus; species Gopherus flavomarginatus. The sequence continues at coordinate 33,866,670 of NC_066626.1, forward strand.
GAGTAATTTCTCCATTGTCCTGCAGGCAACTGGCTCTCTCCCAGAGAGTACTGAATGTGGAATGTAGACTTCCCATTTCTAATTCCTGGCCATACCCACTCTTTTATTCCATGGAGAAGAATCTCCATTTCCTTAAAAGCTAGTTTTGCTGTTTCAGCTTTGCTCATCTCCAAAGAGTTCAATTCAGAGTTTGAACCAGGAGCATCAAAGACACCCTCCTGTTCAGAACAAGCCCCAGCAATCAGGCCTTAAGAAGCAAGATGGTTTCTAACAAGGATAGCAGTTCCTCTAGACCTGGAACATGGTTTGAAAAGAGTATCTTTTCACTTGTTAAATAGTTGCAGAAGTATAGTCAAGTGAGGCTATGGGTGTTAGCCAACCACTGCATAACCTTGTGACATTACCTGTAGTTATTCATATGAACAGCTTCATCATAGCTTTGTAAATGGCTTAATGTGGGCACATGTTGATGTAAATTTATATAAAAATGTAGGGGAGAAAATGTCACCTCAGACTATTTTAAGGACATATTGCATCTTTAACAAAACTGAGAGTGGGAAGCTATTATTTCTGGATCATATTCTTGGATAATTGAACTAGCTATTGGAAAATATTGTATAAATATTCTGAACTATGTAAAAAGTATGAATTATGAATAGGATTTTTCCCCAAAAAAACAGATATAAAGAGTTCTGAAGAGCTCATGATATAGCTTCCTTCTTAAAATACTGGGCCACTGTTAGTACAAACTGCCCATCCCTTAAGGAAATTATGCTCCTTAAGATGGCAGAAGGCTGGTATTTTAAAAGAGGCCCTATCATTGAAAGATAATGGGAGCTGACAGCCTAGCTCCCTTTGATAAGCCCAGCCTGAAAGATGAGCTATCAGGTCCATTCCTGTTCCCATTGACATGGCTGAGTGCATATGTGAGATCACAGTATAAAAGTTCTGCCAAATATGATATAGGCTGCATGGAGTAATCTGTCGATCACTCTATCAGACACTAAGACCCAGGTTTTTAAAGGTATTCAGACGCTGCTTTGCTCAGTGTTGCAAGGGACAAGTACAACTTTCAAAACTGAATTAGGCCTCCAAATCACCCTTGTGAATCTAACCCTAAGTACCTATCTGCCCCATCAGGTATCATTGGCATTCACAAAACCACTAGTCAGCTGCCACCTAATCCATAGACACCTATATTTCCAATAGTAAAGTCCCCTAGATACCTACATTTTTGCTGGTGGGCACATGCAAAACTGCCATTGACATTGACAGTCTACTTGGTGTCTAGTTCATGCCTAAACCCCAGTGGAATTCACAAACGAAGTGTTCCCCTGCCTATCTTACTCTATTAGCATTCCCCTTAGGCATATTCTAAGCCCACTTAGCCTTCACAAAAGATGGTGAGGGTGCCCTCACCTGGGCTGTGGAAGAGATTCAAACCCCTGCTCTACCTGATTTGAAGCAGGTTGTACGATGTCTCCCATGTCAAGAGTGTGCCTTAACCACTGGGCTATGGGGTATTCTGTCTCTCCCATTGAAGCTATTGGGCCTACCACCACCACCTCATGTTTAATTTTTCTTAAGAAAGGGCTGACCTCATGTAGGCATCTTACTCCAGGAGACAATTCACAGCTGTGAATCCCAGGTGGAGACAGGTGCCTAACTTTCTCTGAAGGCTACGGCTTGACATTTCTATTGGGTAACTTAGGCTGCCAGTTTAGTGTACTGGCTTCTCAGAATCAGTTTTTAGGCATTTAACTCTCCCCATAAATTGTATAGGGAGCCTGGGCGCCTAACTTGAGGTTGTGAATTTTACTAGGCAGGAGGGCACTGCTCAGCATTGCACCACCCACGACCTCCTAGCAAATCTAGCCCTTACAAGGCTAAGTCTTATTGAAAGTCCATAGGACTTGGGCTTTTAAGTCCCCTTTGAAAGGGGGACTTGGATGTTTAAGTATCAGAGGGGTAGCCATGTTAGTCTGGATCTGTAAAAGCAGCAAAGAGTCCTGTGGCACCTTATAGACTAACAGAAGTTTTGGAGCATGAGCTTTTCACCCACGAAAGCTCATGCTCCAAAACTTCTGTTAGTCTATAAGGTTCCTCAGGACTCTTGGATGTTTAAATTACTTAGGCCCAGATTTTTAAAGTTATTTAGGTATTACTGTCCTGAGTGTTGCAGTGCCTACCTGATTGAGGAGACTAAATCTCATTTTGCAGAGTCTAAATCCTAAAATACCTTTTGAAAATGGGATTGAGGAGCCTTATTCAGTTAGGCATTGCAGTGTTGAGCGCAGCAACACCTAAGTACTTTTACAAATCTGCACCTAAGGGTTTGATGCAATGGTAAATCTCAAAAGATCACTGACCCTTCAGAGGAGGGGTAGCCTAGCTGAATTATGCCCCACTGAGAGTTCTGGGAGCATACAGTATAGTAATTCCTGGATGACATTTATTAAGAAAAGTTTCCCACTGCAAAATCTTGCCATGTTTTGTAGGAATGTGAATTGATAGTCATATGGATTTATAAGCACCAACCAAAAGATCTAGGAAAATATGAATTAATTAAATCACAATATTATTGATTAACATACTCACAAAGTAACCTGAATGCTACCTCTGGAACAGAACCCGGAGCCCCTCCCAACCAACCCATAAAGCAAAAACCTATATAGTCACTTAAGTTTTGGAAAGTGCAATAAAGATTAACATGTCTAGACTCTGTAGGACTAGCTAGGGCTGCATTCACCAAACCTTTAAAAAAAAAAACAGGTGTGCTCTTCCCCAACCCTTCCCCATCCTGGCACATGCCTCCACAAAAATGAAACCATTTCCACTCCCTTAAGCTAAATGGTGTTAAAGATCGACACACCTATTTAGACATCCTTTGTGCTCCTTTTCCCCACCTTGTCCTTTATGCGTTCCTTCTGTGCCAGCCTACACTTTATAGAGCTAAGGGATGATACTCCAGAGTTGAGGGGCCCTCACCAAAAATATCCTGCCACCATCCACATTTATATCTGGAGGTTCATAGTTCAGCTGGACTTGACGTAAGGAAAGAGGCAATCTCTATGAGCAGCTCCTGCCTTAGTAGGGCTGTTTATAGGAGCGTCCAGGAAATGATGAGGACAGCCATTCTCAAACTGTAGTATGCATACCACTGGTCAGACATGGGCAGCAATCAGCTTGTACACAGATTGGCTTAAAGTGTAGTGTCTGCATAATGATCCACTGATTAAAACTATGAAAGCAGCAGGGACAGACTGACCGATTTGTATTACAGATGGATGGAGCTGGTATCAAACTTTTCTCTTCTCCTTTTTGCCACTGAAAAAAGAGAGAGAGAGAGAGAGAGAGAGAGAGAGAGAGAGAGCGCACAGTTGTACTATCCCCCATCACACATTTTATCTTGAGGCCTAATCCAACCTCACCAAAATAAATTAAAAACAAAAAACATTGACTTAAGTGGAATTTGGATTTGGCCCTAAAAAGCTTTTCTTTAGGAAATGGAGCTTATGTTTTGAAAATTATAAATAAGGTCTGTTGTAGAGTAGTCTTATCAGAGATGACTGTTTATGTTCAGTCAATTGTTTTCTTACAGATTGTTGTAATTTGTCAGTGTTGATGCTTGTAACAATGTTCATATTGTCTTGCATTGTTAGTAGTTCTGTATTTTTATAAAGCCCAACAACACTGAATATAAAAAAGATTAAAAGAGCATAAAATTGCTAATATGTTGGAAAGCAATTTAAATCCTGTTTCCTGAACTAACAACTGGATTAAGATAATTCTGTTTACCACATTCTGCACCTTTTTTGACTGATATAAAACACTGTAAGGATATATGCCAGAAATTTCCAATTTTGGTTCCTAAAATTAGACACATAATCCATATGTAGGCCCCAGAATAAATGGTCTGATTGTCAGAGATCCTGCAGAATATAAATCCAGTTTAAGCAGAGGAAATGCGTTGGGCCTGATTTTCCACTGTCTACTACCAAAAATGTTGCCATTCTGATCTGGTATCTTTTGCATTTACTTTGTAAAAGTGTAAAGTACTATACAAAGTGCAAGGCAGTGGGGTATTGGGCCCTTCCCATTTTTTAAAAAAGGACTCTGTCATTACTTTTTTTCCCTCTCCCGTGTAATGCAACATTTATTAAGTTTGTTCTACTTGTTTATAAATTATCTGCTTGGACTCTAATCATTTAACACTTTTCTGACTTGCTTCCAAAATTAAGTTGTTCGTGCCTTGGATTTATAAGAGCTGTTCACAGCTGCAGCAAATCGATGCATCCCTTGAAGATAGATGGAAATACTATCAAAAGGAAAGTGGTTTGTTTGTTTATTTACTTTCATTCTGTGAACTAATTCTAAACTGAGGGACAGAAGGAATATGCACCAAAACGGTTTCATTGAGAGGTTAGATTAGATGACCGTTGGGTCCCTTCTAACCTTATGATTCTATGATTGAGAAGCCACTTAATAACCATGTTATAGGGAAAACACTGGGATAAAAAGCCAATAGAAACAAGTATGATAGGAGGAGAAGAGAAATCGCAAATGAAATCATTAATTAGTAACTGGTACACCCTGAAAGGAATTTAAATTCTTGTTGCTGTCCTAGGGACTCCCCTACCTAGTGTGCAAAGTTTTATTAAGTTCTTATATTTGAAAAGAGCTTTTGTTTATAGAGATTGTTTTCAAAGAACAAATAGACCAGCGGTTATCAAACTGTGGGTCGGGACCCCAAAATGGGCTGGCTTAGACTTGCTGGGCTTGGGGCTGAAGCCCGAGCCCCGCCATCCAGGCTGAAGCCAAAGCCCAAGGGTTTCAGCCCTGGGCGGTGGGGCTCAGGTTACAGGCCCCCTGGCTGGGGCTGAAGCCCTTAGGGTTTGGCTTTCACCCCTATCCTGCCTAGGGCAGTGGAGTTCAGGCTTTGGCTTTGGCTTGCTGGGGGCAGAGGGAATCAGATGGACTCAGGCTTCAGTCCCCCCTTCTGGGGTTGTATAGTATTTTTTATTGTCAGAAGGGGATCACGGGTGCAATGAAGAGTGAGAACCTCTGAAATAGACTATTGGATTCTAAAGTAGCAAATTCCCCTTCCTGTTTCTGCAACAGGGAGATCTTGAAACTTCCTACACAATCATGCAGAAGGCTTTCACAACACTGATGGAGAAAAAAGATCCAATTGAGGACATGCAAACCATGTGTAAAACTATTTCACACACAGTTTAGTCACCAGCTAGAAATCAGCAGGCACTCTGTGTGCCACTGGTATGAAGATGAATGCCACGTGTTTTCTTTTTTTCTTTTAATTGGTACTGCTTGAAATAGATGTCAGTAATTCTGTAGGTAAACAGGAAGCTGTGGAAAATATGCCAACAAGAACTTTCAAATGTGTTCACTTCAACTTTCCCTCATAGCCTGTCATACGTTTGCTAAAACCTCTAGCAACTTGCTTCTTTGTTATAGTTTAAGTGTTCTTTTTTGTGTGTGGTTGGTCATGAGGATTCTTCATTTCATTAGAGGCTATGACTAAATCATAGTGAAAGGTTCAGCTCAAGACCCTCTTCTCTCACTCTTCAGTCTCAATCTCTTTGGAACCTGATTTCTGAAATCCAGGTAGATGACACTGTAAGCTTTACCAGAGGGGCCTCTGAACTTCATTGGGAGTGTTCCAGGGGAAAAGCCTGTGAGCACTGCTGCATATTAACATTTTTCCGAAATACCTATATATATATATATATATATATATAAAAATAACAAAATAATATATAAAATAAAATCTAGCCTTAGAAATTACAACTCGCATCATGCCTGGAGGACAGAGGGAAAGACTTCCTCATCCAGAGAGAGCAGGGGTGGACTCCATTTTGGGAAAAGGAGCGAGATTACTGCTGATGAGCTTTGTCCATACCAGGAGCTGCTGCTGAGAGCTTGCAGGGGCTTTGATCGAGCAGGGAGCCTCAGAGGCTGTTGGTGGCTTCAGTGGAGTCAGGGCAGAGACTGTTTCTGTGCCTAGAGCTGTTGTGTATTTGGTTGTCACGGTTTTTGTTCCTATGGCAACTGAGTTAGATTATTAGGGGATAGCCCAGCCAGCTTCGGTCAGTTAGGCGAGCTCTGTGTCTGTAAATAAATGGTAGTTTTGTTAGCTGTCTGCTGTCTGGCCTCAAGTGATTTCTTCCTAAACCGGCTGCCCCCAAGGATATAACAAGTGGCGACGATAGATGGGATTCTGGTGCTGCTCCAGCAACAGAAGGAAGTAGAAGTCAAGGTAAAGAACAAACAAACAAAAAAACTGCTTGTTTGCACTGACTGTGACAGTGAAACTGAAAATCATGGCTACTCTGACCGGGCCACTGGAACCTTTCGATGAGAATATAGTGCAATGGCATGTGTATACTGAGCATTTTGAGCTTTTTGTTATTGCAAATGACATTACAGAAGAGAAGTAGGTGCCAATATTCTTAAGCATTGTAGGGGCTAAAACCTACTCCCTGCTACGCAGCTTACTACACCCTGTTAAGCCTGAGACTAAATCTTACAGTGACATTGTGGAAATCCTGGGGTCCCATTTTTCCCCAAAACCACTAGTAATTGCTGAAAGATACCGGTTCCGCAAAAGAGACCAAAAAGAAGATGGAACAGTTGTACAATTTGTAGCAATTTTTAAAAAGCTAGCAGAACACTGTGAATTTAAGGAGATGTTAAATGATGCCCTGTGTGACAGGTTAGTGTGTGGCCTGTACAGTGAGGCTATACGGAAGCGCCTACTGACAGAGGCTCAGCTTACATTACAGAAGGCTGTTGATATTGCTGTCTCCATGGAACTGGCTACAAGGGAGGCACAATACATCGGTGCATCCCCTAGGGTGCAAAAAGTGTCACAAGAACCTACCCACAAAACTGTGCAGTCAGGAATGTTACCGCTGTGGTAAGCCAGGTCACCAGGCATCAGAATGCTGGTGTAAGGACCTGGTGTGTTGACACTGTGGCAAAAAGGGACACATTGAGTGTGCCTGTAAACAAAAGAAAAAGAAGCCTGTGGTCTGGCCGACAAAAAGAGTATACCCTAGAGCAGACCCTAGAGCAGACCCAGGATGATCAAGGTGACACCTCATAGCAAGAGGAAGTGCCACTGCATCTTTTGTCTTTGGCAGTGGGCTCACATGAATACTAGGTAACCCTGTTGTTGGATGGCAAACCTACACACACGGAACTGGACACTGGTGCAGCCGTCTCGCTGGTCTCCGAGACTGTGTATAAAGAAAAACTACAGCATCTTCCGCTTAAGGCAACAAAAACTGTTCTGAAGACATATATGGGAGAAGCTGTGCCCATGTTGGGCATTATTAATGTTAAGGTGGAGCTCAATGGACAGGCTGCTAAATTACCACTGTTTGTGGTGAGAGGTAACTACCCAAGCCTTAATGGGTAGGTCTTGGCTTGGGAAGATTCAGCTGAACTTGGCAGAAGTGCACCAGATGACTAAAGAAGAAACCAGTCTAACCCCTATACTAAGGAAACATGCTGCTGTTTTTGGAGAGGATTTGGGAAGTATGAAGGGAATCACTGTGACATTGAACATTAAACCTGACAGTCCACCATAATATCTGAAAGCCCAAACTGTGCCATATGCCATCAGGCCAAAAGTTGAAGCAGACCTGAGTGCCTGGTCACCAATGGAGTCCTAATACCAATTACTAGTAGCCCATGGGCACTCCTATCGTTCCAATAGTGAAGAAAGATGGCTCTCTCCAGATTTGCGGTGATTTTAAAGTCACTGTCAACCCAGTGTTGTGCGCAGAGCAATACCCGCTTCCCCGCATCGATGACCTCTTCACAGGCCTGGCTGGGGGGCAAAAGTTCAGTAAGATTGATCTGAGTCAATCATATTTACAGATGCACGTCGAGGAAAAGTCCCAAGAGCTGTTGACTATTGTGACTCATAAGGGGCTTTATCGATACTGTCACCTACGTGTCAGAATAACATCTGCTCCCCCCCCGTTCCAGAGGGCTATGGACCAGATCTTGTGTGGCTTGTCAGGAGTTCAGTGCTATCTGGATGATATCCTGGTCACTGGAAGGAATGAAGAGGATCACTTAAAGAATTTAGAGGCTACCCTACAAAGACTGGAAGAGTATGGCCTACGAGTTCGCAAAGACAAGTGTGAATTCTTCAAGCCCTTTGTTGAATATTTGGGACAAATAATTGATTCTGCGGGTCTTCATAAGGCCCTTGCAAAAGTTAAAACTATTGTGGAGGCTCTCCCACCTCGAAATGTAAGCCAGCTGCGCTCGTTTCTAGGACTACTGAACTATTATGGAAAGTTCATCTCACAGTTAGCCACACTGCTGAAACCACTTCATGAGCTCCTTGGGCAGAACAAGGCCTGGAAGTGGACTGAAGCCTGTGATGTTGCATTTAACAAAGCTAAGGATGCATTGCTAAATTCTGAAGTTCTAACGCACTTTGATCCATCCTTACCCCTACAATTGGCCTGTGATGCCTCCCCTTATGGAGCAGGAGCAGTCGTGTCACACATTATGCCTTCGGGAGAAGAGAGACCTATTGCTTTTGCTTCACGCACTCTAAGCAAAGCAGAAACTAACTACGCCCAAATGGAATGTGAGGCATTAGGAATTATTTTTGGAATTCAGAAGTTTCATCAGTACCTGTTTGGGCGGAAGTTTACGCTTCTCACAGACCATCGACCTCTGACGTCAATTTTTGGACCCTACACAGGCATTTCCCTATTAGCTGCTAGTCGTATGCAACGTTGGGCATTGTTACTTTCAGCACACACATTTGAAATCAAATATCAGAAATCCACTCTGCACAGCAATGCAGATGGCCTCTCAAGGTTGCCTTTGCCGGTCAAACATCAAGATAGTGCCCAAAAGGAAATCTTCTACTTTGAACAGGTAGAGAATACACCCATCACTGCTACTCAGATAAAGAAGGCAACGCACGTTGACCCAGTATTGTCCCAAGTTATGGACCTGGTGATGCATGGAAAATCTCGACAAACCTCTCCGGTCTCACCCGACCTTGTTACCTACATGTCCAGGAGGACAGAGTTATCGGTCCAACGTGGTTGTTTGTTGTGAGGGAGACGTGTCATTATTCCACCACCACTGAGATCACAGATGTTAGAACAGCTACATTCCGGTCACCGTGGAATATGCGCATGAAGGAAATTGCACAAAGCTATTTTTGGTGGCCTGGATTGGACAGTGCTATTGAAGAGAAGGCAAAAGCTTGTATGTCATGTCAAGGTGTGAGGAATGCACCCCAGTGGGCACCCCTACACCCATGAGACTGGCCTGAAAACCCATGGCAATGTATTCACATTGACTTCGCTGGCCCTCTTGAAGGAAGCATGTTCTTGGCGGCAGTAGATGCCCATTCTAAATGGCCAGAAGTCTCTATAATGCAGTCCACTACTGCAGAGAGTACTATCCAAAAACTACAGGGACGCTTTAGTTGTTTCGGTCTGCCAGAACAACTTGTGAGCAACAATGGACCGCAGTTCACCTCTCAGGACTTCAAAATTTTATGAAGGCAAATGGGATACACCACATTACGTCAGCACCATATCATCCATCCACCAATGGGTTAGCTGAAAGATTTGTGCAGACAATGAAACACGCTTTGAAATCAGCAAGGGGACAATACTCCATTCAAAAGCGTCTGGATACCTTCTTACTTTCCTACAGAAACACACCTCATGCTACGACCCAGGCATCCCCGGCCTTTCTAATGATGGGACGACAGCTGCGCACTTGCTTTGATCTGCTGAAACCTTCTGAACCCCGACAAATTGTGCGACATCAGCAGCAATATCAAGTCATCAGACGGGCACCCAGAGCAAAAGACCAAACCTTTAGCCCGGGACAGCCAGTTTTGGCTCGGAATTGTACTTCCGGAGTTAAATGGGTCCCTGCCATGATCGTCACTCAAACAGGACCTGTTTCCTACACAGTCCGGACTGCAGAGAATCTTACCTGGCGGCGACATGTAGATCAGTTGTTGCCAGGTCATGCCAGTCCTCAGGACACATCTGCAGTTGAGTGGTCTGACTTCACCTCTTCTGATGAGACACCGAATCACGAATCACCTGTTCCTGACTGTTCTCCTCCATTACTGCCGGCGGCTGAGATACCCCTTTGCCCAGCACGAGCTGATACCACCTCCTCAACTGTTCGTGCTGCAGACCCTGAGCCCATGGTACTTTCAGATGCAACAACACCAGAAGTTCGCCGTAATCCACCTAGAGACAGAAGGCCTCCTCATCAGCTGGATCTTTAGCTAGGGCGATCCCATGGTTATGGGACAAAATAATCCCCAGAGTTGAGCCGGAAATGGAGGCAGTCTACCCTCCTTCTCTAGTCTAGTGTGTGTTTTATTTAGGGGAGGTGTTCTTATTAGGGGGGGAGGAATATGTTGTGTATTTGGTTGTCATGGTTTTTGTTCCTATGGCAACTGAGTTAGATTATTAGGGGATAGCCCAGCCAGCTTCGGCCGGTAGGCGAGCTCTGTGTCTGTAAATAAATGGTAGTTTTGTTAGCTGTCTGCTGTCTGACCTCAACTGATTTCTTCCTAAACTGGCTGCCCCCAAGGATATAACAAGAGCTGACTGAGGTGGGCCTGCAGTGGAGGAACTGTGAGTAACCCCCCACTCTTGTTTGGGAAAGTACTTGCAAGGGAAGGGGCACAGTAGAGAGACTGAGTCTGAGGAGAGGCAGAGTGATCTTTCCACCAAACCGGGATTCAGGGCTGCTGACATTTCATGGGGCCAGCTCCAACCTTCAGAGGGATTGTGCAGCTTGTTGCCTTGGCTAGACTGATACACAGAACCAACAGAGTGCTGTCTCCAGCTGCAGATCTTCAAGCGTGCAAGTGTCTAGGACTCTGAAAACCAGAGCAGTGTATGCTCCGGGGTGGGGTAAACAGTGGCAGTGTAAATGCCAGTTAGATAAGTTTCATTTATTATTGTATGCTACATTTGTTAATTGATTTGATTCAACTGCTCCCTGTGGATTTAAATTAGTAGTTACATTTAATCTTAGTCTGTTATACCTTGTTTTTTTTAGGTTGTTAAGTAAAGGTGTGTTATCTCTAATGTAAGTATATTGGATGTATATTATTTATAATTGGTATTTTTGAGTTACATCCATGCACAGGTTATATTATTATTAAATATTAGAATAGGTTTATTCCTGGAGGTTCCCAAGGCACACCACTGAGGGTATACAGGGGCCATCCAGGTGGAGGCACCACCAATTTTAAATTCCTTTAGGAGTAAAGGGTGAATAAAGTATTCCCGCCTATCCATCACCACCATTGGGATACGCAGGATCTTCTTTAATGTCAACAATTTCAGGCACCCAGGCACACAGGTGAGTGTTTCCTGCTCCCAAGTAACCCAGGAAGAAAGGGGGTTACAAGACCCAAATCTATATCCCCTTCACTGGTTTATACCCTTTGGTCTACCTCAACCTTCACAGCCACTGGTTCTTCTATAACTTCCTTCAACTCAGTCTATCCAAAGTGATAGTCATGTCACTCAGAAGAAGAGCATCCTCATCCAGAAAGTCTCAGACCAGTGTTGGGCAACCTGTGCCCTGTGGCTGCATGCAGCCCATCAGGGTAATCTGCTGGTGGGCCACGAAGTTTTTTTATGTTGACCATCTGCAGGCACAGCTGCCTGCAGCTCCCTGTGGCGTGGTTTGCTGTTCCCAGCCAATGGGAGCTGTGGGAAGCAGTGGCCAGCCCATCCCTGTGGCCTGCACTGCTTCCTGCAGCTCCCATTGATCAGGAAGAGCAAACCATGGCCACTGGGAGCTCCAGGTGACCGTGCCTGTAAACAAACTGTCTCGCAGCCCACCACTAGATTATCCTGACAGGCCACATGAGGCCCGCAGGCCACAGGTTGCCCACCACAGCCTCACAGTCTGTTTTCCTGTCTCCTAGATATAACTGGGAGATTTGTGTGAGTAATGAGTGCAGAAATGGCTTCATTTAAGGTTCTGACCAAAACTGAAAGACAAAGAAGTAAGGGTCTCTAAAACATGGGAAAAATGGAATCTCCTAAAATTATTCTTTTTGAACCTGACACCACTTAGAGGGCCAGTTCCTCAGCTGCTACAAATTGATATGGATTTCGGTGAATGGAATGTAAACACCAGCTGTACTTTCTAAAGATAATTTTAGTTTCTTCTAAAATTGGTAGAGCAAAATAATTTGCACTTTGAACTGAAACCCATGGATTCCTGCTGATTTACTAGCTGAGGATCTGACCCCACAGGCTTTTCAATAACAAATTCAAATATTCTTGGCTCTGTTTAAGCCTGGATGTTTGTGCAACCACTCCCACCGCCAGAAGAACCCAGGCTGGGCAGGAAAAATCTTCATGACTTTGAGGTTTAGATGAAAAATAAGCGAAGTTTCTGGAGAATAGCAAATAGCACAGCTTAACAAGCTTGTGTTCTATACCACCCAACTATCAGCAATATTAGTGCAGCCGCTATAGTTGTTACCCAAATCAGAATTACTTTATATCAGCACCTATGATTGCTTTTTAAATTACATCAGCTTTATTTTCAGCACTTCTCACAATAAAAATCAAAAGAGATTTAATCTCATTTCAGTTGTAAAATAATGTGTATAGTTTTCTTACACACCCCCACACAATACACAATACAGAGCTATGTAAAATACACAACATATAACTATGTCCTGTTTTTTAAAATGCAAAAACTAGAAATGTTAGGAAGAATATCAGTGTCAAAATTATTTTGATGTCCATGTTATAGAGAAGAATAAAACAGCCTTTAGAAATTGTGTTTGCATTCCACCAACTTGTTTATGCAAACACTTACAATGCATAGGGCATTAGGAAATAATTTACCTTTATTAGACTTTCTGTGAGGATGCTATAAATCACTGTTTTCATTTGGAGAACATTATTACAAGAATGATTTAACTGAAGAAATTCCTTCTCGTGGCCCATAGAAGTGAAAGGTTAATGGCATAATGAATTCCTATAAAACAAATAGTGGACTTTTACCATCCTTCAGCCAACAGATGGTAAATTAGTAGGTAATAAATTGCATAAGTAATCTGCATTCACAGGCCAATAAATAATATCCAGAGGCTAGTTTTGCTTGCTCTAGGTGACAGTGCATTAGTGTGACTATACAGTTTCACAACACAATAGAAAAGGTACAGTAAATAGACGGGTTGATATTGCAGGACCCTGATACATGCCTGATATTACCAGGCAGACACATCTAGAATATTATAACGTTCATAAATTTTACATTGCACAGTGAAAAAGAACAATTTCTACAGGTGGCAAATATATATTCTTGTGGTCCTTTTAACGTGTGACATTTACTCTATCATATTACCACTGTTGGCATTTCGCTCCGGTAGTGCAATGACTGGGGAAAAATGTTAATATGCAACAGTGCTCACAAGGGAAAAAAAATCCCTAAAATAAGCCTGTCTCCTGCTGAGAAAGTTAAAGATATCAAGCTATTTTTATAAGCAGGGTTGTTAATTATCCATTGAATCTGCAAGAGTTACACAACTGAAAATGTGTTGATTCTTTCCAGTAATATGAAATCATGTTACCTTTCAGTGTAATTAAATCAAAATACTATTTAAAAAAAAACACTTTTAAGTAGCATTATTTTCTTAAACACAAAAAGAAATCATCAACGTCCTTCTTGGTTTCTACTCTCAAATATTTATAAGAAAGGGTAAAAATGTTAAATATATTTTCTTTCCACCGATGAAGTACAGAGAAAATCCTCGGGAAATTCTTTGTTGCTTCTGTTGATGCTTGTATAGTGATATAGACCAGGATTACTGCAAGTCACTTGAAAGGCTGGTGAAGTGAATGCTGCTGCTGGAAGTATAAGGAGCACAGCTGTTAGTTTCTGTCCAGAGGCAATAGGTAGCTGCTGGCAGTTAGTTGGAGCTTTAGGATATGATTTTTATTCGCATTCACTTGAATAGGAGAGGCCCGGATTTTTAAAAGCATTTAGATGTTGCTCCAGTCAGTGCTGTAAGGCCATAAAACCAGATCCTGAAAGGCATCTAAGCCCAGCATTGAGGCACAACTGGCATTCACATAACTTCTATTCAGCTGCCACCAAACCCTGCAGGTACCTAAGGTCCCTAATTGCCTATGTTTCAACTGTTAAATCCTGAGGTACCTGAATTTCAGTGGCTGGGCATGCACACAGTTGCCCAAGTCCTGGTGCATATCAGCCGCTTGGCATTTAGCTCGTGCCTAAATACACTGGGATTAATAAAGTAGGCATTCCTCATCTTTCTGGCCCTCAAGGACTGATGCAGTAGGTGTGCTCTGAGTGTGCCTTAACCTGTCCAAGGAGGCAGGGGTAGTGTTACCATTGTCTCTCTCTCTTATAACCTTTTAGCATATGCTTAGAACACTCACCCTTGAAGTGGAAGACATGGGTGCACCCCAGCCTAATGTAGAGAACGGACTTGAACGTGGGTCTACCACTTCCTACCGAGTGCCCTAACCATGGGCTGTGAGGTATTCTGGGGGCTGGGCTTTCTCAGTCTTTCCTGTTAGACTGTTCCAAAGTGGATTCATAATTAGTCACTGGATGAGGGTAAGAGCCCTAACCACATGCTATAGAGCCATTTCTCTCTCTGGATATTTAACTATTCCTTAGGTTCCCCCTCCTTGGCTTTTTTCTTTAAAATGGCAGACCTGTCTTAGGCACTTAATTCCAGGAGAGGGTTCATGGCTGTGTATTCCAAATGGAGAGAGATGCCCGCTCCAGCCTGGAGTTGGGTTCCTAATTCCTCTGAGTGGAGCTTTGGCCACGCCCCCTCTTCATCAGTTTCTACTGGCCAGCTTAGGCGGCCCTTCCCCCCCCAGCATGATGGCTTCTATGAATCCCATTTTTAGGTGCTTAACTCTCCCCTGGTATTCTGTACAAAATCTGAGTGCCTAACTCAGAGTTAAAACAACATGGAGTCTTTGTGGCACCTTAGAGATTAACAAATTTATTTAGACATAAACTTTAGGGGGCTAGAACCCACTTCATCAGATGCATGGAGTGGAAAATACAGTAGCAGGTTTAAATACACAGCACATGAAAAGATGAGAGTTGCCTTATCCAGTGGGAGGTCAGTCTAATGAGACAATTCAATTAACAGTAGGATACCAATTGTCTCGTTAGAGTGGTAAGAAAATATATTGGGCCAGGTCGTTAGCTGAATAAACTATGCTAATTTACACCAGCTGAATATCTGGCCATTCTTGTAGGAAATAACTCTGAACTGACCAAAAGTATAACTGGGTTCAATAAAAACTTAGATAAATTCATGGAGGATATGTCCATCCTTGGCTATTAGCCAGGATGGGTAGGGATGCAACACCATGCTCTGAGTGTCTCTCTCCTCTGTTTGCCAGAAGCTGGGAGTGGACAACAGGGAATGGATCACTTGATAATTGCCCTGTTCTGTTCATTTCCTCTGAAGCACCTGGCACTGGCCACTGTCAGAAAACAGGATATTGGACTAGATGGACCATTGGTCTGACCATTCTTATGTTCTTATGCACTCACTAGAGATGGACTAGCTGACCAAAGAGTATTCTCCATCTCTAACTCCTATGATTCTATAGTATGATAATATTATTTAGCCTTAAGTAGCATTTTATATCTTCAGCATGCTGTGCCAACAATATGCACAATTAACTGTCCCTTATAATTTCAGTAAATGGTAATATATATTGATGAAAACAAGGCTCAGTTCTCTTCTCACACCAGTTTTACACTGGTGTAACTCTATTGAGTCCTGTTTTGCCCTGATATAAGTCAGATCAAAATCGGGGACACATGAGTATTTCCTGTTCGCAGCACTGAGGATATAAGAAAGATAAGATAAAAGCCAGGAGTGTTTTCTTACTTCACTTATTAGATGTGTATGGGGGGAAAACCATTTTCTTGAACGGATTGAAGAACACCAACCTAGAGAACAGTTATGCTGTTGCTGAGAGTAAAGACGAAGTGGGTATTCACCCATGAAAGCTCATGCTCCAATACGTCTGTTAGTCTATAAGGTGCCACAGGACTTTTTGCTGCTTTTACAGATCCAGACTAACACGGCTACCCCTCTGATACTTGAGAGTAAAGAGTTATTGTAGAGAAGAGACAAGGAATGTCATAGCTCCCTGGGTTTTCTTTTGTGTATGTGTGTTTCTTTGTTGTTTTTTAACTGTGTACTTCATTCTCTGGCTCTTGTCTCATGAGCAAGTGAAGTGCCTGCTTGCCCTGGGTGAACTAACCAGAACTATGCCATCATTGCCAGCAACAGTCCAAAAACCAAATACTTGCAGGTGAACAGGCCCAACCATAAAGAGCCATTTCACTGAGAGAAAGTCAGGAAGCAGAATTGTTCTCACATTGCAGTCTGCATGAAGTATACCATTTAGGCCAGGGTGTACAAATTGAACTGCTGCCAGGGCAATTCAGTTTAAATACATAGGATAAGCTGAAAGACTTTTGAACATGCTGTGGAATTGCAGAGAGTTTAAAAGGTGGTGCTGAGGGTATGATTCAAAAGGCTATCGTTAGGAGTGCTAACCTTTCTGTTTCCTAATCATACAGCCACACCAGTGCAGTTGTTGGAATGGATAGTGACATTTTAAGAGTACTTGAACTGCCTCTATTCACCTCTTTAGATAGACAACATATGAAGCAGGCATAGCACAACATGTCACAGTTTTTATTTGTTAACACAAAGGAGTATTTAGGAGACTTACTATATGTATACTTAAAATGAAAAGACTCATAAAATATGCTATCCCTTCTGCTCTGCTTTGAAAATGTATCCCTTACTGTTTTGCGTCATACAAAGATATATGAATAGACTTCTGGGGTATTGCCTGGCTGTCTGGTTAATTTTTCATTTTGTTGCTGCCGGTGGGTCTGCTTTTTAGAGTGGGTCCCAGGTGTGCATGTGTTTGTGTGTGTTTTGAGGCAGGGGGAGCAAAACCTTTGGCATTAGATTTTGGTTTAAAGATTCTTTCTCTTTTATCTGCCTAAAGCAAGGTTTCTCACCGTTTTGATCTATGGAGTACAAACATGACTTTCTATAGCAGCATTATACAATAATTTCACAAAGGCCTTCCAAGGAGAACAAAATAGAGATGCAGATTTCATTAGGATCTTCCTAATCTGGAGAAGTTAATCCAGTTCCAAAGTGGCATAAGAAGTGCATGTAATTAACTGTCATCATATTAATATGGGACTATATTAAGAGTACACTATTTGATTGTTTGCAGCTGTAAAACTCCCATGACCGTAGAACCTGGGCTTAAGAGGAACATAACTACACTCTTCTACACCTCAGTTACAGCTGACTCTTTAAAGTGGATTACCTATCTGCTTCAATTAGATACAGGAGCCCAGGCCCTCTTGTCTTGGAATCCTGCCCTCAGACACACACACTTGATGCTGCACACACATGGTCTCTTGGATGCCTACGATCAGACCCAGCTGCTAGGATGGCATTATGCCTGCTCACACAGTGCAGTGCCAGTTTCACTTGGGTGCCAAGCAAAATGAGTTTAGATGGGCAGTTTGCAAGCAGCATCTCATCTATAGGAAGTCTCTCCTCTGTGACAGCACTGACCACTGATGCCAAATGCCTCTTTATATTTGATCACATCTGTTGCCACTATGGTGCCAAAAAAGGAATACCTAAACAGAGAGGGAAAGGAAGACAGGAATCCTGGGTAGTTATGGCTGCTGAAAGACCGGCTGTGTTCAAACATAAACCCATTAAGATGACTTGAATATCAAAATCTTTGCTAAAACAGAGCACAGCCCCAAAAGTATCTGTTAAGGCAAATTCACAGGTGATGACACCAGGAGATAAGGGAAAAAAAGTAGTGGAGATAGAACACAGTTTTGCATGCAAGGGTGAAAGCACCTGCAGGCATATCACCCCTGCATGTGCTCTCACTTTAGTTTATACTGGGTAAAACTGGAGAAGTTCAGGGTTACTGAAGCTAACCCAAATCTTCTTCTCTGTATTCAAAAGTGTACAGAAAATCTAGGTTTCATAATCTTGGTCCCAATAAAAATCCCTAACCCTGCCTGCCTATCTATGCATATGTTTATACTCTGCTCATCACTGT
The DNA here is from genome assembly GCF_025201925.1 of Gopherus flavomarginatus. NCBI lineage: Eukaryota > Metazoa > Chordata > Testudines > Testudinidae > Gopherus > Gopherus flavomarginatus. Next base: position 33,884,870 of record NC_066626.1, read on the forward strand.
GGTGGCCGAGCTCCTACATATTTGAAGAGTAAATATACTAAAGAATTCCCTACTCCAGAACTCGTCAGAAGCCCTTAATATCCTTTGAAACAATTGGTCCCTATATGTCAAAACATTGTAGTCAAATAGAAAAGTCCTTCAAAGGCCATAGACATTAATTGTCTCATTAAATCACTTTTTTTCTGCCCTCTGCTTCTAACATGGTTCTAATACTCTTTACAGTCACCTGATATTAACCAATATACTCTTCTAAAAAGCATTGGGGTAGATCCTCAGATGGTATATCTCAGTGTAGCGCCATCACCTATAATTTGCTCTTAGTATATGTCAAACCACTGACCAGAATTCCTAGTGTGAGCTATCCTCAAAATCCTCATTGACCTTGTATGGTGTTTCAGGAATTGGTACAAAGCCTCTCTCTTTGTCTTCATGACTCTCTATGGATTTACTGTCCCCAGTTTTTCTGACCTACGTCCAGATTTGTAAAGGTATTTGGGTGGTGTTGTGTTCTGATTTAAGAGCCTAAATAACATTTTCAAAAGGGATTTAGGCACTTAGTAGCCTCAATCCCATCAAAAGTCCTTGGTGCCTAAATTCCTTTGAAAATAATATTTATACTCCTAAATCAGTTAGGCATTGTAGTACCTACAAACCTTTAAAAACCTGGGCCCTAATTTATTATTTACCACCATGCTTCCTTCTGTCCTTCTTTGCATCAGTCTTCATGGCTGAGGATCTTAGGGAGATTCCCAAATCTGAGCCATTCTTTTTAGGTGACAAATCTGAGGAACTGTCCCAGATTAAGGTGTCGTTAGAGGAGGTTTTGGAACAAATTGATAAACTAAGCAGTAATAAGTCACCAGGACCAGATGGTATTCACCCAAGAGTTCTGACGGAACTCAAATTTGAAATTGCAGAACTTCTTAGTGTAGTTTGTAACTTATCATTTAAATCAGCTTCTGTACTAAATGACTGGAGGCTAGATAACATGATGCCAATTTTTAAAAGGGCTCCAGAGTTGATCCCAGCAATTACAGGCTGATAAGCCTGACTGGCTGAAAATACAGTAAAGAACAAAATTGTCAGATGCATAGATGAACATAATTTGTTGGAGAAGAAGCAACATGGTTTTTATAAAGGGAAATCATGCCTCAGCAATCTACTAGAATTCTTTGGCGGGGTCCACAAGCATGTCGACAAGGGGGATCAAGTGGATATAGTGTACTTAGATTTTCAGAAAGCCTTTGACAAGGTGCCTCACCAAAGGCTTTTAAGCAAAGAAGACATGGGATAAGAGGGAAGGTCCTTTCATGGATTGGGAACTGGTTAAAAGTTAGGAACTAAAGAGTAGGAATAAATGGTCAGTTTTCAGAATGGAGAGAGAGAAATAGTGGTGTCCCCCAGCGGTCTGTACTGGGACCAGTCCTAGGGCACTAACATTTGTGGGGGACGCAGTATTTCAGGAGCAGGACCTTCTGCTGCCTAGGGCACCAAAAAAGCTGGCGGTGCACCTGACTGGGCAACAAAATGGCAGATGAACACAACGCACAGTCAACCTTTTGGAACTCCTTGCCAGAGGATGTTGTGAAGGCTAAGGTTATAACAGGGTTCAAAAAAGAACTAGATAAGTTCATGGAGGATAGGTCAATCAATGGCTGCTAGCCAAGTTGGGCAGAGATGGTGTTCCTTGCTTCTGTTTGCCAGAAGCTGGAAATGGGCAACAGGGAATGGATCACTTGATGATTACCTGTTCTGTTCATTCCCTCTGGGGAACCTGGTATTGGCCACTGTCGGAAGACAGGATACTGGGCTTGATGGACCTTTGGTCTGACCCATTATGGCCATTCATATATTCATATGTCCTTCTCCCCTATTCTTGCCTCTAAACTGTAGCTGTTAGAGCCCACTTCTATGTTTTCTTCACTTCCTCTCCCTATTTCTCTGCATCTAACCTGGGGCAATTCTTCCCTCAGTTACAGCCACTCAGCCTCCTTTCCCAATTCCATCTTAAGAACCACTTCTTCTGTCTGACCTATGACTCTTAAAAACAATCAGTTCCCCCTCCTTGAGTTGCTCAATTTCACTGATAAGTCTTTTATTTACTTATTTATTAATATATTTGCAGTACCATAGTGTCTGGAGACCCACACAAAGATCAAGACACTGCTAGGCACTGTACACACACACAACAAGACAGGCCCTGTGCTGAGGAGCAAATCTCCATCTAGAGCTGAATCTAAATAGATAAGAGAGACAAAGGATGTGAGCTGAAACAGAAACATACAGCTGTGAACTGTCTTACCCAGGGTACCACAGTTTCCCTCTTCATTCTCCCTGCTCTGCCATATAAAGAGGTAATGCCTCTAGCTTGTAGTTTACCTGAGTAAAATTGGTTCTGGAGAGCCCTGTGCTGTTTTTGTACAAACACGGTAAAGAGCTGCAATTTTATTGTAATCTGTTTTTGGCTGTAACCCTTTGGACTGGCTAATCTGTATCAGGTTCTTTGTGATTCTCACTCTTTTTTCTAAATTATGTCTTTTATCTTCTTGTTCCACTTTAGCCCCTCCCCCACACACATAGTTTTACATCCTGAGGCTGAGATATTCTAAGCCCCCAATTCAAAAGGGTTAGGATGCCCAAATCTCCTTAAAGGGAATGGAAGGTCCAAATCCTTTAGAGGTATTTGAAAATCTCAGCCTGAACTGTTTTGAGTTTGACATTTCAATCCAGTTTATCTTTAGTTAAGATGCTACAAACAGCTTGCACGGTAACATACACATAGGGTATTCTGTCGATTATTTGTTAACTTTATATTTAGAGAAGACTCCTTGATAAAGTCTCTTATTTCACACTAACATGGCTGTAATACATTTTAATGTGCTTGCATATTGAAATGATGGGAGTGTTATCTGATTCACAGATTAGGTGACAGGACCATACAGCATCACATCACTCAATGTTCTGTCACCTAAATTGCTAATGAAAGAAACATGCCTAGTGAGGAGCAGGGATCTACAAAGGAACTGCTTTTATTCCATCTTCCTGTCTCCTTTTGTTGTGCTTTCTGCTCAAATAACACTGAGTGTTTGATCATTTATGAGTCTAAAATTGGGGGTTAACTTTCCTCTCATTTTCTAGATTTTCCTACAGTTTTACAGCCCTTAGTAATTCACAGAGCCCAGCCTAACTATTATGTGACTTGGAGGCTGATCCTGAAAACCCTTACTCCTACACATACCAGGAAGGCCCTTTGAGTTCAATGGGACTATTCACATAAGCAAGGATCTGCAGGAATGAGCCTATTGCTAGCACTTTGCTGTCAGTACCACTGTAGATAATGACACCTCTTCCTTGAAAAATTCATATATTCCTATAAATGAACCACAAAATAAATATTTCAAGCCAAATTCTCTTCTCTTCTCTCCATTGACTCCAAGTATTTCTTAACAAAGCTTTTTGGGGAAAAAATATCCATTGACCTGATTTTAACATTTCAGCTGACAGAAAAAGGGCTCAGTTCAATTCTCCTTGTGCAAGAGATGCTCACACTGAACTCAATGAGGGTGGCCGGTACTCAGCAGCTAAAAAATCAAACTGCTTATTTAGATAACTAACTGTGGGTTTGCTTGGGCCTGTGTTTAGGCACCAAAGTTTGACCTGACTGTGGCAGGGTAGAAACATTTTCCAAAGCACAGGTCTCTACCACCTGAAATTTCATGTAGAAATAGTAAGCTTTTATCTTCTTATGCGAAACCAGTAAAGGGAAACATGCAACACATGTCGAACCATTGAGTTACATAGGCACAGCAGGAGAATGATCTTTTTATTCCTTACTCTGAATGGTCCAGCGTTATCTATTTAATCTTCTATGGGGGGTAGGATTTGATGCATTTTTGTTTGTAATGTTGTTATTGTAGTATGTAGCTACTGCAAAAATGAGCTTCAAGGGCAACCTAGATGAGACTGTGAACAAAATGTGACTAGAGAGCATTGGGCAATAAATATTACAAACCAAAAAAGGAGGACAGTGAGCTGACTCTTCTTAGGATGGTTGGTTGGTTGGTTTTATTTTTCCTGTCAATGTCTTTATAATTCTAGTTGATCAGATATGAAATAAGATCTCCAGGAATTTACATGTGGGAGATAAAATCCTCAGAAAGTTATCGCCCCTTGTCAAGATATAATTCAGTTTGAATTCAGCCTCGACAGCAGCCCACCTGTGTTAATGGTATCTGACATTCTGCAAATAGCTCATGAGTTCATGTTCAGGGCCTGCTCCCTTGATCACACTATGCCTGAGCCAACCCTCATTGTTGTCAAAAAAGTCATTGGGAGCTAGATCATAGCATCATAACTGTCATAACCCTTATCATGAATAGCATAGTCCACAGTTCAGGAAAGCATTTAAGCATGTACTCAAGTCTATCCATATTGAAGAAAGCACTTAACTTATGGTTAATTTTAAGGGTGTGCTGCAGTTCCATTGTCTTCAATGGGACTCCAACATGTGTTTAAAATTAAGAATACACCAAAGTATTTTTCCCTAAATCAAGATAATTGATCTTTTTTTTTTAGTTAGAACATTTACAAAATGTATCTTTTATGCAGTAATTTATATTAAAGATCTGAACTGTGAATTATCGCTAGATTTTTTTCATTTCCTTTCATACACATTCCACTGTTACAGATGTACTGCTGTTTTTATTTGCCAAACAAGTCTGATTTTATGATTCTGTTCATTTCACACCTGGCAACACAGAAAATGCAAAAGTAATAAAGGGAAACCCTTTAGTGATAAGTAAAACGACTTGAACTACAGTGGTGATGTGTGTTATTTTCTCAACCAGCAATAAGCTGTATATGAAGTTTCCTGGGAACTACAAGCCATTGTTTTCCAGCAAGTTACCAGAATATGCTTTACCAGAACATTACAGATAGTACACACCATAACTATTGTGAGGCTAAAATCTAATAAAGGATGCACTCTAACACAATGAAGAATATATATAGCACAAGTGTTAGATCGTGATGTCAGCAAATTGAGAAAATTGCATATGAATTCATACTTACTTACTTACTTTCAGTAGGAAACAAAGCCTGGCATGGAATTATAGCAGAAATATCAGAATATGTTTAGATTTGGAAAAGTGACACCAAAAGTGGCATTGTGCAGTTCAATATCACTTCCATCTCAGATTTGCTTAGTATAAGTAAATAGTCTTTTCTTCTGTTTATTAGCCCTTCAGATAACTTTGAGATCTGCAAAATAAGCTGCATTTTTTCTGGCTCAACAGTAGAGATGGGTCAGACGAAAATTGCAGACCAGAGCACATGTGAAATATACATCCAGATATGCAGTTGGCTGTGAACAATGAATCTCAGGCCCATTTTAACCAGCAGCAATAAATACTCTAGTGTAGGAATTTAACTTACTATTCTGTTGAAACTGTGTTAGTCATAGCAGAATCTGGCTCCTTCTTCCATAGCATTGCACAGTCAACACAGTTAGCAGGAGTGATGAAGAGGAACCATTAGAGTTGCCCGGGTTCTGGCCCACGAAGTTTTGAGTTTTTTGCAATGTTAAAGTTAATGTAACAATGAGATGGAGAAGTTAGAGAGAAAGAAACTGAAGTATGGGATGGATATGGAGAGACAGGTCAGTATACAGAAGAAAATGTAGGCATCATCAGCATAAAGAGAATAGTTGAAGCAACATGAGATGAAAAGATCACCTAGGGAAAGGTTATAGAAGGAGACGGGAAACACTACCCCTACGAGGGCCGTCCAAACTCCATGGAAGATAGTGGAAAATCATCCAAGTCTTTAGATTCTTGCCTCCAACTCTTCCCAGATTTCTTGAACAACTACATTAAAACATGTGTTTCTGAGGTTCTCCCTCATGCCTTTATCATGAAAGGTGCCCCTCAAAATGTATTTAGAGTTTTATGTTAATTTTCTTTATATTTATTACCTTACCTTCTTTGCACCAATTACTTGCTTTCCACCGGTTGTACTGCTACTATAACGTATTAAGATATCAGTGAAGTAACAGAAATGTCAGTTGAATAAATGTTATGGCGTTAATTTCCAAGTTTCTTTTATTTGAGAACTTCTACCTTTAAAAAATATTTAAAGAAGAAAGTCAAATATTGACTAAACAATTAGCAGAATTTTATTTTCAGAAGATTAATTAAACTAATGTGTAAAATCCATAGAACTTTTCATAGAGCTCCTTGCAATAGTCATACTATGGGGAACTGATGGGCTGGGGAATTAGAATTTGAACTGTGTTTTGTAAATATTTTAATTATTTTATCAATGATTTTGTTGTTTGAAGAAACCTGCACAACATTTAATCTGAGGAAAAAGTGGAAGTTATTTAGAAATGTATCCTGGCAATTTTTTACTTCATTTTTGATGGAAGTGTGGGCCCGCAGGTGCTAGTGAAAAAGTAGGAATAGATGTCATCTTTTCTTTTAATTATATACCCATGTGCTTTATGTAATCAAAATGAATACATAAATTTGTTACATATTTAGCTGGAGGAATACTGGACATATGGAATAAAATCCCCATGGGCAAACAATCTCACTCACCTGGAAAACAATGTGTGTGTTAATAGAGTAATTTGTTAATTAAAAATTCTAAAATGTCCACCAAAGCTATTTATTTCTGAATTACCACTTCCTAGATTTGAACAAGATTCTGAGTAAAATGTAATTAGAAGCTCCCTTTTTCCTATGTCTCCATTGTTTTTGAGCACAATCAATTTGACAAGTATCCCAAGAGCTACCACAGCAGCAGATGGTCTATATACTATCTTCATCAGCACAGAGCACCAAGAACACAGAAGATAAAACAATTTCACGCTTGTTGTTAGGGCTCTAAGATACAGTGCTATATTGAATTATTTTCAAATTAAGCTTCTTACTTGCAATGGAACACAACACAGGGACAATTGCAGAAGACAAATAAAGATGAGTAAAAGCATTCATTTATACAACCGAATAGCCTGAAAGTATTTTTAGAAAGCAATGAAAATGTGGGAGGTTTCATTTAAGCATGCTAGCTTTAATAGGTAAACTTGAGCTTGAATATAAAGAGCAATCTAGAGTCAGATTCCCTGGTACCAAGGAACACTTCCCCTCTTCAGCTATATCACAGTCCATTAGATAACTGATAGCTAATTTACTGTGGTAAACACAAAGAAATTACTACAGTTCATTTTGAGGACTAATGACCCTATGCCTTTTTTTTAATGTAGTGAAAGATGCAAAGGCAGACGATTACCTTAGCTCCAGTATTAACTTAAATAGGCAATGATTAGCTAATTAATTCCTAGGTATGTATCAGTTGCACAATATCAGGGAAGAGGAAAAGTTTATGCCACTAGGAAAAGGAACAGCTTCTGAATGGCTCTGTCTTGCCACGCAGCGAATCCTCCAATTCTCTTGTTATTTGCCTCCACCTGACAGGTTTGTAAGGAGAGTGAGGCGCAAGAGGCTGTTGGCACCATTCAGAGGCTAAGACCTATGACAGTCCCAGTTCACTTGAAGGGAGTGTTCATGAAGGACTAAGGAACTAGGATGGTGTGGTGAATGTGGAAATGCTGGTAATACTTTTATGAATAAGATGTGTGACTCAGTTTGCCCACTGAGTACTAAGAATAGAAGGACTGAAGCATTGCTGAATGGCACCTACCCTATGGGAATGTCTGAGATAGATGTGCCGTCAAGCACCAAATGGAATCAACCCATGTGAATGAGCAACCTATGATTAACACCTAATGACCAGCAGACAAAATACATCTGACTTTCTCCATCCTCTCTGCAGGGAGGTGGAATGAAAAGTCCAGAGCAGGAGAAAGTGGTGTGACTAGACTATTTATTTCAGATTGCAGCTGAGAGCACAGAGCCACACAGAGACAGAGGGGTCATGGAGAGATGTTCTTGGTCAGAGGAGTGGGGTGAAGATAGGTTCAACATGAGTGAAAGTAGTGAGCAGTGTAGAAGGTTCAGGTATGTATTGCGGGGTGGATAAACAGGTTGGTTGGTTGGTCAGTCTTTTACATTAAGAATTGGTCCCCGTAGCTTTGGAGCTTTAAAAAGAGGCAGGCATAGCATTTTCCTGAAGAAAGTTGCTTTAACAGAAAAAGCTTCATGTCCAAGCTGAATTGCTGCTGGGAATATTCCTCTCAGAGCTGTCATCCTGTGTTTCAAACAAAATAATCATTCTTTAGAATAAGGCAACACACAGTACATAGAATGGTGCATGTAGTTACTCTCTGATGAAAAACAGGTGTTCCCTTGTCTACAGCTGAATTTAAGAACAAAAGACATTCTTATCCTATTCACTACCACATACCTTTAGCCTTCCAAATTAAATCTTCTATTTTTGATCTGGGATCAGATACATACTGTATTCTTTGACCTGTGCATAATCTACCTACTGGAATAATATATATGATAATCCTCTGATACATTATTTTGATTGAAAAAAGTAAGCATGCGAAAGAAAGGTAATTGAAGTAGACATATATGCACAGAATATACTAAGGGTATGTCTACACAGCAAAGAACAACCACAGCTGGCCCATGTCAGCTGTGTTGGGATTGCTGGACTCAGGCTGTGAGGCTGTTTCATTTCTTTGTAAAATTCCTGGCTCAGCCCGGAGCCCAGTCTCTAGGACCCTCCAAGGTGGGAGGGTCCCAGAACTTAGGCACCAGCCCAAGCCCCAGTGTCTACACAGCAGTGAAACAGCCCAGCAGCCAGAGGCCTGCACGCCCAAGTCAGTTGGCACAGGCTAGCCACGGGTTTTTCTTTACTGTGTAGACATACATTATACAAACATACATACAAACATTATAAACACAACTTGTAAGGCACAATGTACTAAGATGACTTATGGTAAATAACGTTCTGTAGTAGGTCAGATAATTGCTATCACGGGAACATTCTGTTCATTACTAGACATCAGCATCACAATACAAAAGTTAACATGCTTGGGCCAAGCATGGCCATGTGGGTTCTACAATCAGTTCATATTAGTGTACCTTCCATTCAGTGATATGTTTGATCTCTTCTTCTGGTATTGCCCACCCATAACACCTTTTAGTCTTTAGGACAGAGGTTTCTATACTTTATTTTGTTAATAGTTTGTCCTTCTCTCTCTCCGTGTGGTACCAAGCTTATATTTTGGCATCCAACTGGCATTCCACTTTGATGGTAATTACTTATGTCAGTTCTTTGCTAGGAGTGCAGTAGTGGGCTGTGTGCGCATGTAGGGCAGTGGTCCCCAAGCATTTTATATCGCACCCCCCCTACCCTCGTCAGCACCACCTCACACACACCCCCAGAGCCAGAGCCAGGAACTGGGCCATGATTCCACTAAATGCAGGGCTGGCTTTAATAATGGTGGGGCCCGATTCAAATACCCGGCGGTGGTCCAGGGCTACGGCAGCACTTCGGTGATGGGGGGTCCGCTCCAGGTCTTCCACAGCACCAAAGGACCCCCCGCTGCCAAAATGCTGCCAAAGACCCAGAGTGGACACACACACACCCCACCGCCGGGTGAGTTAAAAAAAAATTAAAAAAGACGCCTAAGACACGAGGCCCGATCCTGGGGAATCGGGGGAATCAGCTTAAAGACGGCCCTGACTAGATGTCTTCCCCATTTGGCAGTGAATCATTGATGATTACTCTTGGAGTATGTTTGTGCATCCATTTGATAGTAATTTCATTTAGACCACATTTCCCTAGTTTGCTTATGAGAATGTCATATGGGATTATATCAAAAGACTTACTCAAATTGAGATATATCATATCTACAGCTTCTCCCTATCTAAGAGGACAGTAACCCACTCAGATTAGATTGGTTTAACATGATCTTTTAACAAATTCATGTTGGCTATTACTTATAACCCTATTATCCTTTAGGTGCATACAAACTGATTGTTTAATAATTTGTTTCAGTATCTTTTCAGGTATCAAAGTTACACTTACTGGTTTATAATTCCTCAGGTCCTCTTAGTTCCTCTTTTAAAAGATAGGTACTTATGTTTGTCCTTCTCCAGTCTCCTAGTACCTCACTCATCCTTCCTTGCTAATGGTTCCAAGATTGTACCAGCTAGTTTCCTAAGTATGCTAGGATGAATTTCTTTCAGCCCTGCTGATTTGAATGTATGTAACTTACCTAGATATTTGTTAACTTGTTCTTTTCCTATTCTGTCTTGTGCTCCTTCCCCCTTAGTGTTAATATTAATTGTGTTAAGCATCTGGTCACAATTAATATTTTCACTGAAGACTGAAGTAAAATAGGCATTAAGCACTTCAGCATTCTTGGTGTCATCTGTTATTAGCTCTCCTTTGCCACTAAGTATTGGACTTACACTGCCCTTCATATTTCTCTTGCTCCCAATGTATGTATAGAACTACTACTTCTTGTTTTTGTCCTTTTCTAGGTGTAACTCATTCTATATGTATGTGCTGTTCTTTTAAACTCATCCTTAGCAATTTGTCCATGTTTCCATTTTTTAGAAGGATTCCTTTTTGATTTTTAGGTCATTAACCTCTTGCTGTTCTTCTTGTCTTTTCTTTGCATCAGGATAGTTAGCTGTTGTGCCTTTAATATTGTCTCTTTGAGAAACTACTAATATTGAGAATAATCTATCTGCATGTTTTCCTCTATTGAAGATTGAAATATTTCCTTTCCCTCTCACCTGCTGGTGAAAAATCACACATAAGCCTGACTTCAGCGGGAGCTGTGCTAACATGGGACCGATTACCTCCCAACAAATCTGGACATGAGCTTCCAACAGATCTGGGGGTATTTGTGACCTTTATATACCACATTCTGTCACTTCAGTGTATAAATACAGGCATCCACCTCTTTCAGCTGATGGAAGAATTAGGAGAAAATTTAGTGAGCACAGTTTAATGGAGTTCCCAGTTGCTGATGCAGGCTCTTTCTTCATAGAGGAACAGGGTCCTATCTTCTGTGCAAGAATCAGTAATCCTGTAACTTTGGCCTGGTCTACACTACGCGTTTATACCGATTTTAGCAGCGTTAAACCGATTTAACGCTGCACCCGTTCACACAACAAGGCCCTTTATATCGATATAAAGAGCTCTTAAAACCATTTTCTGTACTCCTCGCCAACGAGAGGAGTAGCGCTGAAATCAGTATTACCATATCGGATTAGGGTTAGTGTGGCCGCAAATCGACAGTATTGGCCTCCGGGTGGTATCCCACAGTGCACCATTGTGACCGCTCTGGAAAGCAATCTGAAGTCGGATGCACTGGCCAGGTAGACAGGAAAAGTCCCTCGAACTTTTGAATTGCATTTCCTGTTTGCCCAGCGTGGAGCTCTGATCAGCACAGGTGGCGATGCAGTCCCAAATCCAAAAAGAGCTCCAGCATGGACTGTACGGGAGATACTGGATCTGATCACTGTATGGGGAGACAAATCTGTTCTATCAGAGCTCCGTTCCGGAAGACGAAATGCCAAAGCATTTGAAAAAAATCTCCAGGCTATGATACAGAGTCCACAGCACAGTGCTGTGTGACAAGCGTAACGGAAAGCCAAAGAATCAAAATGGATGATCATGGAGGGAGGGAGGGGGTACTGAGGACTCCAGCTATCCCACAGTCCCCGCAGTCTCCAAAAAGTATTTGCATTCTTGGCCGAGCTCCCAATGCCTGTAGGGTCAAACACATTGTCCGGGGTGGTTCAGGGTATATCTCGTCAATTTGCTCCCCCTCCACCCCCGTGAAAGAGAAGGGAAAAAAATCATTTCTTGACTTTTTTATATGTCACCGTATGTCTACTGCATGCTGCTGGTAGATGCGGTGCTGTGGCACTGAACAGCAGCATCCTCCCCCTCCCTTCCCTGGTGGCAGACAGTACAGTGCAATAGGACTGGTAGCCATCCTTGTCATCATCCCGTGAGTGCTCCTGGCTGGCCACAGGTGAGATCGGCCGGGGGCGCCTGGGTAAAAATAGGAATGACTCTCGGTTATTCCCGGCAAATGGTATAGAACGGCTGGTAACCGTCCTCATCATAGCAACTGGGGGCTGAATTCCATCAGCCCCCCCATTTCATGTCTAAAGAAAAGATTCTGTACTGCCTGGACTATCATAGCAGCGGGATGCTGGGCTCCTCTCCCCCCACCATTTAATGTCCTGCCTGGACTATCATAGCAGCTGGAGGCTGCCTCCCCCTCATTTTATCTCACTAAAAAGTCAGTGTTTCTTATTCTTGCATTTTTTATTACTTCATCACACAAATGGGGGGACCCTGCAACAGTAGCCCAGAAGGGTTGGGGAAGAAGGGAAGCAACAGGTTGGGTTGTTGCAGGGGCATCCCCTAGAATGGCATGCAGCTCATCATTTCTGTGGGATCTGACATGGAGCGGCTGTGCTCTCTGGTTCTCTGGTACACTGGTTCTCTAGTACACTTGCCCCATATCCTAGGCAGGACTGACTCTATTTTTAGATACAACATAAAGGAGAGAATGACCCAGGGGGTCATTCCCATTTTTGTCTTTGCGCCCCCGGCTGACCTCAGTGAAGGTCAGCCAGGAGCACCCATGACAGCAGCAGATGGTACAAAATGACTGATAACCATCATCTCATCACCAATTTACAATGGCACAGCACACAGACAGAACGACTGGTAACCATCTCTGCTACCTTGCAAAGGCAAATGAATGCTGCTGTGTAGCACTGCAGTACCACCTCTGTCAGCGGCATCCAGTACACATACGGTGACAGTGACAAAAGGCAAAACGGGCTCCATGGTTGCATGCTATGGCGTCTGCCAGGGCAATCCAGGGAAAAAGGGCACGAAATGATTGTCTGCCGTTGCTTTCTCGGAGGAAGGAATGAGTGACGACATTTACCCAGAATCACCCGCGACACTGTTTTTGCACCATCATGCGTTGGGATCTCAACCCAGAATTCCAATGAGTGGAGGAGACCGCGGGAACTATAGGATAGCTACGGGATAGCTACCCACAGTGCAACGCTCCAGAAATCGATGCTAGCCTTGGTACATGGACGCACACCGCCGAATTATTGTGCTTTGTGTGGCCATGTGCACTCAACTTTATACAATCTGTTTTACAAAACTGGTTTATGTAAAATCAGAATAATCCTGTAGTGTAGACATACCCAAAGAAAGCTGGCCGCCTTCTCATTTGTGTACTTCTACTTTCACATTTTACTGCTGCACAAACTTATTTTAAGAAATAATGTTCATAAGTGCAAACAAAAGGGTGAATACATTAGTTCTATAATAAACTCAAAAAGCTGAAGATAATTATTTCTTTTGAAAAACTGATGCATTTGAAAATAAATAAATAAGAAATTATTGCTCTCTAAGATGAATTGGTTAATTTTAGTGGCACCATATAAACTGTTTATCAATGGAAAATGCTCCTACCTTAGGTGCATTTTTTTATTTCTCTGAAGAAATGATTTTTTAAAAGAAAATCTGACTTAAAACCACAAAGCTGGTTAAAGGAGAAAAACCTTGTATATGAAAAGAACTATGGTGAAATATATTTTGAGGCTGGTAAACAAAGTCTGTGGTCTTATAGCTGCTGGCAGAGCAGCCTGTGAATCAATGACAGTCAAATCAATAAGATAATCTAATGGGACCATGAGAACAACTTGAAACTCTAGATGTTCAACCAAGATCTGGAACAGATCTGCCACTGTAACTGAACTATATCTTAAATTTGAAGAAACAAAAGAGTTTTGAAAATCTTTGACCCATTGTATTTGACAGAGTAGGTGCAATTCAACTGTAAAATAGTCAATACAAGTAATAATTCCCTTAACGTCTACAAGTGAAAAGGTTTTACTTGACGTAGTGTATAAATATTTGACATAATTGTTGCTGTTAAAAATAAATCTGCAAAGATCAGAAAATGTCAGTTGTCAAAATTATAAACTAAATTGTAGAAATAGACTGTGAATTAAAATTTGGTCCATTCCAAAAGAATGAAACCATGGAAGACCAGAATTATCTATTTCTTTCTGTGTAAGGAATGGAAAATTTTTAAACAAGTCTTAGGAGTGAAAGTAAACTTCTGCTTCCAAGTCTAAAGTACAGAATATCTGAGATGGCAGTCTGAGGAACAGTCCTGAATTACTTACTTAGGCAAGGCTGCTGAAGGCCATGGCTTGAACAGGCCATTACACTGAAGTCAATGAGAGTTTCTCCTGGCTAAGATGTTCAGGATTCATCCCCTAACAGATAAAATAATATTATACCTTGATCAGAAACAAAAAAGTTATAATACCAAACCAATTATAAAAATTCTTACAAATCGTAGCTCAGAAATTCAGCCCCAATGTTAGCGAGTGGCATCTTCATGGAAGTTGGACTGGCACATTGCATGACTGTATTTCTCCATGTCAATTCTGTATGCATCTCCATTTGGCTTTAATGGGAGTCCCATGTAGACTTTAAACTACCAATTACTTTTATGTGAGCTTGTCATAAACAGATAGCTAAGGGTTAATGTCTCTTTCACCTGGAAAGGAGTAACCTGAAACACCTGACCAGAGGACCAATCAGGAAACAAGACTTTTTCAAATCTGGGAGGAGGGAAGTTTGTGTCTGAGTCCTTTGTCTTGAATCTATCCCTCTCGGCTATGGGAAGGATTTTTCTGTCTCTTGCTTTCTAATCTTCTGTTTCCAAGTTGTAAGTACAAATATAGTAAGGCAGTAATGTTTATATTGTTTTCTTTTGTATTTACATGTGTGTAGTTGCTAGAGTGTTTGAATTGTATTCTTTTTGAATAAGGCTGTTTATTCATATTTCTTTTAAGCAATTGACCCTGTATTTGTCACCTTAATACAGAGAGACCATTTTTATGTATTTTTTCTTTCTTTTTATATAAAGCTTTCTTTTAAGACCTGTTGGAGTTTTTCTTTTGTGGGGAACTCCAGGGAATTGAGTCTGTGCTCACCAGGGAATTGGTGGGAGGAAGAAGTCGGGGGGGGGGGGGAATCTCTGTGTGTTAGATTTACTAGCCTGACTTTGCATACCCTTTGGGTGAAGAGGAAAGTGCTTGTGTTTCCAGGACTGGAAACGGGGAGGGTGGAATCCCTCTGTTTAGATTCACAGAGCTTGCTTCTGTGTATCTCTCCAGGAACCCAGGGAGGGAATACCTGGAAGGGAGAAGGGAAGGGAAATGGTTTATTCCCCTTTGTTGTGAGACTCAAGGAATTTGGGTCTTGGGGTCCCCAGGGAAGGTTTTTGGGGGGACCAGAGTGCCCCAAAACACTCTAATTTTTTGGGTGGTGGCAGCTTTACCAGGTCCAAGCTGGTAACTAAGCTTGGAGGTTTTCATGCTAACCCCCATATTTTGGACGCTAAGGTCCAAATCTGGGAATAGGTTATGACAGGGCTGGATTAAGCCTTTTAAGAAAAGTGCTATAAGCTGTATCATGATCTTATAAAAACAAATGACAGTGTATTGGTCAGTCTCCTATTTCCTCACCTGGAACTCCTCTAGGTGTCGTCAGAACTTCTGGGTGCACATTAATGTACTTTTTAAATCCAGGGTCTGATTTAGCTTCCAGTTGAGGGCAATGGAAGTTTTATTGTTGACTTCAGTGGGAGCAGGCTCAAGACTCAAAATATGTTATACAACAAAAACCAAACCCAAAACCCATTGGAGTGAATTGGGGTTTCTATGTTGACTTCAATGGGATTTTGATCAGGCCCTAAAATACCAAGAGGCAAATCCTTGAAGTTGAGGGAGTTTTAACAATTTACACCAGCTGCAAATATACCTCAAAATATATATCACAATAAAAATACCAATAGTTACAAATATGTAATCTATGTAGGATGTGGGACCCTCTTTTGACATGTCTTCGGTTCTTCACTTGTCCCTGACACCACAAACTATTTGCCTCTAAAGTAAAGGGAGCCCTCTTCCCCTTTTCCATAAGACTTTTCCATGTAATCATTTTAAAAGTCATTTTCGCAAAGGTGATAGAACAATTTGGCAGCAATTCGCCGGCTGGTCTGCCAAAGACGCGGGACTGGCAGATCACCCGCAGAACCGCCGCTGAATCCGCATGACCAGTGAACCTCCAGCAGAAATGCCGCCAAAGGCTGCCTGACTGCCGTGCTTGGGGCAGCAAAAAACATAGAGCCATCCTTAGGTGTAATACAGAGATACATCACTTCAATGGGAGCTCTAGGAGGCACTGTGCCCTAGTAAGTCATAATGGTTCCTGGGCTTTGCTGGAATACAGGGAAGAGCACTCATGGACACTGCCTTTAAGGGGCCAATCCCTTCCACAGCCATGGTCACCCGCTCCCCAACACCTGCCCATTTTAGGTGATTAGTGCTACTAGCATAAGAGGACTATAATAGTGCCAGCTCATTCATGAAATACTTTGTTTGTTTTAAAGAAGTGGTCAGAAAATCCAATTTTTTCCCACTGAACATTCTGGGGTGGGAAAAAAAAAACTTTCCAAACTCTCTTGACCAGAAAGTTGCAGAGTTTCCATGGGAATTTGCATATGGAAACAAATTGACTCATCCCAAGGGAACATAAGTGTAGAAGAGTTAAAAGGGGCATGCCTGGGCATTAGAAGCCCTTTCTCCATGCAGCAGAGGCAAAGTAGCACCTGGTCTTCCTCCCCTTGAGGTGGCAAATTCCAGGTTTGGTTAGGACCTATTGTGACCATTATGCTAACCACCCCTTTTTACGGGGGCTGGAAAGAAATTTTTCCCTCACCACCAGATTGGCTTAGATGGAGTGGGGTTTTTCTCATTTTCCCCACAACAGGTTTCAGAGAGGGCTTATTATGATGAGGAGGAAAGGGAGTTGGCCTGTATGTCACAGCTCATTATGTACGTCTGTGTGGGGGTGTCTGGTATAGATACTCCACAGGAAAGGTATCCAATGGCCAGATAAAGGGCTTGGTAAAGGACTTTAAAAGGAGATGCTGGATAAAGGAATGGAAATGGCTGGGGATATTCAGGGCTTATATGATTGGTACAGCAGGGAACCAACCCCATTTCTTGTAGACCACTTTAACCCTCCTATGAGGGGGTGGGATGGATGGTAAGGTACAAGCAATGGGTTGGCGGGGGGACCTGGATGGAAAATGAAAAGAGGGTTGGTGGAAATTATTGAATTAACATAGAGTTGCCTGCACTGTACGCTTTTATCTTCCAGATAGTTCCAGACATTTAATAATAAAGTTGCGGCCTAATTAAATTCATATCAAGTGTTTCCTGTCCGTCTTTCAGTATAGCCGGAGACCTGCATTGTTGTATAATGTTGCTGTATGTAATTCTTGAACAGCAGCTGCATATCATGCCAGATAGGGATTCACAATGGTGGTAATGTTAACAATTTTCTGAAGTTTCAGGATCCTTTGGGATGAAAGGCACATACAGGATTATTAATATTCATTAGTCAACACTTTATTATAATAAAGGATGAGATATTTACAAAGATTTCTTACATCTTCAGAATTTAGTTGTAACTGTGCTAATCTTATTCTATAAATCATAATCTTATATAGTGTAAACTAAAACAGGATTAAATACAGTCCATTTAATTATTCTTACATATGAACGTACATATTAATTTACAATTTTATGACCTAGTTTAATATTGGATAGCCATATTTTACAACAATATTTTGTCATCTAAAGTCCTAATAGAAAATGAAAGATATGTATGTCTAACATGGTAGGGCATAAGTGTGTCAACTCAGTCTTTCTCCTCAAGCATATTATAGTTATTTTTCATAATTCCCAAATGAACAGATGTTATTAAAATGGACTGCAGATACTGTGTAATAATACTCCAAGAGCGTACTTAAAGGAAAATGATATCCACAACTATTTTTATGGTCTTTTTAATGTTATATATTTTTAAGGCAGATTTATAGAGGCAGAAAATTTAAGAGACTTTTATGATAATTTGTGGAATGAGATTAATGTTATAATGAGTGTATCATATACTTATAAAATCATATTGTTCATTTCATTTTATTTCAGTATTTTATTCCTTCACTGAAATCAAATAACATGAGATTATATAAAGCCCAGGTGCTTTATCTTTCAGTAGTTCCATAGTTTGACCTACCACATTTTTAGGGTGAATTTATTTGAGTGCCCCAGTGCTCTGTCATCCTAGTTCTGGTTACACGACAACCTTGATGGTCAGTGGAACATGCAAGCTGTGTTATGTCATTATTTGTAATTCTAATAAGCCAGAGTCAGATAACCTTATTCATTGCTGAGTAGTGCTTTATTCTAAGACTAGTCACATTTAAATCAGTTGGGCCATTTGTGGAGTAAGTTGCTACTCCAAGTGACTGTGGCCCAAAATAACTGTTGTGCTACATTTAGGATATCTCATACAGCATCTTTAACCCCTAAACAGAACAGTATACACCTGTTTCATTCGCTCAGCATAGAACTTTCATGGAGTTTTAGTGGGGGCTTTGGCCTTGTGCTGGTCTTTTGCCTGGGGTGAATTTCACTCCTGTGGGGTATTTCATGTATGAGATTTCCATCTGTTTTTGCTGATCTTTACTGCATTGCTATGAATTTCACAATGGGTATTTGTAATGGAGAGACAGGTATTGCTGTGTTAGTAGCACTTTTTAATTTAATTGGATTGCTTTGCCTCATAAACTATTATCCAGCAACCATTGCTGCCTGGCTGTTTGTTTCATGTGTTGCATCAGCATGATGTAAATGCTGAAGAGTTGCATGCTGATGTAAGTGGGGAGATGAGTGGGACAACAGACTAAAGGCAGATAGGAAAATATTGAGAAACCGGCGTGAGGGCAGGTGGCAATTTACTGTGAAATGCAGTCATGACATAAGACAACTGAGTCCAGACAAGAAGCAGCAAGAAACTTGGAAAGCAGAAGTCAAACTAAGAAAGACTGAAATAAATCAGGACATCTAATCAGTTTATAGGTGGGAATACTGCCTTGTGAAGGTGAGACTTCCAGGGGTAAACACTATATATCCAATATGACAGCATCTCTAAGCCAAGCATTTGGAGGATATCTTGCAGATACCACACCTGGTATTCCTAAGGCCTCATCTTTTAACAGCAGATATTTGACTAATAGGTAGAGTGAATAAATAAAAAGTATAGAAGTTGCCCCTAGACACTCCTGGGTCAGGAATATTTCACTCTAGGAGATATCTATTTACAACTGAAAACTGTTGATTAAAATGTCAACATGGAAATGTTTGCTTTTAGTATAGTCTGTGTGCAGATTGGATTTAAATTCATAACATCTGTAACCATGATCACTCTTGCAAGCCCCCAAAACAATTAAGGTAGCTGCAAGGAAAAACATTAATCATGACAGAGCAAAACTGATGAAGAGTGTAATGCAACAGGCATAAAAAAGCCTGTTTGAGTGTCTCATTAGAAATTTCAAATACCGGGTATGCTTGAGCATTGCACAATGGAGCTTTTTGGCAAGAAAACTGAGTACATGATGATATTAGTGTACCCTGCCTATGGTGAATTCAGATAGAATGAAACTATGTATAGTAGAATTGAAAGTTTCATATTACTTCAATGTAACATGCACGTTGCATTTCCATTTCTAGTGATGTTCTACTGATACTGAAGATTTTTAGTCAGAAAATGACTTCCATCTGATCATCAAGAATGTGTAGGGGGCTTATGTTTAGTTATTAAAAAGTAAGTTTGATATGTTGTTTCACCATAGATTGAATTGAGTTTGACAAAAACACCCCCAAAATAAACCAGAGATTTGTTAGAATCAAATCACTCTACATCTCTGCTTTTAAAATGTGCATACGCCTGGATAGATAAAGGACAAAGTTACAATAGTTAGAGGTGCTTGCCAAAGTTGAGATATTCTTGGATTGTGATTCATCCCATTACAGCACAGGAGGGCAAACTGCGACCTGTGGGCTGGATCCGGCCCATCAGGGCTTTCAGTCCTGCCTGTGGGATTGCCAGCCCCTTGGCACAGCAGAGCTAAGGCAGGCTCCCTGACTGCCTGCCCTGGCCCCATGCCATTTCTGGAAGCGTCTGGCACCATGTCCCTGTGGCCCCTGGGACGGAGGGGGCAGAGGGCTCCTTGTGCTGCCCTCAGCTGCAGACACTGCCCCCTGCTGCTCCCATTTGCCAGGAACAGGGAACCGCAGCCAATGGGAGCTTCAAGGGTGGTACCTGCAGGTGCGCAGCAGAGCTGCCTGCCCCACCCGAACCCCAGGATCCACTGCTGGACATGCTGGCCACTTCCAGGAGTGGTGTGGGACCAGAGCAGGCAGGAAGCCTGCCTTAGCCCTGCCGCGCACCACTGCCACCCCAGAGCCACTCGAGGTAAGTGATGCTGGGCTCGAGCCCACATCCCAAACCCCTCCTGACCCCTGCACCCCAACTCCCTGCCTTGAGCCCCATGTCACACCCTTCCTGCACCCCAAGCCCCTGCCCTGAGCCCTCTCTTACATTCCGCACCCCCTCCTTCACCCCAATTTCCTGAGCCCCC
The DNA here is from genome assembly GCF_025201925.1 of Gopherus flavomarginatus. NCBI lineage: Eukaryota > Metazoa > Chordata > Testudines > Testudinidae > Gopherus > Gopherus flavomarginatus. The sequence goes on from NC_066626.1 coordinate 33,905,412, forward strand.
TAACCTCCTGTCCTGAGCCCCTTGCCACACCCCTCCTGCACTCCAATACCCTGACTTGATCCCCCTGTTGCACCTCTCCTGAACCCCAATCCCCTGCCCTGAGCCGCCTCCTGCACCCTGCACCCCTCCTGCATCCCAACCCCTTGAGCCCCTTCCTGCACACTGCACTCCCTTCCAAACCCCATGCTTCTTCTCGCACCCCAACCTCCTGCCCCAGCCCTACATTCATTGCCCTGCATACAATTGCCCCACCGAGATGTGGCCCTCAGGCCAAAAATTTGCCCACACCTGCATTACAGAGAGAGAGAGAGAGAGAGAGAGAGAGAGAGAGAGAGAGAAGCTAGCTGCAAAACTAGCATCTCTATCCAAACTTGCCCAAGTCTGAGGAGTTGGAACCAGGGTTTGAGGCCAAAATCTGTTTTTGAATTAAACATCAGGGAATATTTGTGGCTTGATTATCAGAAATACTCAGCACAGCAGCTCTGAAAATCTCATTTGGCACTTAAGGTCAAACAACAGGAGTGTGTGACCTGAGCACTGACTGCACTTTGACCAGTTTTTGAGTTTATTGCTTCTTCTGTTGCTGTTTTGAAGAAATTAGACCACTGAGTACCTGTTTCACCACAGTATAAGGTCCAAAATGTTCTGAGTCTCAGTGCATTACAGTCCCAAACCAACAGGGAGCTTGGTGTGATTTATTATTTTACTGCTTCAATCCTTCTCCCAAATTTGACTTTCTTAATGTCAGCTGGATGCAGTGAGTCATGAACAGCTTTCTGGAATTCTGCTTGTTACCCTCAGAGGAATTATTGACGCGTAGTATCTCTATCCAGAAAACCAGAGTTCTCTGCTACAGTATACGGTAATTCACTAACTCTAGTTTGTTTTGTCTTTTTTTTTTAACTAACCAACATTTGAATGATATTTGACACTTAGTCACATCATTTAAATGTTACCAAATAAACATGGAGACAGGGTGGGAAGCAGTTTTTTTCACGAAGATGCACACCAAATGCTGTCTGTTGGTGGACGTTATGGGCAAGGCCACATTTATCTTTTCAATATATAAACCAGAAATCCCTAACACTAAAGTGCAAGATTCTCTATCTATGCAAATATATATATATATTTAGAAAGGCAAGGCTTACGTATTTTTTTGGGTAGTGAATATAGTTCATTTGGTGCCTCTCATGTGTTTCTTCATATTCTCTCTACTACGTAAACTTGGATAATCAGAAAATATGATGAATTATGGAGGACAACATTTGTTTTAAAAATATGATGTATATGAAGAGCCAAGTTAGCGAATAAGAAGTTTGGGTACTTAAAGATGTGGCATCTATAATTAAACAGCTAAAGCAGAAAAGAGATTGAGCCTTCTAAATGCACCTATTAAACTCCAAAGAGCTACACTGCAACCCTTACTCCTCTGACACCCCTGTCTAAACTGTCTTCAGTAATGTCAATGGAAAGATCTCTGTTGACTTCATAAAGCTTCAGATGAAGTTCCCGTGAACAGGTTTCTGAACTATAACAAGTTTATTATTCACAGTAACCTGTTATTTAAGGTTATTATTTTCCATATATTTCCCCCAGACCATTCATTTTCTTCCACTTATAAAAATACAGCGCTCGCTTGAAACAATGGAAATTCATCGACACAATACAAAAACTGCCCACTTTTTAAATGAAAATCATAATCCAAATCAGCAGCAGTCTTACTCACATAACTATAGAATCCTTCAATAAATCAAAATCAAGCTCCTCCAAAGCTGATCAGCTTTTCATTACAAACAGCAAAAACCCAACAACTCATTGAAACCTCCCTCTTTACATGTGGGGGGGACAAATTGTAAATTATCGAGTGGGACTTCAGCTGTCAAACTCCTACAACCCTTATTTTTATAATGCAGTGCATATTATATGTTATGCACAAAATTTGGCACAATGACTGACATACTGGAAATATAGTTTATTTGCTGGAATTTCCTATACAATTCCTAATGTACAAATGCACAGTATTCTTAGTATGCTAAATCTCAGTAAATTTATGGGTTCATGCAACTGGTAGGAAAATAAACAGTTTTTTAGAAAAGTAAACTACTATTGATTTTTTTAAAATAGTTAAAGTCCTTCTCACATTGACACAATACATTTAATTCAGAATCTATTATTGGATTCAGGAATTTGTGATTAGATGCATGTAGTTGACAGAAATAGACCCCCAAGCTGGGATTTGAATATGAATTTCCCCAGAATTCCAAGAACACAGGCTTTGGTTCAGATTAATTATTCAATATTAGATTCATGATCTTGACATTTCATAACAGAATCATCAAATCTTTACCACTTGACATCAGATTCATAAACAACAGTTTCTTCTCTGATTCATAATAAATTTATATGCACATTTATTGGATTTTTAAAATCAATAATCCCTTACTGCAAGAGCTAGCCCCAAGATGCAAATTTAGATCCAGATCAGAATTTCCCTTAAAATCTGGGGAGTATTTGGATCCAAGATTTCAGATCAGGAGTATCTCTACTCAACATAAATTTATCAGATTCATGAAATCAAATGGCCCCATCAATTTCTTAAATGTATTATGTACCAACAGGTTCATGAAATTAACAGTCACTTTCAGAATCATAAATTTATTTTCACAGCCATGAGTACATAAAACTTGTAGTTTTCTGTGGAAGAATATGGGTTAATCATTTCATGAATAATGCAAACATAATCCAGAACTTTTACTATCATGAACTGAATACAAATATTTGGTAACTATTTCATAGTGAAAAATAATTACAGACTTATAAAAATGTTCAACACAACAATGAACTGAAGTTTTGCATGTTGTGGAAATATGAATGACTATAGGAAAGACGGAGAAATGTATAACAGTGTTTCATTTCATCTGTCATTTGACACGTCCTTTTGTGAGGATGCACAGAAATGCATTGCACTAGACCACCCCTAAACTGAACACCTGAAGTCAGTTGAATTAGTGCTCATCATTAGAAGAAAGAGTACTGCAGCTCAGTCCTTGTAATATAGTTGATGTAATTGTCTATGTTCCATGTCTAACCACTAGAGGGCATCTGTATTATCAAAATCCCTAGTAGTGGAACAGTAGAATGTGGTAGAACAAGAAACAACTCTGTGGCATGTTATTTAGTGCTCTGTGTTAACTAGTGAATTCCTAGGTCCAGATATACCAGATCTAACAGTCCAACACAGCAAAATTTCAGTCACATACTGCGGGGAACATTCTTCTTCCACCATTGACCTTCCATGAATAAATCCCACCTTTCCTTGCCTGCCCCTAGTGGATGCCACCCCATTCCTCAAAACAGAAAGACTCAGGGTACGGTGATATCTGAACTTCATGGTCAGGAGTTGAAGATGTAATGATTCAGGTGGTTTGATGTTGAAAACACAGTGATAAATGACAAATAGGTGTAGGGAGGGGAAGCTCACTGACCTTTGTGAGGCTATAGTGAGTCCTACAGTGGTTGAGTAGGAAATGTGCAGTTGGCCTAAAATGCCCAGGGAAAGTATACTCTCTTCAGTACCTCGTGTAATTTACTGAGAATAGGTGTACTCAGCTTTAAATTACTCCCTTATTTTAACACTTTTTTTTGCATGTTTACTAAACTGGTGTGTGTGTGTATGTGAGAGAGAGTGCAAGAGAGAGCATATACACTCCACTGACCTCTATTGGATGAAATCAGAACCATCCTAGGTGACCAGAGATAAGTAAGCTTGGCATAATTTTTATCTTTTTATAATTTTGACATATAATATCAATGTTTATTTTGTAAGCATTTGTAACCATTTGGTAGGCATTTTGTAAGCATTTTTTTAGATTTTTGTCAATTTAAATTTTCACAGTTGCAGGAAATTATGGGAAGTGAAACAATTATTTAATCATAACAGTCATTGAGATTCAAAAAGTTAAAGCTTTATAAACCATTTAAACACAAATTGTCAATATCACTTATCAAAGTGTGCAACGTAAATATCCTTAACTCAACAAATCATACCTGTTTTTTTTTTTTTACTATTCATTTGCTAGTCCAGTTGTAACAAGACATTCAAAAGTCTTTATCACTGGATTTTGATTCTAAGAAGTTATCAAGGAGCATTTTTCTTGCTTTGTCGAACTTTAATTTTTTATTATTATAGATAGAAATATTTTTTTGCCGGCTTGTGTATGCAGGGTGAAATTGATTTTTACTGACATTTACCGATAAAGATCTAATTTTTCCAATCGTATAGATAAGTTATTGGTTCTACTGCTAGAATTATACAAAAGTGTCTCTCAGAAATTCTTATCTTGGTCTGTGGTAATATCTGCTTAATCCTCCCTGTTCCTCCATCCTGATTATGCAGGTGATTGCATATGACAGCTGGTAACTCATCAGAAGACCGAAGAAGCTGGTAATCAAATGTAAATCAATTTTTATTTAAAAATATCTTGTAAGACATTTTTTTATTGTCAGTGCAGTTTTTTCAAAAATTGTGTAGTTTTTAGATGTTCCTGCTGACACATCTGCTTGTGAGATATCAAATCAAATCTATCAGCCATCTTAAGCATCATAATGCTGCATGATAATGAAAAACAGATGGAAAGAATTTAGTTTTGATGCAGTACATCACACTATGACATAGAAGCACAGAGATTTAAAAATATTTAAATAGCAAATAAAACCCCTCAGAATGGCTGCATTCATGTTTTAACACACCTCTGCTCTCTGCAAAAAATATTCTATTAGGTGTTTGCTACTGAAATATTTTCAGGTAATTAGTCCCTTTGGTGCCTGAAGATCCAGCAGTCCTGCTATTTATGCTAATACCACATTACATTTTGTCAGGAAATCCCATCCCTTCAGCATCCAGGGGTTATAAAAGTAAAAGAAATAATAAATGGATAAAAGGAGGTAGTGGGTTTCCGGAGATTAACTATTACTACTTTCTATAGGCCCCTGTACAGTTTATTCAAGCTTCTTGCCCTCATTTTAAAGACTTTCATAACTCTGTCCCTCCATTCTTATCTTTTCTTCTCTCTCATAAAATTTCCCTCTTAGCTCTGTGAATGATAACAGCCTCAACACTTATTATCCACTTTATCTACGAGCATCCTCATGCTTTTGTCCATGTTGTCTTTTGCAAAGCAAATGCCCCCAACAAACTAATTTGTATAACCACCACCCTGTCTTCTTTAAAGATAGTAGCCTGGGTAGCAATTATTATTCCTTTAAAATCAGGAACCTGATTTTACAGAACACAATATTTACAAATTATTCTATCATATCTGTCCATGTCTTACCTGACTTCTATCTCACCTCTACTACACTTCCATGACAGTACTTGTAACTGTGTACATTAGTTAATCTCTATACAGTCCTTTGAATATGTAAAATGCCAGTTAGGAACTAAACCTTGTTACTATCTATTATTATTGCTGAATAGTCATAAGGCTCAAGCCATCCAAAATGACATCAGATGTTCCTATGTTCTTCCTCACTGTCTCCTTAGTTTGCATTTCCCCCCTTCCTATCTGCAGAGCAGTATTTTCCTTTTTTACATTAAACCTGCAGATATACACTTTGTATCAGTTTGTCATGAAAGAAATACAAAATATCCCAGAATCTAGACTAAACTGCTAGTCATTTCCTAAGATTCCAAACTTGGCCTGACGCTAACATGGAAAACAGATTTCAATTAACCCTGGTCACAGTCAGACTGGAGCAGTGGACCTGAGTGCCTAAGGCAGGATGGCAGGACCCCATCCTGCCAATTGGACACCATCCTGACTTCATAGAATTCCTCTAGCTACGTAAATCAAACATTTGGTAGAAATGCTGCAACAATCATGAATCTGTAATGCACATATTCAGACTGTTCATTTGTATGATCTCATTTTGATATGACCATACTCAGCCACAGCATAGCAGTCCCTGTATCTCCATATATCATCTGGGTTTCTAGCAACAGATCAACATCAAAATGAAACTGCTGCACACTGCTCCACCAAAGTATCTCCGCTAATGTGCATGAGATGCAAACTCCTTTCAAAGATAGAGTGTAATTCATCTCCCGGTCCATCCAATTACTTAACTTCCCCCACTTTTATTTAATGTTTCCAACATGGAAAACCTTTTTACATAGAGAACTCTGCATGACAGGTGCTGACCTGTGTCTAATATGACAGTAAAGCACCTGACTAAAAAAATTGTTTTAAAATCATAAACATACTGTACAGTAACTTACCAATGAAATGTCCTATTCGACTACCCCTGCCATTTTTTTCATGTTACTTTTACTCATATGCTACTTTTAAACTGGCTGTACTTTGTTCTTAAGTAGACAAGAATACAAAAATGTGCAGTGATAGTGACATTGCTTCACCTATCAGTAACACTATTGTGAAAAATACAATTAATTCTTTGAGAATTTCCTTTGCGCCCAGCCCCAGGACAGATGTATACTGATGTTGCCAGATGAAAAAGGCCATTTTTTTTCTTTTCTACTTGTAAAGAATAATAGCTTACGGAATAGAAAGGTGACAGAGAAGTTGTACACTGAAATCTAGTTCTATTGAATTATTTCTCCAGAGAGAAAACTGAGGCAAACTGTATGCAGGTCTTCTCTCATTAACCTATCTCTTCTTGATAAGAATTGGTTGGAGGACATTTTAGCAGAAAGCACAGCTGGCAAATGAAATAGCACTGTTAATGTGAAAGAGAAAAATGTACAGAATACAGATAAGCACCAAAAGCTACCTGAAAATATCTCCCCTCATCCCACCGAGACAGAAGTATATATTACACAAGACAGTCACCTCCCTTTCATTATTCTGACCATGTCAACACCCTTCATGTACTTGACGACAGGCAGCCAATGAAGGATTTCAGTTGCAAGTGATGCAGTGATAATCTGTCCCTATGTGCATGTTAGAATATATATTTAAAACCCACCCTGCTATTCACAGTGATATTTCCACCAGCAGCTGATACATTTTGGGATGTGGATTTTTATGGCCTTTTCCTTTCAGAGCCACACACCCTGTATGTCTCTTATTGTGGTTTCATTTCTTCTACAAACATTCCCTTCCATAACCACCATTAATGCTCCTTATGAAAAAGGGAATGAAGGTTGGCGTATAGTACTATTCTTGCCAGAACTGAAATGATGTAATAATCACAGGTTCGAAGACTCCCTCATGTTGCTGGGTTTTATCATTTTTTCAAGTGAAACTTCCTATCTGATTCAGTTTTCATTGATACCAATTTCACACCAGTGTAACCCCATTAACTTAAGGCTACGTCCAGACTACCTGCCATATCGGCAGGTTAAAATCGATTGCTCGGGGATCGATATATCACATCTAATCTAGACACGATAAATCGATCGCCGAGCGCGCTTATATCGATTCCGGAACTCCATCAACCCCAATGGAGTTCCGGAATCGACAGGGAAAGCCGCGAACATCGATCCCGCTTGGTGTGGACGGGTGAGTAATCCGATCTTAGATATTCGACTTCAGCTACGTTATTCACGTAGCTGAAGTTGCGTATCTAAGATCGATTCCCCCCCCCGTAGTGTGGACCAGCCCTGAGTTACTCCTCTGATATATTCCAGCTTCAGGGGGTGATCAGGCCCAATTAGAACAGAACTTTCTTCTTCTAGGTTTTATTCTCAAACCTTCCTCATATGACTGCTTTGGAGCTGCAAGGAATGTGTGTGTAAAATATAGGGGATGATTAGAAGGTCCACAACTTGCCCGCTTGAGTGATCTTTACCATGAAGGGGTGCTTATTTCAAAATAGAAAAAAAAAAACAATTTTCAGAAATGCTTTCCTATCCATTCTGTATTCTTTTTTAAAACTGAAATCAGTGTCCTCCCTTTTTAAAGCTATCAGACATGCAGTGCAGCAACAACATTTTTAATTTAAAATTGATCTTCTAATTCACATAAGTAATGGAAGATCCATTGCTCATTACTAGAATTTGCAACTTAGTGAGTATGCTCTTCTTTCTGGATTTGTGCACCAGGCCCCAGACCCTACAAAAATGAAACATTTAAATACTGTGATTTTGTCACTGTAAAATGCCCATTGCCTCACACCATCTAAATGCTGTATGAATCTTGTCATGCTTAGTAACGACTCAGAAATCAAGTGGGATGGAGAGAAAGCCCCGCATTTTATTAGCTGCATGAGCACTTAACTCTTTGTGACTCAGGATAGACAGTGGTTATACCTGTTTTTGAAACTGCAATGATGTATAATGCAGAAAAATTAAAAATTTAAAGGATTTTGACAATTAACTCCAGACCCATTCTTTGCACCACAGAGATAAAATAATAATGTAGAAATGTATCTAATCATTTTACTGATTTGTGCTCTTATTTATTTCATATCAAATTGGAATTAAATTGAAAACTGTGAATATGTTAGTGGAGTTAGTAAATAAAGAGCCCTCTTTAAACACCCAGCTGAAATTCCATCCCCACTGAAGGCAATGGTACAACTCCATTGTAGAAGTCAATAGTAAAACTCCGTCTGGGATATGAGCACATAGAACATCTATAAGCTTAAAAGCTTTAAACTCAAATGAAAAGTCTTTGAATTGTCACAGCAGGTGTATTTATTTTTAATATTAAATGGGGGAGGACTTAGATTTTATTTGCAATTATAAATTCTAAGAAACTTTGATGTCACTAAATGACAAAGAAAGGAAATGAACAAATCTTTATAAAATTCAAAGTAAGGAGTAAAGAGGAGAAGAAATAGTATAAATAAAATATTTAAGTATATAGTTACTGTAAACATTAAACCCAAATTATCTACAATATTTCTGTGTACATGTTATATAATAAATCATGGTAATTTATACAATTAGTGACATCTGTACAGTACCGTATATTATATTTTATTAAAAAAACTCTAATTTCAATAGAAAAAAGAGTTAAAATAACATGGTAAAATTTTACAATAAGACAACATATTGCATATACATGTGAAGTGGTACAGTTTGCATATGTACAATTACTTAGCAGTATACAGCAATGCAAATCAGTATATTCTGTACAGCTCATGAACTTTAGAACAAAATATATGGCAATTTGTTTCACTTCTCTTTACAATACTGACAAATGGAGAAGGTAAATTGAGCAGTAGAATGAGCATATTTAAAACCCTAAAATATAATGATGTTCAGTTAAATTTGAGTGTCAAGGTTCCTTCTCCCACTCTGAACTTTAGGGTACAGATGTGGGGACCTGCATGGACACTTCTAAGCTTAATTACCAGCTTAGATCTGGTATCGCCGCCACCATCCCCAAGTACCACCTTTTTCCCTGGATAGTCTTGAGGGACTTCACCAATTCCCTGGTGAACACAGATCCAAACTCCTTGGATCTTAAAACAAGGAGAAATTAACCATCCCCCTCCCTTTCTCTCACCAACTCCTGGTGGATCCAGATCCAACCCCTTTGGATCTTAAAAATAAGGAAAAATCAATCAGGTATTAAGAAAAAGTCTTTTAATTAAAGAAAAGAAAGGTAAAAGAAAACCCTCTGGGAGAGATTAGCATACTAGCTACTCTCACAGACAACAGATTTAAAACACAGAGGATGTTCCACTGGGCACACATTTAGTTACACAAAAAAAATACCCAAATACCCAATTTTGATAATTCCCTAATGGTACCAAGACAAGTTACAAAAAAACCCATAAACCTATTTATCCCTTTCTAAAACTTACTACTCTGATAAGAGGCTGGTTCCTTGATCTTTTTCATTCCAGCTGAAACTGAAACTCTAAACAAAGGAAAAACTTCCCTGCTTCCTTTTGAAACATCTTGTTCCCCCATCGGTCCCTCTGGTCAAGTGTTAGCTGGGCTAGGTGAACTTTTTAACCCTTTACAGGTAAAAGAGGCATTAACCCTTAACCATCTGTTTATGACAGAGTTCAACTGAATTAAATGTGAATGCAAAGAGAAACAAGACAGTGCTGGAAATGCCGGATTTTAACAGCTGAAGATTAACTTGCTTTCTCCATTGCATGTACAAAGGAAAAGAAATGTACTTTGGCATTTCTCCTGGATGCTAATTTGTAGATATCTCCTGTAGGCCCCAGTTCAACACAGTAGTTAAGTACCATATGTGCCAACCTTAAAGCACATGGGTACTTCCATTGAACTCAACATGACTATTAATATGCTCAAAGTTAGGCATGTATTCAAGTAATTTGCAGCACCAGGGCCTTAAAAATGGAGATGCATGAAGAACGTTTGGAATAAAGTTAGGGCTTGTCTACATCAGAAAGTTGCAGCGCTGGTGAGGGAGTTACAGCGCTGCAACTTAGGAGGTGTACACATCTGCAGGGCACCACCAGCGCTGCAACTCCCTGTTTGCAGCGCTGGCCGTACTCCCGTTTTGTCTCGGGTGTAGAGGATCCAGCGCTGGTGATCCAGCGCTGGTAATCAAGTATAGTCACTTACCAGCGCTTTTCTTGACCTCCGTGGAATAAGCAGGTATCCCAGCATACCTGAGGAAGCCTCTGGTAATCAAGCTGGTCTCCTTCCCCGGCTTGCTCTCGCGTTCCCCGAACCCCGAGCAAGCAGGTCTCCTTCCCTGAGGTTTGCTGGGTGGTTCCGGGAAGGCGAGAGCAAACCGGGAAAGGAGACCAGCTTCGCCGCGGTTTGCTCTCGCGTTCCGCGAACCACCCTGCAAACCGCAGGGAAGGAGACCTGCTTGCTCGGGGGTTCGGCGAACGCGAGAGCAAACCGGGGAAGGAGACCAGCTTCGCCGCGGTTTGCTCTCGCGTTCCCCGAACAAGCAGGTCTCCTTCCCTGCGGTTTGCAGGGTGGTTCGCGGAACGCGAGAGCAAACCGCGGCGAAGCTGGTCTCCTTCCCCGGCTTGCTCTCGCGTTCCCCGAACCCCGAGCAAGCAGGTCTCCTTCCCTGAGGTTTGCTGGGTGGTTCCGGGAAGGCGAGAGCAAACCGGGGAAGGAGACCAGCTTCGCCGCGGTTTGCTCTCGCGTTCCGCGAACCACCCTGCAAACCGCAGGGAAGGAGACCTGCTTGTTCGGGGAACGCGAGAGCAAACCGCGGCGAAGCTGGTCTCCTTCCCCGGTTTGCTCTCGCCGCAGAGAGGCAAACCGCGGCAAGCTGGTCTCCTTCCCCTGTTTGCTCTCAGCCTTCCCCGCAAAACCCCTTGAATAAGCCGCCCAACGCGCTGGGCAGTGTGCCACATCTAACACCACTTGCAGCGCTGGATTGCTTTAAAGTGTGGCCACTCTGCAGCGCTGGCCCTATACAGCTGTACTAATACAGCTGTAACAACCAGCGCTGCAAAATTTTAGATGTAGACATGGCCTAAGTCTATGTTCAAAATGCTGGTGCAGCATCAATAGTTGAGACCTTGTATAATTTTATATTTTAAGCATTTGTGTTTTATCTCTGAAATGCCAATATAATGAGGTGAACTTACATTTTATGCTTTCTAAACTGAAGAGCTTTTAAGCATGCACACAATGTATTCATCTTCCTCTAATAGACTAGGCACACAAGACTGTGCGGTGATGTGTCCAGAACTCCTAGTGACTTCAGTTTGCGTTTCTGGTGCTCGTCAGCTCACAGTTGTTCAGCATTGTGCAGGATCAGGCTCTAAAAGGTGTGCTTTTTTACTACTGTCAGAAGATCGGATGTCTCAATCTGTAAACCATTTTGCTCATTCCTGCAGAAACCCCATGTGAGTTTATTCCTTTCAGGCAGAGTTAAAATTTAGGATAATCTGTGGTTAAATTCAGTAAAATGAACAATCAGATTCTTCTGCTTTCTGTATGTATTGTAGCATTTTAACTTTCTGTGTACCTACAGATTAGAAAGGCAAGTGTACAATTAGTCTAAGATGCCTATAACAATGCAAGATGATTATGATTCCTAATGCTTGAAAAATCCTATTTAGAACATTATTTTATGGTGCATATTACCTGTGAAATGGTATGCCTCCAGGAAGGTCGTGGTCTGGACAGATTGCTGCTTTCCAAGGACAGGAAAAAAACACATTTCTCATCTCAGTGGAACATATTAACTTTTCAATCATTTCTTTGTGTAGCTGTTCTGGGAATGGGAAGCCATTTAACAAAATCTATAACCTAATTTAGGTTTATCATTGCAATCTGAAGATAAATTAATTCCAACAACTCAGTTGATTTAAAGGAATGGTAACTTATTTTTATTTCTTTACCTTGGAATCAGACTCCAATCATTATATAAGTTGGCAATATGAATTGGAACTGCAAAACATTAAAAGGAACATTTCTGATTGGATTTGAACATTCTAAAGAAATTAATTCGATTTAAGAAACTTGGCAGGTTGTGTATCTAGGGATCGTAGTGTCTTCAATTATTCAGCACTTGCAAAGATTTCCATACTTAAGAATGAGATTACAAAATCAGAAAATACAAGTATACATTCTACAAGTATACAGAACTACACTTAGATTATGTATCCAGTAAATATTATTTAGTAATACAATAGCAACTCACATTAAATATTTATTAAATAATTTAATTTAGCTTGTTCAATTTGAAATTCAGTCTTTGATATTAGAAAACATTTCTGTACTTCTATATTTGAAGTCACATATACAAAACAGTGCTAATGTTTAAGGTATTAATGAATAAGAATACTTACACCTTCTTATTATTGGTATTTTACTTATATCCATTAACTTTATACACTATTGTAATGCAATATTTGCAATATTATAGAACTGTTGAATTCCTTAAGAGACAATACATTTAAGCTAAATTTCAGTTAAAGTGTAAAATCCAAAGTATAAAATAGAATTAGTAGAAAAATTGTTGCAAATTTTGGGGATTTTTTAAAACAAAAATGATCTTTAGATGAAAATGTTTGTTGAAAATTTTAAATCTGGGGAATTTTGACTAGCTGCAACATAAAACTTGTTAATAAAACTGTATATAATTGTTTTCCACAGTGTCTTATTATTTTCTAATTGTAATGTTATAGAATTGCTATTTTGCCCCAACCTTTCCTAAACAACGTGTTAAATATAAATTGTTACTTAAATCAGAAATTAGTCTAAAACCATTAAAGCAGGAAAAATACATTTCACACATGTAACATAAAAAAAAATAGCCATTAAGCTGCCTTTTCCATATACCAGTTTAAACAAAATTAGGCGTGAAACCACAAACTGGAGGGATGAAAACTAAAAAAACAAAAAATCTTTTAGTCAGATTTTCAAAGTTCCTCAGCACCTGCAGCACCCATTACGACAAACCCATTTGTGACCTCTCAGCATCTTGGAAAACCAGGCCATCAAAGTGCTCCTTTGTACCAGTCTTTAGAACAGTAATATAGTTTTCCTCTTTACAATGGTACTATATCTGCAAGATGTTGGAGCAAGTAAAATATGTGTACGCCAGAGCTTTAAAATTATATTTGAAAGTGATTGAGATGGCTTTTGAATGTAATATTATATTAAAAATTGCATTATTAGCAGAGGTAAGTTTTAGTATTATAGATGGCAAATATAACAATATATTTATGCCATTTTATTCTCTCTTAAGAGTGAAGTTGGTATTATTTAATATATTCTTCAAAAATTATCTTTCCTTGAGGTTCACTTATACTTAATTTTATCATAATCATATAAACGACGAAAGGAAGCCAATATGAATTTCAAAATTATCCCTTACATTTTATTACAAGAGGGTATGCTACTACCACTATGGGTCATTTTGCAAACCCTCTTCTTTATTCACGTGATTAGTCCCATTTAAAGCGAATGGGACTGGTCATGTGAAAAAGTGTTGCTGGGCTAGGGCCATATACATTTAGGGCTGGGTCATCATTGTGGACCTAATCCAACTCCAGTAACGCCAACAGAAAGATTCCCATTGACTTGTATGAGAGTTGGATCAGATCAGACCTAAATAAGGGGATTGCGGTAATAGAGAGGACTGTCAGAAGGACCATTTTATATACATTTGACAAAATGCTCTAGAACCATACAATATGAAAACATTCAGACAAAATTGTTAATGTGATAGTAAGAGTTTGATTCAACCACTTAAAAGACTGGAAATTCTTAGTCAGAGTTGTAACTTTCCTCAGGTCAAATAAGACCAAATATCCTTGCCATTTCCACTTATCACATGAAATGATACACAAGTGACAACATTCTCCCTTCTGATATGCTTGTTTGTCTCCCACTGAGGTAAACATGAGCTATGTGTCCACCAAGGGAACAATGTAATTATTTGGCTAAATTTTCTGAACTGATCACCATTTAAATGTGCCTATTTTTAGACATAAAATAAATTGCACTCACAAAAAGGGCACGCCCCTTGCCCTCCCACACACACTGCAAGTTACATGACCAGCTATTCCATTTCAATGTATGTGGGTTTGCAGACGCAAAATGGCAAAACAACTTTGGTGGTTTCAATCACGCATATGTGCAGATGTGGATGACATCTGGCGGGAAATGTAGTGCTATTTATGCTGAAGAAGCTAAATGCAGATGTGGTTTCCAGTTTGCTCCAAATGCCCTTGCTTTTTTTCCCCCGTGTTGTTTATGTGACTTTAAAAGAGTTGGTTTTTGTTTAATAGAAAAGAGAGCATATCAAACAGTCAGCAGTTTGTCTGCATACTACAAGTAGACAAAATTTGTCTCAGTGACATCAAACTGCTAACACAAATAGATCTATTACCCTTTGTCCCTTGCTCAGTAAGACAGTTACCCTTAAGGCATTAGCCTCTGAGCTTGATGATAAATCATTGAATGATAGGAAACCTGGTTATCCAAACATAGCAGGAGTACACTATGTTATTCCAGTGCTGAAACCCATCATCTGTGAGGCTTACAATGAATGATTTTTGATATACTTAAATAGTTAACAAAAAATTTATTGCAAGAGATAGTTTGTCACTAGATTTACAGTTTCAAGAAACATTGTACAAAACAGTGCATCAGCTTTGTCTAAACATTAAATAGGTGCAAGTTCACAAAGATTTAAAAAAAAAGAAAGGAGCATACTTTACAACATAAATTACAATACTATAAATATATTTTATATACATTATACATATTCTAAGACATGGTTTTTATATATATATATAGTTCATATTAGTATCAGACTATTCAGTGCTTTAGTTATATTATGGAGCTGAACTTTACATACATATTTGCATTGTTACACTTATAGTAAATGATTCCAAATTAATGAGGCATTTTAACCAGTTTATCCCAGTCACTTAAAGAACCATTTGTCAATACTGATGAGTGCTTACATGTAGCAGTATGTTCATTTGGAGACAACTCTTTCTATTTTGATTGTTGAAAACTTACCTAAAAGAGAGGCTGCAATGGAATGACAGCTGGATGCGGTGAAAGCAGCGAAGGAAACAATGCATGAGGTAATGGGGGGAAAGCCAGGTGACTTGGATGAAGGACAGAAGTTGGAATTAGTGGCAACTGTGGTGGAGCAACAAAAGTTGTGTGGGTTCCTGGACAAAGTCTAGGTCCTACTGCGAGATGAGGTAAAGGTGTTCTTGAAAGGGTTGGGACCTGTGAAAGAAACTGTTGGTGAGGCTGGAGAACCTTAAATGTACCTGCAGCGGCAGCATGCTGCTGTAAAACAGTGTGATGGATTGTGGTTACAGAGGTAGAACATAATGGCTGCTGCAAGGGCAAAGGCTGCAAAGGAGAATTAGAAGGTTGAATTACAGTGGGAGGAAAGGCAAACTTCACCTTGTTAGCAAGCATGTTTTGCTGCATGAGCTGCTGATAGGCCTCACATTGCAAGTCTTTGAATTTTCCATGGTTTTCTGGGGGAAATATCAATGTCTGATCAGGCAATGTAAATGGGGCAAGTATCTGTTCAGTGGTTAAAAGGGTATGACTATTTATATGTGCTTCTTTGAATGACAAAGGTGGAGGGCTGTTAAATGTGCCTGAATTATACCGCAGCCATTCACTGGTTGCCTCATTTATTTTTTCTTGTGGTATGGTCTCTGCTACTTCATATTGGCATAGATATGATTTACGAGGAGTTTGTTCCACATTTCTGTTAATACTGGGCACTTTATAAGGAGCATGACTTTCAGGAGCCCTTATATTTTCATGTTTCTTTTCTTTTTCCAGCTTGTTCTCTGGTGTTGCAGTTGTCAGAATACTATGTTCAATTACAGAAGCAGAGGAATGCGTTAAGTCCTCCAAAAATGTACTTGGAGAGCTCTCCGTTACTGAACCCTCTGTTGACTTGTTACTTTCTGATAAAAGTAAACAATCAGACTGTAGAGTCAACTTGTTTTCTACCAGCTGCGTTGTTTGCACCACATTTTCTGTATAATCTTTTATGGGTTGAGTTTTTGTTTGTTGTATATTTTCTTGAGTTAACAATTCCCCTAAAATATTTAATGTAGAATTGCCTCTGGAAGGTCTATGGTTTTCATTTCTTATTGGTTCTTTGTTGACAAATATGTGATGGGTTCTAGATCTTTTTCTCCTTCTTTTCCTTTTAGGCTTACAATGTGCAGCTAAATTACTTGTTTGCCTGAGATACTCTTCTGATAAAAATTCCTGTCTACATGAACTTTCATCTGATGAACAAGAATATGTATGTTGTCTTCGCTTTCGATGGGATCTTTCAGGTTCATCAGTCAGAAAGTTGTAGGCTCTCTTGATGGACTGACTTTGACTTGTACATTTTTCCAAACATTTATGATCTGTACTACAGCTAGCTCTTCTGACCTTACAGCTACATAATGTTCTAGAATATGTTAAGTTATGTCTTCCAGAATTAAAAGTCAGTTCTTTTGATTGCCTATGAGAGTTTGCTTTGTACTTTCTGTGCAGAGGTTCAGAGTCAGTGAAGTGGTCATCACTGTTTTTTGTGTTCCAAGTCCCACATGGGCCTTTGTCACCATGTATGTGTGTTGATGTGGACAGGGTTCTTTTGTGATCTCTGTTTTCAATGACAAGTTTTTGACATGACTGTTGTAACTGCTCTGCAGCTAACCATATGCTTCCAATTTCATCTCTGCACTTCCCTGAAGCATTCTGAGGATGCTGATGTTTATCTTCATTGACATAATTAATTTCCTGTTCAGCTGTTGAAGAAACTTCAGCGTCTGCCTTTGCTGTTTCCTCATGATGGTGATGACATAATTTTCTCCTTCTTTTCCTTTTCCTATTTTTGTGAAACCATCTTTTGTGAGTTTCTTTGTTCCAGTCTTTGTTGTGTTTATCATCTATCATGGTGTCCTGTCGTAAATGGCTTTTGGAAATGTGGTATTTTTCTCTTTTTCCGGTCCTGAAAGAGCACATTTTATCTTGATTTGTTGCAGGTTCACAGCTTTTATCTAACGAAACATCTGTTATAAGTGATGTTGCTTGCTCACACACATTTTTATTAATTTCTGTTTTGTAATCAGCACATTCTGAAATAGATTTACCTGTGTCATCTAAAACAAAACTCTGTTTGGACTCAGTTTTGTGATGAGAATGAGGTACATTTGACTGATGTTTAGTTTTCTCCATGCAGTCACTTGCTCTTGATGACTTGAAGTCAAAACATAAAGGATTACAGCTATATGAAATGGATGGTTCTACATTTGTGTAAATTAACATTTCAGAGGGCCACTGAAGAACAGACAGTCCATGTTTGCTCAGAACAGGAACAAATGGTTCACAAGGTCTTTTATGTGTTTCTTGTTTGTTTTGTAAGGCTGTACTCTCCCCTTCAGAATTTGATGACATATGTACATCAGACCCAAGTTTTTTAATTTCTGCTTCAGTTGTGGATGATTCACTATTAATGTATTTATCATTTTCTTCTGTGATATTTTGCAAAGGTAAGCAATCATCAGTGGTATCAAGAGCTGGAGATTTCTTTCCCAACCTCTCAGAACTGTGATTTTCTATGGGTAGAGCCTGATTACTAACAGCAACTGTGGACAGTGATTGATCTCGTAATGCAGTTGAATTGACATCAACACAATAGCCATCCAAATCACAAGACACAGGTTGTTTCAAATGAGAATCAGCAGGAACTAATACTGTATTATCTAGTATTATAGTATTCTCTTTACTGGATAGTTCTTTTGACTCCTGAACTTCAGAAGCTTCTGCTATGTCAGTACCTTTTTCCATCAGTGGGTGAATATAGTTTTGTTTCTCCTCAGAGCACAAAACTATTTCTCTTGCTGGTGGAAACTGAAGATTACAGGCTCCTGGAACAAATCTACTTCTTCTGCTAAATCCATGTTCACTAGATGTTTCATCATTATATTCATAGAAAACAGCAGCTGAGGACTCCAACTTCACTGATGCTTTCTTAGGAAAAGCAAAAGAGAATCCTATTTTATGTCCATGGGCTCCTTGTACTTGATCCCCAAGTTTGTGAGGGTCAGATTTGTTATTACTTGCACTTTCAGAAGCAGAAAAAGCACTAGAAATAACTTCTTTCGCATTCTGTGCATTGTGCATTAATGTACAATTGAAATTTTGTTGTTTGTTAGAAGAGTCTATGACAGTACTTTGTGGAATTTCATGGAAATTATCTCTCACAGTAACTGTAGTGGACTTGAACATGGGACCGCTCCCAGGAGCACTAAAAAACAAAACAAAACCTTCCATAAGTACACTTCAAAGAAATTAGATGTTCAGAGTTACTTCATTCCGATTGTACTGTTATTTGCATAACATTGTGTCACATTTATTTCCACAAAGATTTCTAGGGGAACAGGTTAACTATTCTAAATCAATAGCTCCAAAACAAGACTACATTACAGCAGGGGCTTTCAAACTTCTTCCTACCGCAAAATATAGTAGGACAGAGCATGTCTCATAAATTGCCTTCCTCTCACAGAGACTGCCTCCCCATCCCTATGTGACCACCCAGTCAACCTCTCCTCCTATTTGCGATCACAAACATAACTGTGAAAACCTTATCAAATTCTTACATGAAAAAAAATATGATTAGGTAAGTGTTTATGTACTTTCAGCTGACCCTAGTGCAATAAGTGATTTATCCTTCATGAAAAAAATTAATCAGACTGTCTACTTTTGTTCTTGATTTTGTCTCCTCATCCCATCTGTTCTGTTTGACTCAACAAGAAGCAAGGAGAAGAGCCAACAGAGCAGCAGTAGTCTACAGATCACAATCTGGGGATTTCTGCATTACCATAAGTCATGCTACTTTTGAAACTTAGCCAGTAAAGGCCTATCTTTCACAATGCAGTACAACACTTTTTTGTTTTTAACTGAAAAATCAAACTGACATATTTGAAGTAATGATGGAAAAACCTGAAAACTTTCACAGATTCAGTACAGGTAATTATCCAGAAGCATGGATGTCTATCTGTGTTTAATCTATTTTGGCTGGAAGTTGGGGGTATCTCACAAAAAAGGGGCTTCACCGGACAGAATTCCTGTATTACCTGATTCCAGATAGGTTGAAAATACCTTTAGGATAGCTCTTTCACAGAATTAAATTTTGACTTCTTTTACCAGCCTAACCTAGCTAATATTAGCAAAAAAAAATTATTTATTTCCTTGCATAGCCCCTATAAGAACAATAATACATTAAGTATTACATAAAGACAGAATCCAACATTCAGACACAGTCTTACCCTTCATATAAACACTATCCCTTCAAAACAGAAAAAGCATTTGACAAAAAACAGAATGGAAAGAAAGCCCAAAATATGTTTGTTACCAACCTCACTGAAAAAAGTGGCTTTACAATGTGATATAACTTCAGTGACAACAGTTAGGAAGGTAAGGGGAAGAGACAAACCCCCTTCCTCAAAGGGTTTTGCACTTGCTCAAAGTTCCATAGGCTGCAAAGCCCAGGAGTAGAGCGGCCATGACCCAGCCACTTTTAAAAAGTGGTTCCACACTAAATCAAACAGAGAAGCCACTTGATCATATTTCAGTGAGTGATGTTTGCAACTTGTGCATGAGATTGGACCGTTCAGATTTGGCCTGGCCACCCTTCTGTCTAGATGGAGGGGCAACCAGGCCAAATGATGTGATGTGGAGCACGGAGAGTCTGTTCTTCTACAGTGAAGCACAGGGGAGTCAGCCAAGAACTTGACTCCTGGTGGCAACTGGCTGATGGGCGGCTCCAGGCACCAGCATGCCAAGCGCGTGCCTGGGGTGGCAAGCCATGGGAGGCGCTCTGCTGGTCCCGCAGCTTTGGCGGACCTCCTGCAGGCTGCCGCCGAAAGGCACAGTAGGTTTGTTAGTGGACAAGGGAGAGGTTACTAGCACTTTACTTTGTTTCTTTCTTTTGCTGTTTAGAAGGCATAGAAGGAGAAATAGGCTAATTATTAGTAGGATAATTTTTTTAAGGTGGAGGGGTTATATTGCAGTGAGAATTATGGGTTTAAACAGTTAGTTTTTGGCACTTCACAGCGGTGTTGGTAGTTAGCAGGACTTAATACAGGTTTTTTTAGCATGGAGCCAAAGCAGTTTTTTGTTGGTGGACCTTTATATAGATTTAGTTTTTTGATTTTAAGGGGTGGCAGAGCTGCTAGGGTCTTTGGATAGCACTTCTTTACCTGTGAGAAAAGAAACCTAACACATTTTATTAGTGCCTGGCAGTGTTTTGCAGATCTCATAGCTGTTTGGGCATATTTAATCCCCCCACTTTTCTGGTTGTTAGCCAAGTTTTAGCTGTGAGGAGTGTCCTTGAATGGGGCCAGTTTTATTTTTAGCTTAAGCATGCTAGCTATTTTTTTAGTTAATTTAGTTTGGGTGGGGATTTTTTTTGGTTTTTTTTTAATTTATAAAGGAAAAAGACGGTTACTCACCTTTGTAACTGTTGTTCTTCCAGATGTGTTGCTCATATCCATTCCAGTTAGGTGTGTGTGCGCCACGTGCATGTTCGTCGGAAGATTTTTACCCCAGCAACACTCGGTGGGTCAGCGTGGCGCCGCTATGGCGCTGGATATCTACCCATGCCGACCCAGCCACCCTTCAGTTCCTTCTTGCCAGCTACTCCGACAGTGGGGAAGGAGGGTGGGTTTGGAATGGATATGAGCAACACATCTTGAAGAACAACAGTTACAAAGGTGAATAACCATCTTTTCTTCTTCGAATGCTTGCTCATATCCATTCCAGTTAGGTGATTCCCAAGCCTTACGTAGGCGGCGGGGTCGGAGTGAAATGTGGCAGAATGTAAAACTGCTGAGCCAGAGGCTGCAGCATCTCTTGACTGTTGAACCAGAGCATAAGGTGAAGCAAAGGTATGGGAGGACCATGGAGCTGCGCGACAGATCTCGTGGGTAGGTACACGAGCCAGCAAAGTGGCAGATGAAGCCTGAGCCCTGGTAGAAGGCACGGTGATGTGGCTTGGGGAAATATGAGCCAAATCATAACAAGTGTGGATGCATGCCATCACCCAAGATGAGATCCTCAGAGGAAAAGGGTAGGCCTATCCTTCGGTCTCCTACCGCAACAGAGAGTTGGGGAGTTTTACGAAATGGTTTTGTCCTCTCAATATAAAATGCGAGCACCCTACAGACATCCAGGGAGTGCAATTGTTGCCCCCATTGCATTGAGTGTAGTTAACATGAAAGGCCAAAACCACCTTAGGGAGGAAAGCCGGGTGTGGTCGTAACTGCACCTTGTCTTCGTGGAACATAATGTACGGCAGAACCACCGTAAGAGCCCTGAGCTCAGAGACTCGTCTGGCTGATGTAATGGCTATGAGGAATGCTGTCTTCCAATACAGGTATAGCAGCGAGCAGGTCGCTAACGGCTCGAAAGGGGGAGACATAAGTCTGATTAAAACCAGGTTGAGGTCCCAGGTTGGGGCTGGGCGGTGTACTTGAGGGTATAAGCGCTCCAAGCCCTTGAGGAACCTCAAAACCATAGAGTGTGAGAACATGGAACGTCCACCTTAGCCTGGGTGGAAGGTAGAGATGGCCGCCAAGTGTACCCTCAGTGAGGATACCACTAGGCCCTGCTGTTTTAGGCCAGGGGTAGTCCAAAATAGAGGGGATGGAGACCTCAGTAGGAGTAAGATCAAGCGTTTCGCACCTGTAGGAGAAACGCTTCCACTCAGCCAGGTACGTTGACCAGGTGGAAGGCTTCCTGTTACCCTGGTTTAGCCACGCAGCAGCCACACCGTGAGGTGAAGAGACAGCAGGTCCGAGTGGCGAAGCCTGCCATGGTCCTGAGTTATGAGGTCTGGGAGGAGTGGCAGGGTAATTGGGTTGGCTATCAACAGGTCGAGCAACGTAGTTTATCAGTGCTGCCTGGATGATCATAATGATGCGCGCTCTGCCCCTGCGGAGTTTTAGCAGGACCCTATGAATCAGCGGGAATAGTGGGAAAGCATAAAGGAGTTGGCCCTTCCACGGCATCAGGAAAGCGTCTGAGATCGATCCCGGGGAGAGACCTTGGAAGGAGCAGAACATCTGGCATGTCCTGTTCTCGCTGTAAGCGAACAGGTCTATGTGGGGAAAAAATCCCCACTTCTGGAAAACAGAATGCATTACATCGGGGCAGATTGACCAGTCGTGAGACAGGAAAGACCTGCTGAGTCAATGCGCCAAGGTGTTCCGAACGCCTGGGAGAAAGGATGCTACCAGATTTATCGAGTGGGCTATGCAAAAGTCCCAGAGATGGATGGCCTCCTGACAAAAGGGGGAGGACCATGTCCCTCCCTGGTTGTTTATGTAGCATGTGGCCATTGTGTTGGCTGTAAACACTGAGACACCATGGCCTCACAGCTGCTGCTGGAACCCCAGGCACACCAGGCAGACTGCTCTCATTTTTGGACATTTATGTGGAATGCCAGCTCCTGAGAAGACCAAAGGCCTTAAGCTCGAAGGTAACCGAGGTGAGCACCCCAGCCGAGAGATGACGCATCTGATGACAGGGACATTGAGGGCTGGGGTGGATGGAACAGCATCCTTGCCCACATCAGGGAGGGAGTTAGCCACCATTCTAGGGAGCCTAGGGTGCTCGAGAGAATGGTGACTATCGTGACCATTGGGTACACCGAGTTGAGCTAAACTTGGAGAGGACGGAGGCGGAGCCTGGCGTGTTTGGTTACAAACTTGCAGGTGACCCAGGAGACCGAGACAAGTGCGAGCCGAGGTCGTTGGGAAAGTCTGCAGACCTCGGATGATTGTTGCCATCGCCTGAAACCGCAGCTGTGGTAAGCAGACTCCGGCTAGATCGGAGTCTAGGATAGCTCCTATGAAGTCTAACCTCCGCGTGGGAACCAGAGTGGATTTTTCTATAGTGATCATCAGGCCTAGACGTGTGAATAGGTCCTTGACGATGCCCACATGCTGAGTGATTTGTGTCTCTCTCGGAGTCTCCTCGGATAAGCCAATCATCCAGATACGGAAAAACGCATATCCGACGTTGGTGGAGGTAGGCAGCGACTACGGCCATACACTTGGTCAATACCAGTGGGGCTGTAGAAAGGCCAAACAGCAGAACCGTAAACTGGAAGTACTGACGGCTGGCTAGAAAGCGGAGGTATCTCCTTTGCGGAGGGAAGATGGCGATGTGAAAGGACGCGTCCTTCATATCGAGGGTGGCGTACCAATCTCCAGGATCCAAGGACGGGATAATGGTTCCCAGGGATACCATGCGGAACTGCAACCTTATCATAAACTGGTTGGGTCCTCGCAGGTTTAGGATAGGTCTGAGACCTCCGTTCGACTTGGGGATTAGGGAATAACGGGAGTAAAACCCCTTGCCCCTTTCATCCATCGGCGTCTGCACCTCTTGTAAGAGGAATTGCTTGTGAGAGGAGTCCCTTAAGAGGGACAAGGTTGGAACAAATTGGAGGTGGTACCCATACTCCAGCATGCGTAGGACCCAGCTATCTGAAGTTAACTGGGACCCCACCAGGAGGAAGTAGGAGTGAGATCCCGGCATGTAACTGGTACGCTGCCCTCGGGCGCACCTTCGGAAGTTCGTCTTTGGTCCCGGTGGTGGTTGTGAGGGAGCTTGATCTTGGCCCTCTTGGGGTCCTGACGGTCGTCTGCGACCACCTCGGCTGCGCCGCCTGCCAAAGTCCTATCTCTGGCTAGGCACAGAGTACAGCGGTGTGGCTGGAGACGGAAAGGCCTGCGTTTGGTCACCGGCGTATGCACGCCGAGAGAGTGCATTAGAACCCTGTTGTCCTTCAGGCTTTGCAGCCTGGGGCAGTCTTTGCCGCGAAGAGGCCTTTACCATCAAATGGTAAGTCCTGAATGGTATACTGCAGCTCCGGCGGGAGGTTTGAAACCTGAAGCCATGAAATGCACCTCATGGCAACACTTGAGGCCAGAGTCCAGGCTGCTGAGT
The DNA here is from genome assembly GCF_025201925.1 of Gopherus flavomarginatus. Taxonomy (NCBI): domain Eukaryota; kingdom Metazoa; phylum Chordata; order Testudines; family Testudinidae; genus Gopherus; species Gopherus flavomarginatus. Next base: position 33,929,785 of record NC_066626.1, read on the forward strand.
CTGTTTTATCCAACGAGGCCTGGAGGGAAGTTCTGGCCACCTTTTTCCCTTCCTCCAAGAGGGCAGCGAACTCTTGGTGGGAGTCTTGAGGGAGAAGCTCCATAAACTTACCCACCGCCACCCAGGTGTTATAATTATAGCAGCTAAGCAAGGCTTGTTGATTTGCCACCCAGTGCTGTAAGGCCCCTGCAGAGTACACCTTGTGGCCGAGTAGGTTCATTTGCCTAGCCTCCTTCGATTTCGGGGCTGGCGCCTGCTGGCCATGCCGTTCCCTCTCCTTAATGGACTGAACGACTAGTGAGCAGGAAGGAGGAGGGAGATACAAGTAGTCGTACCTTTTAGAGGGCACCATATATTTACGCTCGACTCCCCTGGCCGCAGGAAGGATAGAGGCTGGGGACTGCCATATAGTACCGGCATTCGCTTGGATGGTCCGAATAAACGGGTAGGGCCCCTCTAGCAGGGCATCCGGCGATAGACTGTCCACTACCAGGTCCTCTACCTCCAGGACCTCCTCCACCTGGAGGTCCATATTGAGTGCTACCTTCCTTAGGAGGTCCTGATGGGCTCTCAGGTTGTTGGTGGGCACATCAGAATCGCGGTCCTGAGCATAAGAGCTGTCCACGTGGGATGACACTGATGCGTGTCTGGATGGCCATGGAGGTGCTGAAAAGCCCTGGGCAGAGTCTCTGTCTCTATCGGATCTTGCCCAACTCGGCACCAGGGACTGGTGCCGGGAGGCGTACCGGTACCTGGAACGAGATCCGGACCTGCGGCCAGAGCGGTGCCGGGAGGTCGACCGAGATCTCGAGGCTCGAGGTTGGGAGTGGCTACGGGAGTCACGGTGCCTGGAGCGGTACCGGGAGCTGGAACGGTGCCGAGAGTAGCAGGTTGGCAAACGGGATACCAACCGGTGCGGCGAGTGCGACTGGTACTGAGGAGGAGAACAGCACCGGGACTGCAAGTGGCGTTGGGAGCGAGAGTGCCGACAAGACCTGGAGCGTCTGCGGGACCATGATCATGAACGGTGCCACTTGGCAATGAGATTCCTTGCTGTTGGGAATGTCTCTGGCATGGAGGGAACAGTAAGCTCAACCACGGCGCGCGCCAGGGAGCTGTCGGGCACTGGATTCGATGGCCCTCATGGGACTGGGATTAACGGTGCCGACGTCGTCGGTGCCTTGGCAGGTGTCGGTGCCAGGTGATCCGACTTAGACGAGCTCTCAGGCTGCGGTGCAGTTGGCACAGAAGCAGCAGGAGCAGGGAGCTCAACCACGGCGCGTGCTGGGGAGCTGTCAGGCATTGGATTCGGCGGCCCCGTGGGACCGGAATCGATGGTGCCGACGTCATCGGTGCCTCTGCAGGTGTCGGTCCCGGGCGATCCGACTTAGATGAGCTCTCTGGCTGCAGTGCAGTTGGCACGGAAGCAGCAGGAGCAGGGAGCTCAACCACGGCGTGTGCCGGGGAGCTGTCAGGCACTGGATTCGGTGGCCCTGTGGGACCGGAATCGACAGTGCGGACGTCATCGGTGCCTCTGCAGGTGTCGGCGCTGGGCGATCCGACTTAGACGAGCTCTCTGGGTGAGATGCAGTTGGCATGGAAGCAGGAGGAGTCTTAGGCTTTCTCGACCTCGGAAAGAGGGAGCGGTGCCGAGTCGACGTCAGTGCCGGCAACGGCCGGTGCCGAGAGGCCTTGGCAGTGCCGGCACGCTCCGTTGCCAAGGAGGTGATTCTGCCCGCCGAGTGACCAGCGCTCGGTGCCGAAGGCGGAGGGGTAAGTGAAAGTTCTGCTCCTTTTTGTTCTCGGCTTAAAAGCCTTGCAAATGGGGCACTTAGCTGTCGAGTGCAATTCCCCGAGGCGCTTCAAACAGGAGTCGTGTGGATCTCCTGTCAGCATCGGCTTGTGACATGCCAAGCCCGGTTTGAAACCCGGTGAGCCGGGCATGGGCTCCGGCACCGGGTGCGGGGAAGGGGCTACTCCGCGAACCCCGCTAACGAGAACTACAAGTAGCTAGGGGAGTGGAGGTCAGCTAAGCCACTCTCCACTGTTCCAACGACAGACACGAGCGGTAAGAAGGAACTGAAGGATGGCTGGGTCGGCAGGGGTATATATCCGGCGCCACAGCAGTGCCACTCCAGGGGGCGCCCAGCCGACCCACCGAGTGTTGCTAGGCTAAAAATCTTCTGACGAATGTGCATGCGGTGCACACACACCTAACTGGAATGGATATGAGCAAGCACTCGAAGAAGAACTTTTATTTCTTATTTATATATATATTTTTAATAATGAATATATAAAATATTGCCATTATATAGTATATTAGTTTTATTATTTAATATATGCTATATATATATATATTTATTAAAATAATTTTTTACTGAGCTTTGGAGCAACAAGCCAGGACAAGTACACTTATTTTGAGGAACTTATTTAATATAATGTTTAGTTTAATAGTTCTTTATTATTTTTAGCCTTTTGGCTAGAAATTTGAGGTAGCCAGAAGGGTTTTATGTATAATATGGAGAGTGGGTTAATTTTTTATGTTTTTGCTTCCAAAGACTGTTGGTATGCAAATTTTAATAACAATGTTTTTAATTAATAATTTGGCTAATGAAGTTTTTTTTATTTAAGCAAATGTGTTAGATTTTAGTATGTTATATTGTTTTGATTTATTTAAATATTTTGTATTTTAAGTTGAATAAAACAAGTATTTGCATTTAATTTTTTTGATTCTAAATTAGACTATTTTATGATAATATTAAACATAACAATTTTGGCTACGAGGTAAACACTATAAAACAGAACATAGAACACAAAATATAATTTTTATTGTGCCAGTAAATGCATGGTACGCTAAATGCTGTTCAGTTGGCATTAGTTTTTTTTTTGATTATTTGAAAGACAAAAAAAAAGAGGTTTACTTTTTTGGGCAGTTAATTATTGCTTAAAATATACAAATACTTTTGTTGATTTTAGGCAAAACAGAAGAATTATTTTATATTTTTTTGTATTTGTTTTATAGGCAGCCCAGGTTTCAGTGGCTTTTACCTTATTAGTTAGATAATTTGCATTAATACAGATGCTTTTTGGCTTGCTTTTGGATTTAAATCTATTTACAGCTTAAAGATTTTTATTTTAAAAGGGACATAATTAACTTTACTAGAATTTTTATTGCTTTTTACTTTTAACTTCTGCTTTTAAATACTGAAAGAAAACATTACTACTTATAGTGCCTTTTAGAGCTTAATAAAATTTTAATTACATAGCACTGTATATATTTTTTAGCTAATTTAACTAAATTGTTTATAGCCAAATGATTGCAATCTAATAATTTCTTTGCCTGAATTTATTTACAAACATTTCAAAGACACCAAGAACTTTCCTCTTTGGCATTTTTACAAAGTTCAACTGCTGTTCCCTCCAGCAACTACAGAATTAACTTTTTACTGTTTTTTAAATTATTTGCTTGTTTTTTAACAGCTACTTTTATTAATTTAAATTACTATTCTAAGTATTGTTCTGGGTATTTGAAATTTCCATGCTTACACTTACTTACTCCTTCCTTCCACTATACCCTTAAAATTTTTTAACTTGTTTTCCAATCTCTCTGCCTGCCCGCCTGGGCCTGATTCTGCTTTTTTTGCTGAACTGTTTTTTTTATGGGCACCAACTTGTTCCACTACCAGTTTAGCTAGGGAGGTGAGCTTCTCAACTAACCCCCACCCTTCCTGGTCTCTTCCCTTAAACATTTTTACTCACAAGACTACCCGAGGCCTCCCTCGTGAGGCTTGCCACCTGGACAAAAACACATGGTCCATTGGCGTTTAACTAATCAATTTTTTCTTGACATTTGTTTTTGAATACCAGGTGAAGGCCATTTACTTAACATATAATTCAAAGGACTATTCTTAGAGGGTTTATGCAGAGACCTACCCATCTGTCTTCTGACACTCAAACAGAACAGAGAATTACACAGAGAGCAGAGGGAATTACGGTCGAATCCAGGTTTTTCTACTTCTATACACTGACCGCTACAGGGGACGGGACAGAAGGATCTCAGCTTGACCTCAGGGCTTCATCACACGCAATGGCTTCCACCCTGAGGAATTCCAAAGAGAGGCTCAGTTCCGCCCACACACCTAACGCTCAAATGAACAGAGCAGAAAAACAACATTAACCGGTTAAACAGAACAGAACCAGAACCAGATAGCAAACCAGAACCAGATAGCATTTCCTTATCCTGTTAGGGCTCACCTTATCGGAGCACGAACCCCAGAGGCTGCGGCGGAATAAGGAAGAGGGGCTAAACACCCCTGTGGCACTGCTCTTAGTTCGCCGCAGCCGTCCAGAGTCCGATGTCCGAGCTAGGAAGGTCCTGTCTGGGGTTGCCAGAAACTGTTATCGAAATATCGGGTTTGCCTAGCTGAGAGCCAATAACAGCCTAACAGGGATAAGGAAAAATGCTTTATTTTGCAGAAAAAAGGAGAGCCTGTACCTTGGTACAAAAGACTTTACTTAATGTAAAAATTAAGAATTTTTTATACACACACACACAGGCTTCGGTCGTGCTAGCATTTGATTGGTGGTTAACAAACCCTGCACTTCTGCAATCTGCTTAGCAAAAACCAGCTAAGAACCAGCTTTAACTGCCTTAAAATTGATAAGGTGAGACAGTTCAAAAGTTCAGGGTACTGTGTTTGTGAGGCTCCTGCTTTTTTTTACTGGCTGCTTATAAGCTGTTAAGGGCGGCTATTAGTGACTTTTACAGACCTATATGTCTTTATTCCAACACATGTATATTAGCTTACTGACAAAATGAGGTACTTACAACGTTAGCATTAAAGTGTCAATATGGTTTGGATGTGCAAGTTGGACTTACGTACCATAAATAAAAGACAAAAAGCTAATTTCTGATTGCAGAATTCATATTACTGGTCATGAATTCTAGAGAATTTTCAGATCACATGAGTTTATAAAGCTAGTAGTTAGATGTATTGCTTGTAAACAAATCAAGTTCAATATGCAAGTCATTGAGATAGACTAAATATGGAATCTCCGTGTCATTTATACAGTCACTTTTCACAGTATAGTCAGACTTTAACAGTATGTTTGCCTTTTTTTTTTCTGATATATCAAGCATCACTCCTGAATTGTGCTTCTTAAGCAAGTATAGCCATATCTAGATGCATACGCTATCCCAGGAGTCCAACTAGCAATTTCAACTCAGTATATACACTAGATGCTCCATTGTCTTTCATCCTATCTGCTGTATACCATTAACAGTGATGCCATTCCATATTATCACTAACACAGCATGGGGAGTTAGAGAGAAGGATTTAGCTGTGTGTTGTTTAAAGGTTGCAAAGCTTTAATACAGTAGTGAAAAAACCTGCCACTTCTCGTTAATATATATATGTTGCCTCAAAGAAATTACAAACTGTGAGCCTGTACTGTTCATTCCATACATACCTACCTGCATCCAGGACATTCCCACTTGTTTAGATGGACTTTGTTTCAATATGTTGTACAACATACAGATGTTACCAACTTTTGACAGAAAACTATAGCCCTCACATTCAACTGAATAATGTGGCAGTTCACTGAGTGAGATGCAGGTCTCACCACAGACAACATCTGAATAAACATTCCATTTACAGATTAACCACCGACAATTTTTTCTATGATTGTTAGATCTATGTTGGAACAAACTGAAAGTGATTCAAATTCTTTTACACTGAGATGTCTGTTTCATAAGCATGTAATTTTTTGGTAAAAAGGCTGTCATCTCAAACTAAGAAATATCAATATCAACTAGAAATATATTTCCAGATTCAATAGAGAATATACATCTGGTGAGACATGATTATTATGGTTAGACTAAGCACCCTGATGGGTTCAGGAAAAGGAACATTTTCTTTTAAGGTATTCCCCTATATAGTTTCTCTAGCTATTTAAATTTAAACCTAGATTTCCTGGTGCATTCCCAGGTGAGCAGTTCAAACTCTAAGTCACACAGATTTGTTACATCCAGGAAAGATAGAGTGTATCCTTTCCTCATCAATAAAATAATGCCAAGCTTCAAATGCTTGACCTAGTTCACTAATGCTTTCACCACTGTGCTTGGCTTTATCAAATATATATGGAACATATTTTTAACTAAAAATACATGTCATTTTAGCTCCACTGAAAAAGTAATGTTAAACATTTATTTCTTCACATCGTGCCAGATCAAATTACTGCATACATACAGCTTAGAGTTTGCCATAAAAATATGTGCACCTTGTTCTGGGCTCAGGATCTTAACAGTCAGGTGTCCCACAACCCCAACTAATAGTTTGGGGATTATTTTTCAAGTGCTTTTTCCATTTCAGTAGTTATTCACTCACCAAGCTGCTTCTTTCCTCAGTTCAGCTAACTTGTGCAAACGTTGGAGGGCCTTTTCCTGTTTCCTTTCATCTTTTCTTGACTTGGAAGCTACATTTCGAGCAAACTCCCTCTGTTTCAGTTCCTTGAGTCTCTATTAAAAATAATTAAAAAAAAATTAATAAAAAGAATCCCTGATGGCCCTGGTAAACAACTATGAGACTGTCATTTTCCCTTGTTGGGTAGTAAATACACCATATCATTACCATTACTATGGCATTATTTTGTTCTGCTGACAAAGTTCAGTTGCACTTTTGTTGGTTTCTTTTATTTTTGTGTTAGAAATGACACATTTGGTAGTTCAGCAATATTCAAAATATTACATCAGATTACTGCATGGTCCTTTCCCAAAATATATTTACTGAGTAATGGTATGTTGTTGTATCTTTTTACTTAAACAATTTAGACCGAGTTCATTCCTGGTGTAATTCCATGGAGTACAATGGCATTACATCAGTAATTTTGTCTGCTATGTTGAAAGGAAAAGCAACAGCTATGTGTGAAAAACACTTTTGATACACTGGCCAAAACAATCCAGAAATTAATTTTATTTGACTTGGTGGATAACTAAACTTTTCTCTTAAGTACAGGCTTATAGCACATATGCCTTAATTTGCCCCAGCTCAGAACCATAAATGCTACCTCCATATTTTTTTTGTGAAAGTAGGTTTCACCCACACCCATTATCTTCTGTGTTGCTAGGCTGAGAAAAGGAAAGTTTAGAATGTTGTTTCCTTCAAATGATAAGTCTTTTTTTCCTGGTGACTGTCAGCTTCCAGATCATGGCAAAATTTGTGCTCCACTTGAGTTTCAAAACCATCTCTCTCACAGAAACTTTGCAGATATCTACTATATGTCATTGATGTGGTCATCTTACACTTCTGTTCCCAACACTGAGGCAATTACTTATTCCATGTATGTAATGGGATCGGAGCTTTCCTCTCCAGTTGAAAGTGGATGCCAACTCACCAGATATTTTTGTTTCTGATCTGATTCTCCAACACCATCTCAATTCATCCATCTGAGATTGCCTTGTAATTAACACAGCTTTATCTCATTGCCGTTCATCAAGTAAATCTATTTGCTTGAGCGTGCCTCTCTTCACCCTACACAAAGGTTGCTCCAGATGAATCATGCAAGCAAGCAATATGTTTCAGATTAAAGTTTAATCAAGTTTTCCAATGAAACTATTTTTGTCTCAAATCTACTAGTTTTTGTATTTTGAAGAAGATGGCTGCAGTAAAGCACTCTGAGCTACCAGAGATTTCAGTTTCAGAAGATCTTTTAGATCTTCCAGGGGGTCACCCAATTAAATTAATAGGCAGTGGATTTAAATCAAACTAAAGGAAGTATTTCTTCACACAATGCACAGTCCACCTGTGGCTGCCAGGGATGTTGTGAAGGCCAAAACTATAGCTGGGTTAAAAAAGAATTAAATAAGTTAATGGAGGATAAGTCCATCAATGGCTATTAGCCAACATGGTCAAAGACACAACTCCATACTCTGGGTGTTCCCCTAAGCCTCTGACAGTCAGATGCTGGGACTGGATGACTGGGGATGGATCACTTAATAATTGCCTTGTACTTTTCATTTCCTTTGAAGTACCTGACATTGGTTATTGTCAAAAGATAGGACAGTGGGCTAGATGGACCATTGGTGCAATCTAGTATGGCCATTCTTACGTTCTTTGCTTTTAGCAAATTTCCCAGTATCTGACCTAGATCACTGTCTCTATAATCCTTTCAAATTTTCAATATTAATATAAACCCAACCTTACTACATCTTATGCCCTATCCATCCAAGAGTCTGTTACAAAAATATCTTCCATCATGACTGCTAGTTTCCATTCTTTCCTTCCCATAATATTTTAAATTCTCCAAACAGCCCAATTTCCTTTTGCTATAGTAATAAATATTGAGACTAGCCCTTAATGCAAATGAGTTTCATATATGCATAGAACAATCAAGAGCTATGACTTTGTTTATAAGTGAGGTGTATGTTGTAGGAAACCTTTTACCCAGCAACATTTGTGCAGGTCTGACTAATTTGCTATACTCCACTTTCTAAGAAATGTTTTCTTTTTCCTATTTGCATTGTTTTTTTCTAAATTATAAAACTGCACAAAGATCCACAGTCACACACTGACCTTTTCTATTATAATGTACCTCACAGCTGCACATAATGTGAGCCGAAACCATACCTGCTAAATCTGTCTATGTACATAGCCTATTTAATACCTTCTATAGTTCATGAGAGGCTTCTTCCTCGTTAAATTGTTCTTTCTTCCAACTCATACACCACACACTATCTCATTTCAGCTATTTGCCTCAGTGCTCTCTCATCTTTCTAATGATACAAATTTTGTTCTAGCATGAACTCCACATCCAAAGCTCTGCTTTTCAATGTGTTTGTCATGAAAAGTAGAAGTTCAAGGATATGCACCATGGAAAAACATTCAAAATATTGAATAGTATTTTAGCTGTTAAAATCAATGGGAATCCTGCAACTAAAAATCCCATATAACACTGGACAATGTTGCCCGTCGTATTGCCCATACAACTTCGGCTGTCTTTTTGCCTTGAATCTTCAGTCACAACTGCCACAGTGTTCTGAACTGTACTAGATATCAAAAGAAACAAAGATATTGTATAGAGTGTATGCCGGAGGCCAAACAAAATCAGCAATTTTTCCTCAGATATGGAAGTACCAAGTGAATAAATAAATAGACAAGGGCAAAAAAATCAACAACAACAACAACAACAACAACACATACACACAAACACACACACACACACACACACACACACACACACAACTGCAGCAAGAATGGGAGGGGAAAAGTTGTGCTACAGTTACAGTGAAAACCTACATTCACTGGTCTACCCACATGCCCTCGTGTACCCACACATAGCACTTGAAATGTAAATGGAACAAACTTTCAAATCTAACTGTACTTTAAACAAACTACAAACGGTCAAACCAATTACACTTTTAATCCCGAAAGACATACACACGCTGGCAGCAGAACTAAAACGAATACATGAGCTAACCAAACACAATGCTACCTTATTAAAATTAAACATTAAAACAAACATTTACAGTATGGCTCACCACAGTAACCAGGTTTTCCTCCTGTCACCTCAGAAAACCTATCCTGCCTCACTGGGGCTTCAGTTAGCCTGGAAGGGGAGGTTTTCAGCCAATGTCCCATCACCCTCTTCTAGTAGGCCAGCTCCTCCCTGCCTTCTGAATCTCCCTCACCCTTTGCGCCATAGTGAGTGAGGGTCATTGTATCCTGGCTAAAGGGAAGAAGTCGTTCTACTCCTGCCCTCTGGTGCAGGATGCCTTGCCATGCTTCAGTGGGTAGACATGGTGGTGCTAACTTGGACCAAATCCCAAGGAATTCCCTTGAATCTCCTCCGCCAGCCAGCCAGTTCAGGTCCTAGGCCTGCCAGTGCTTCCCTAAATGGAGCTCTGAGGATGGTGGCAGCAGAAGTGGGATCCACAGTAACTCTAGGAGCTTCCCAATGAGACAAATTGCAACTACCCTTGCAAAGTCCTGGAGGTATCCACCAGTCTCAGGTACTTTGTGCTCCAGATCCTGCAGCCATGACCCTCTTGTGGGGAATGAAATAAGAGCAGCTGCAATAGTTCTGAATTCAGCAGGTTGAGTGGAATCTGTCTCTGGCCTGGTGAGTATCTGCAGAATGGGAGAGGGGAAAGCAACCCTCTGTTCCTCACATGTGGGGATAAGGCAGCTCTATCGGGAGCCCCATAAGTGTGTGCTGCTGTTGTGATCAACTGGACAGCTGCTATTTCTCTGGACCTAGTGTCTCCCTTCTCTACTTCTGTAGGGAGAGAGGGAGGATAGCAACAATTTCTGATATAGGAAACCACTTTTCCTCTTCCCTGTTTCTTCATCCTTGTGCAGGGCCTGGCTGGGATAGCAAGCTGGCAACTTGGACAGTAAGACTGTCTTGCTTACTTTGACAATGAATTGGGTATGACAGACACTGTATTACTTTAAGGTTTTGTCTTCACTGCATTGCTGCAAACTTCAGGTTTGCCCCATAACCCAACTCCCACCCACCCACAAAAATCTCTAGCTCAAATTAAGTGGGGCTTTAAGCTTGAGCCAGCCAGCCTGTCCAGTGCTAAGGTTGATGCACTAGCTAGAAATGCAGTGAATATGCAGCAGCTGGAGTTACATTTTTTTGGCTTCACTCCTATCACTTTGTGTAGCAAGAATGTTGTTTCACAATGTGGTCACTCTCACTCTGTTCTCACTTAAGCTAGGCTAGCTCAAGTGGAGTAACTCAAGTGTACTAACTTCAGCTAACTGTTGCAATGAAGAAAAGCCCTTAGTCAAAAACCTCTGGTGCTTAAGGATGACTGCCTTGGGCTCCTGAAACAGCTAGTTTTTAACTGGATTCTTGAATGTTATGTGTTTTGTGTCATTGTCCTAGGATTTATCTTCTGTTCTCACTTGGCAGCAGCCACACCTGGTGCCAGATGGTCACACTATTCTATTTGATTTACAAGAAGGCTGCAGGATTATCTACTGGGCGAGCAGCAATTCTTGCCTCCTGCTTTCAGAGGCATTTCATTCTGGCAGACAGAGTAGATTTTCGAGGCAAATATTAAGGTTCGCTCAGATATCTCTGCTGGTTCAGTTCAGGTTCTGTGTGTTTTTCAGTGGGTGATTGATGTGTACCTCCCTCTGGGAGTTCTGCTGGTCAGTAAAGGGATATTATTTTCTTAGAATTTCTGCTAATTTTGGTGGTAATTATGTGTTGAAAGATTCAGGAATAAATGGGTTCTTTCTTGGTCAGATAACTAAACTGCAGTCCATATTATCAACGTGTTAGGCAGGTTACTTTAAATCAGGCAGCTTACATATATATTTATGCTACTGCCTGGTCATCCCTGGAATCGATAACAACACTGCCTTTTCTCTTGTTTCAAGGTAAATAGACAATGAATCAATGCCTAAGGCCAGTTTTGAGCCAGTTGTTAAGCCATCATTTTTTGTGGATCTTGGCAGATGAGGGCACTGGGATTGCCAAAGATCACTAGCCATTTGGACATAGAGAAGTGACAGTGCCAGGTTTTCTGATTTCATGTCATTCAATGTGCACTCAGGTCTTTCCTTACAGTACTGGCCCGTACCAGAAGTGCATTTAATGAAATTTACAGAAGTGCCCAGTAAAATGTTTGTTATATTTCTTTTTCTATTTTTTCTCTCTCTCTCTCTCTATTTTGTTCTTTTTCACTGAGATGTAAAAAAATGCAACACAGCACAATTTACTTAGCTACGCTCCGTGCCTGTCTTTGCCATAGCAGGTGATGCTGCTGCTATTCCATCTGTCCATTCAGATGTTCTCAGATACCAAAAAATATGTTGAGAAACAGATAAGTGAACTATTGTGCTTATAGACGGATCGGTCCTCCTTTTTTTCCTACAAGTTCCATATTATATTTCTGGTAGTTGTGTATGCCTTTGAGAGAAACCATGATGAGTCCAATGAAGTTATTTGAAAGGTAAATAATCATATATTACTCCATTGTGTGCTCCCAAGATAGTCAACAAAAAAGTGAGGGTCTATTACTCTGCTAAAAAAGTGCAAGATTAAACAATTTAAGCAAGATTTTTGGGTGTATGATAGCTGTCCTCCAAAGCAAAAATCAAATGTTTGAGGCCTCTTTTCATACGATTTCTTACCTCTGTGTATTCTAGGGTGACCAAACAGCAAATGCGAAAAATCAGGACAGGAGTAGGAGGTAATATAGGAGACTATATAAGAAAAAGACCTAAAAATCGAGACTGTCACTATAAAATCGGGACATCTGGTCACCCTAGTGTATTCTTGTATTCCAATAGATTATATGATGCTGACCTTGGTGTCCACTTTGCACTCACATCTCTCTTTTCAAACTTAAAGTAGTTCATTTCATAAATTTATTCTGAGCACTTAGCATGGTGATGGATATTAAAAATGTATAAAAAGGAGAAAAAACACATTGACATTACAATGGTAGGGACTTCACTACATATTGCAGAGCTCAATCATTTTTTGACTGTAAATGTTTGTTTTTCCTCCAATGAGAAATTTATGCAGTGAATAAGAAAAGACACATGCAATAGGGCAAGAGAAGATACAGTGTTGTTAAAGATAAAAGGGTTGTTTGTTTTTTAACTTTCACAAGGAAGCTGAGCCAAAGCTATACAGAAATTAGAAAACATCCTTTAATAGCACTTCATTTCACTTATTGTAAGAGAAAGGGGTAAGCAGTGAGGTGGCAAAGTTTGCAGATGATACTAAACTGCTCAAGATAGTTAAGACCAAAGCAGACTACGAAGAACTTCAAAAAGATCTCACAAAACTAAGTGATTGGGCAACAAAATGGCAAATGAAATTTAATGTGGATAAATGTAAAGTAATGCGCATTGGAAAAAATAATCCCAACTATACATACAATATGATGGGGGCTAATTTAGCTACAACGAGTCAGGAAAAAGATCTTGGAGTCATCGTGGACAGTTCTCTGAAGATGTCCACGCAGTGTGCAGAGGCGGTCAAAAAAGCAAACAGGATGTTAGGAATCATTAAAAAGGGGATAGAAAATAAGACTGAGAATATATTATTGCCCTTATAGAAATCCATGGTACATCCACATCTCAAATACTGTATACAGATATGGTCTCCTCACCTCATAAAAGGTATACTGGCACTAGAAAAGGTTCAGAAAAAAGCAACTAAAATGATTAGCGGTTTGGAGAGGGTCCCATATGAGGAAAGATTAAAGAGGCTAGGAAAAGGCTTGGAAAAGAGGAGACTAAGGGGGGATATGATAGAGGTATATAAAATCATGAGTGATGTGAGGAAAGTGGATAAGGAAAAGTTATTTACTTATTCCCACAATACAAGAACTAGGGGTCACCAAATGAAATTAATAGGCAGCAGGTTTAAAACAAATACAAGGAAATTCTTCTTCATGCAGCGCACAGTCAAATTGTGGAACTCCTTACCTGAGGAGGTTGCGAAGGCTAGGACTATAACAGCGTTTAAAGAGAACTGGATAAATTCATGGTGGTGAAGTCCATAAATGGCTATTAGCCAGGATGGGTAAGGAATGGTGTCCCTAGCCTCTATTTGTCAGAGGATGGAGATGGATGGCAGGAGAGAGATCACTTGATCACTGCCTGTTAGGTTCACTCCCTCTGGGGCACCTGGCATTGGCCACTGTCGGTAGACAGATACTGGGCTAGATGGACCTTTGGGTCTGACCCGGTACGGCCGTTCTTATGTTCTTATGTTATAATATTGTAATTTGGTTTCCATTGAAATTAATGGGGAAACTTCTTTGAGAAACTGGTCGCCAATGTGAGTAGAGGGTTCAAAATCTGTCCGAAATTGTCAGTGTTGTACGTTTGTATTTACTGCACAATTTGAGGTCTTGATCCTTGCATGGTGCAGGATCTGGAACATAATGAGCACGAAAAAGGATGTTAAAGGTTTCCTAGGACAGCTGTATTCAGAGCTGGATAAAGGGCAGATGCACATAGCTGCATAGCTGGCTCTTGTATGCAAATAAGCCCCTACTGCTCAGAATTTCTTTCAGGCAACACAGCACTGCAAAGCAAATATCATGATGTCAATCTGAGCCTCTTATCAGCTTAATCAGGTACTATTTGTTCAGTACATGTAAGTTTAAGCAGAGATGAAACATTAAATGTTGGTAAGTAAGCAAATCATTCTGTTTGATTGTTGCATGTAAGTAGGTGCCAGTTGTGTGAGGTGCCTGGAGGCAGCTTTAATTTTCATACCTAACTTTTCAGGCAATGTTTGTTTTTCCTCCATCTAACTTTTTGTTGCAGACTTGCTCTCCTCTCAGCTAGATCTGGATGGTCCTTCATATGATAAGCAATGGTGATGAATATAATCATTGTAAGTGTTATATGAACAACTTACACTATGTGATTTGTATTTTATAACTGACATCCCAACCCCCTGTACAGGAAGTGTAAGTGGTTAAAAAAGGGTCCCTTACTATCTAATTTTCACTGTGTATTTGATATATTGTCTACATTTTGTTGCAGGGCTTAATTCAGCAAACACATACTAGTATGCATAGTCAATGGAACTACTCCTGGTCATAACAAATAAACTTTGCAGTAGGTGTTAGCAGGTCTAAGTTCTGAGTTACCTTTATGTAGTCTCCAAATGTATGTTTTCCTCATCTTTTTGAAAGCCAGAGCAAAAGATATGGCATCCTAGCAAGTAGAGAGCTCAGCACATAGTTAATGATTGATAATTTAAGTAAGAAATTTCACTGAGAGAACTAAAGGCCTGTTTCTCCATTGCTCTGCACCTTGCATAGTCATTCACAGTGGTGTAAAGGTGGTGTGAAATGCTACCATTATGACTAGGTGTTCTTCTACATCCATTTTGAATTCACTTGGTGAATGACATCACAAGGTGCAGAGCAATGGGAAAGCTGACCCTGAGACTCCAGTCCTGCATTGGATCCATGAAAGGACTCTTATACTCATGCTGAACCCCGTTGATTTTATTGAGACTCCACCCACGTGATTCCAGCTGAAAGATCAAGACATAACATAGCAACATTTTACTGCTACTTTAGACCTCAATTGACTGCCCGTCTGTACACCCACACAGGGTAGTAAGGAGTCATAAGGAGGCCTTTATGCCCATGCCCAGGTTACCTACATCACCAGGGCCTGTGGACTGGGGGAGAACAGCTGGCACCAGACTTCTATTCCTCCTTTGGCTCAGGGGTCTGGGAAGGAGGTAGAGTCATGGGCATGTACATACATGTCAGCCCCTGCAGGGGAGGGAAGTAACCTGGACCATCAAAAGGGTTAGTATGGATTACTTTCTTCCGAAGCAAAAGGAAAGCTGCAACCCTATTGGGAATATCAGAGTCCCAATCTGGTTCTTGCCCTGCTCCTGGGGAACTCACTGGGGCTGTAGAGTTACAATCTAGCTCTTAGTATTTACTATGTATTTGCCAATATAGTTATCACTAGCAGTTTAAATGTTGGGACTTGTAGTGCATTGCAAATACATAAAGAACATAAGAACATAAGAATGGCCCTACTGGGTCAGACCAAAGGTCCATCTAGCCCAGTATCCTGTTTTCCGACAGTGGCCAATGCCAGGTGCCCCAAGGGGATGATCAGAACAGGTAATCATCAAGTGATCCTTTCCCTGTCGCTCATTCCCAGCTTCTGGTAATAGAGGCTACAGACACTATCCCTGTCCATCCTGGCTAATAGCCATTGTTGGACCTAACGTCCATTAACTTATCTAGCTCTTTTTTTAACCTGGTTATAGTCTTGGCCTTCACAACATCAAGACTACCGAAGGAGAAAAAAAAAAGGCAGCTGCAGGGAGTGCATGGAGGGCGGTCATGGCAGCTCGCAGGGGGTGAAGGGCGGCGCTGCAGCCCACTTGCAGCGGGCAAGGGGGGCTCCCCCTCTGGCCTAGGGGTGCTTCTCCTGGTTGGGCAGGCAGAGCCCCCAGGGGCTGCAGGAGGTGCTGGCTCAGCTGCTCCTTTAAAGGCAGCTCAGCTGGGCTGGGCTCAGAGCGACACAGGAGGCAGAAGCTGGTGCAGATGGCAGGGAGTGGCACGTCCTGGGGAGCCTGGCGGCACAGTGAGCAGCAGGGTTCACTAGTTCCTGCCCCGCAGGCCGGGGTCAAAGCAAAAAAAAAAAGAACCACAGCAGGGCGGCCAGAAGGTGCTGCTCCAAGATTGGCCGGAATGCCGCCCCTTACAATGTGCCGCTCCAGGCACATACTTTCTCGTCTGGTGCCTGGAGCCGGCGCTGATGGCAACAAGTTCCACAGGTTGACTGTGTGTTATATGAAAAAATACTTCCTTTTGTTTGTTTTAAACCTGCAGTTTATTAATTTCATTTGGTGACCCCTAGTTCCTCTGTTAGAAGGAGTAAATAACACTTTCTTATTTACTTTCTCCACACCAGTCATGATTTTATAGATCTCTATCCTATCCCCCCTTAGTCATCTCTTTTCCAAGCTGAAAAGTTCCAGTGTTATTAATCCCTCCTCATGTGGCACCCATTCCATATCCCTAATCATTTTTGTTGCCCCTTTCTGAACCTTTTCCAATTCCAATATATATTTTTGAGATGGGGTGACCACATATGTACACAGTATTCAAGATGTGGGCGTACCATGGATTTATAAAGAGGCAATATCACATTTTCTGTCTTGCTATCTATCCCTTTCTTAATAATGCCAAACATTCTGATTGCTTTTTTGATTGCCACTGCACATTGGGTGGATGTTTTCAGAGAACTATCCACAATGACTCCAAGAGCTCTTTCTTGAATGGTAACAGTAATTTAGAACCCATCATTTTATATGTATAGTTGGGATTATGTTTTCCAACGTACATTACTTTGCATTTATCAACACTGAATTTCATCTGCCATTTTGTTGCCCAGTCACCCAGTTTTCAGAGATCCAGTTGTAGCTCTTTGCAATCTGCCTGGGACTTAACATCTTGAGCAAATTTGTATCACCACACTTTTTACCCCTTTTCCCAGATCATAAATATATTGAATAAGACTAAGCCCAGAACAGACCTCAGGGGGCCACCACTATTTACCTCTCTCCATTCTGAAAACTGACTGTTTATTCCTACCTTTTGTTCTCTATCTTTTAACTAGTTACCAATCCATGAAAGCACCTTCCCTTTTATCCCATAACAGCTTACTTTGCTTAAAAGCCTTTGGTGAGGGACCTTGTCAAAAGGTTTCTGAAAATCTACGTATACTATATGCACTGGATCCCTCTTGTGCACATGCTTGTTGACCCCCTCAAAGAATTCTAGTAGATTGTCTAGTAGACACACTACCTTTCTACTGCTGGAAGGTCTAATTTAATCCAAGCAATAGGTTCCTTACTGAAACAAAAACACATAACTGCATTAAGTGCATTTCTTATATCACCTCTACAAGCCTTCTACTACCTTGTAAGGGGATACTTTAAAAAAAAATCAAGGTATAAGCACTTCACTTCAGACTAATAGGCTTAAAAACATGGAGAAGCCATAAATTAATAAACACACTCAAGCTAGCAACAACATTTAAAGACTGAAACATGGAACACAATGCATTTGAATACTGTGATAACAGTAGTAAGAAAAGGAGAAATGAGCAATATAATAAATCCAATGTTAACAGAGTCGACCCTGTTTAACAAAAAGAAAGTCAGATAAATTCATTGGAAAACAGTGAAATTTTCATGAAACTTATAAACGTGGGGAGAAAACCGTTATTGTGGAGTGCCAGATACAGCGGGGACCCTCTGCTCTACTGAGCCCGCTCTCCTGGTTTACAACGCCACTGCTATTACAATCCTGCTTTTCTCTTGACATAGACTAACAATTGTACCAAATTACATGGAATTGTTCTGACTTTGACAAATATCCAGGTCACTGAACTAATTCTCAGGTCAATAGAGGCATAAAGCAGTTTCTTAGCTTGCAGCCCCAAGCCCCAGTCAATGTATCTACAGGACAAGTGCTCTCTCCAGCTTTTTCTAGGGTCACACTGTGATCACGTGGCTTTCTTACTTTTTTGTCTCTGCAATTCTCTGTGTTTTGCTTTCCCTCCCTTCCTCTCTCCCACTCCTGGTCACAATATCCAGTGGAATCCCCCATCCACATAGTGCTAGTTCCTGGGCAAATTCTAGTAGGCCTTGTTTTAGATGCAGTAACATAAATGTTTCTTCCAACTGTTTTACTGTGAAGGGTGCTTTCAAACATAAGTTTGAATGAGGTTTTACTCAACCCACAGCTAGGTTTCACCCAGCTAATACTCCATTAATAGCTTCAGACAGTTGTCATTTTATTTTAAAATCAGCCCATCAATGAAATATTTGCTCCTCCTCCCCCTAAATGTGGAATTTACCCACTCTAGATTACACCTGCTTTAGGCCATCCATAGACTAGATTCAGGCTCAGAGCAGTAAAACAGCATTTCCATAAAGAAGATGCATCATAAAAGTTTTAGGAGCAGTCATTTGGGATGGCCTCTGTAACTCATGATACATTTTCTGACCTAGTTCCCTAACCTGGCAACCAACAAAGTTGGATTTAGGACATTAATCAGCATAAAAATGTTCTGACTTGAAAAGAGGATAGTCAACCAAGTGGAGAGACTGGCAACACCCTGGAAAGTACTAAAGGAGAAGCAGTCACAGAAGGGATACAGAACCACAGAACAGGCATCACACAACCAAGGTGATCAAAGTGAGCATTAGACCTCTAAAAAGAATGAACTTTTAGCAATTCATTCCTGACATTAGTAAAACTGAAGATTAGAATAGTGGAAAATAATGTTATGTTCAGTGCTTCAAGTATATCAGTATATTCCTACCTGAGTGCTTACCAGTGCTTCTCTCTGCATGTTTAGTACTCAAATGGTTCCCATCACTGTTGTATCTAAGCACCATTGATTATTTTATCTACACCCATGTGGGTTAACATTATCCCCATTGTACAGATGGGAATTGGAAACACGGAGAGATTGCATTATGGCCAAGATCACTTGGGAAGTCTGGCAAAGCCAAGAATTGAACACTCATCTCCAGAATTCAAGTTCTGTTTCTTCACTGCGACATCAGTCTTCATCTCATCTTGAACAGCCTTCCAAGGGGAGCAGTGGGGGCAAAAGACATATCTAGCTTGAGGACTAAGCTTGATAAGTTTATGAAGGGAATGGTATGATGGGATAACCTAATTTGGCAATTAATTGACCTTTGACTATTAGAAGTAAATATGCCCAATGGCCTGTGATGGGATGTTAGATGGAGTGAGATCTGAGTTACTGCAGAGAATTCTTTCCTGGGTGTCTGGCTGGTGAGTCTTGCCCACATGCTCAGGGTTTATCTGATCACCATATTTGGGTTCGGGAAGGAATTTTCTTCCAGGGCAGATTGGCAGAGGCCCTGGGGTTTTTGGCCTTCCTCTGCAGTGTGGGGCACGGGTCATTTGCTGGAGGATTCTCTGCACCTTGAAGTCTTTACACCACAATATGAAGACTTCAGTGGCTCAAACATAGGTTAAGGGTTTGATACAGGAGTGGGTGGGTGAGATTCTGTGGCTTGCATTGTGCAGGAGGTCAGACTAAATGATCATAATGGTCCCTTCTGACCTTAAAGTCTATGATTCTAACTAGTGAAAGTTTGGAGAAGAGAAGTCCAGTTTTTCAATTTATTATAGCACATTCATGACCTGAATGCTCATTTTAATTTAGGGGGCCAAACTCCTTGACTCTTTCAGAGGGATCAAACTCTCCTCCCAATAGAGGAACAAAGAAGACACTTCACTTAGCATAGTTATTTGTTAAACTACACTCAGCATATCATTATTTGTGCTCACTCAGCCATGGGTGACAAGCTAAATGAAGACAAGCTAAATGAAGACAATCCCTGCCACAGGTAGCTTACAATTATAGGAAACAAGATGCACCAGGAAGCCGAGAGAAAGAATAATATTAGCGTACTTTACAAATGTTTGAAATAATACAGTATGGTTAAATGTAGATGCTGCAACTGTATTAAAACCCCTAAAACCAACAGGGCCCATTTCCCCCCCACAATGCGAATTTGAACTGGGCACCAATAGCCCTGGGTTATACAAACCTGAGGATGGGGATGAGGGCAATGCACTCTTGCTGGGATCCTGGCTGGAAGCTAAAGTCCTGTCCCACTTCACTCCTCCACACAGGAGGTAGGAGAGATTATACTAGGGGAGTCATATGCTGCACAAGACATATCTCCCTACTGTGCAAGGTTGTGCTCTGGGCCCATGCCCAAGCAGCCCACTGAGTTACAGGGACCTCACATAGGACCTCTTTTCCCCACCAACCATCCTGCAACCCACTAAAGTTGTGACAATATAATGTAGGCCCCCAACAACTGGATCTCTGAGATACCACGTGGAATGTGACAAGCCCACAAAGAAGTTTGTCAGTTTCACTATATGCTACACTCCAAACAAAATTTGGTGATCAGCCTAGCCCCCAGCATCATAGGATATCCAATAATTAGCCATAAATGGGGAAAGGTGGGGTGGAACAGAGCCCAAAATGACTACTTGCCAGCAACAAGCAGATCTCAAAATGGCTACTCCCACCAGTAGGAGCAAGGAAGAGCCACCAGTAGGAGCAAGGAAGAGCCACCCCCCTGTCAGACAAGACCCAATCAGCTGGCTTCTGTGGGTCAAGGTGTTTTTTTTGAATGCCATGTGAGTTGATCTACCTCCTGACCTGGGAAGGGAGGGAATGAGAAAGGAGAGCGTCCTCTCCTTTTCCCCATATATACATGTTTCAGGGAGAAGGCCCAGACTCTCCTGCTTTGAGTCTATCCCTGTCCTCCCCCATCCAGAGTATGGAGGTGTGTCCATTGCCTCCACATTATCAAAGTCACACCCCATCTAGTGAGGTGAATGTTCACGGGGTTTACCTCTCGTGGGCATTGCTGAAGAAGCAGTCCTTTAAGGGTAATTTTAAGGTAGTGAATTTGCAGTTCCCAATGTGGGATGAACCCATATTGGGGCCCTCTACTACTCGCCTCACAT
This sequence comes from Gopherus flavomarginatus, assembly GCF_025201925.1. Lineage (NCBI taxonomy): Eukaryota > Metazoa > Chordata > Testudines > Testudinidae > Gopherus > Gopherus flavomarginatus. Next base: position 33,950,843 of record NC_066626.1, read on the forward strand.
CCTGCCAGCAACTTTACACAGGTTCTTCATATACTGTGTAATAAATCACAAGGTATTTCCATTACTGCTTGAAACTCCCACTGTAGCTCTTTGTAGAATTGTTTGTTTCTAAATGACCAAGTATAGTAGTGGCATAATTATAATGCTCTTTGCACTAGGGCTAGCTGGAAACTAATTCCATTTCATGAAAAATTTAGAGGTTTCAGTGTTTGGATTCATTCCACTTTGGGACAAAAACTGAGACATTTTAAAACTTTTTTTGTGAAAAAACAGAGGGACACCCACCCCCAATTAATTTATTATTTATATGAAATGGAACAGCTCCAACAGGAGAGATTTGAGACAGATCTGTACCAGAACAGCCAATAAGCCATTGGTTAGGGCATTCACCTGTGGCACGGGAGACCCTGATCTGCCAGAATTGCAGCAAGGACTTGAATCTAGGATTCCTGCAGCCTAAGGAGTTACCTAACCACTCAACAACTTTCTGTTCTATGAGTGAAATGGATATGTTTCCACAAAAGAAATTTGTTTTGACAAATCAGCACATTCCAATGGGAAAAGAGTTGAACTGCTAGATGTAAACCACTGAGAAAGCAGGTGAGTGGTAAGGGAGAAGTTCATAACTTTTTTAGTCCTAGCTATTTTATGGTAAATTAATTAAACTAATATGTTGTCATGGTTGCACCTACATAGAGGCACAAAAAACCAATCACTGTCAAAGCAGCACAGAGACTTGTGAAATTGTAAACAGAGGTTTCCTCCATGTGGACTGAGTTACACACTGACTAAATAATGAGGAGTTGAACTGCTAAATTGCCGATAGTTGAAAGGATGCAGAAGAGTTGAGAGAGGGACTGGGAACTGCAGTGTGGAAGCTGGGGAAGACAAACAGCCTTAGTGTAAAATCTGCAAGACGTTAGGGACTGCAAGACACTGAGTTGTCCCTGGTGGCTTATAGCATTTGATGGGGTGGGAGCATTGCGGGACTGTGGGGGCAGGCAGCATTGGGGGGGCAGTCAGATGAGACAGCCAGGTGATAGGCTACTGTTATTCTATGTCCTTTATTTTATGTTACTAATCTGACCTAGAATCAGTTTAAGAATAGTGTCTTGTTTAACTACATTCTAAACTGGTTTAAATTTATGGTTAAAATGGTTAAACTTTCAGGATTTTGTATTGCAGTAAAACAAGATTTTTTTCACTAGATCTGGGTAAACAGATTTTGTGTTTGAATATTTAGACACATTTACTTGGTCTGTGTTTAATTTCTGCCCTGTGTGAGCATTCTAGCAAAACAATTTTACTAGGAGGCAGGGGCGGCTCTAGACATTTTGCCACCTCAAGCACGACGGCATGCCATGGGGGGCGCTCTGCCGGTTGCCAGTCCCGCGGCTCCGGTCGACCTCCCGCAGGTGTGCCTGCGGAGGGTCCACTGGTCCCGCAGCTTCGGTGGAGCCGCGAGACCAGTGGACCCTCTGCAGGCATGCCGCCGAAGGCACCCTTCCTACCGCCCTCCCAGTGACCGGCAGAGCACCCCCCGTGACATGCCGCCCCAAGCACACGCTTGGCGTGCTGGGTCTGGAGCCGCCCCTGCTAGGAGGAATGGTTCCCAAATCAGTGAATGTTAGGGAACCTTGGGAGGAAGTCCATTGAGTGAGTGGAGGACTTGTTGGATGGTTTAGAGGATTAGCAATGAGATATAATTTCATCTGTACTGTAGGCTGTAGTTACTGTGAAGTAACTAAAAACAAAGTCTATGAATGACGTGATTTAAGCTTTTCTTTAATTCTGTCCTAACTGGAAGCATAACGTTTTGGGAGACTCATGAGAATTCCTTCCCAAAATTTCAGATTCAGAAGATTCTGTTTAGGTAATTATATGGCTGCCATCACTTTAGAATTTGAACACCTTTTGCCTTCCCTGGTCATGGACTGCAAAGTGTCTGTGAAGTCTCTCACCCAAGCTAGAGCAGTCCCAAGAATTGCCAGGGCACAGGTTTACACTGCCTATACCTCCTCTCACCTCCCCTTTCTTCTTAGGGCTTGTGCCTGCTTCCACCCTGGAATAGGCTCTGTATCTGGGATTGTTGTGGAAGTGACACAATCATATTCCCTGGGAGGGGTTTTTGCCTGCCCTAAGTTCCGTTTGCACCAACCTACCTGGCGATACAAGCCATAGCACATCTGACCTCAGGCTTTGCCCAAGGCTCAGGAAGTCTGTGGCTGATCTGGGTATGAATCATGAGTCTGCCTAGTACCTAAACCAAAAGTCCATCCTTGTGAGGAAAGGAATGTTCAGATATGATTTAAATTAATGGTCTATACATATGACCAGGAGCCAGGAATATCTGGTTTTTAATCTTTGCTCTTCTAGGGTATGGTATTTGGGCCTTTTTTTGTACCAGTTCTACTACCTGTAAAATGCTATGTACTTGACCCTAATTTCCTCTGTTTTAATCAATTTAAATTTAAGCTAATATTAATTTCACTTTATTTAAATGTCTAAATATTTCTTTCTATATTAGATATTCTTTGTTGTGGGACTTCATTAATATTTTCCTGAAAATCCAGATATACCATGGAAGTAGTATGCTGAAAGAATTAAAATTTAGTCATTATCTCTATTTCCTGACCCACTTTTAGCTACGTTAGTGTAGTCTGTGGTTGTAAGAATGTTGATTAAGTTGATCCTTTAAAAGAGGGTCTGCAATGTTTTCTATAGCTGGTAATCAGCTTTGCTGTGTATAATTTCCTGGCAGACTGTGTTTAGTTAATGGTATTATGATTGTTACTTTCTAGTTCTTGGGCATCTCTCTCCAGCTGAGTGAACTTCAAGAAGTCTCTTTCCTATTGCCTTTCCTTCTCTGACATGGATGGGTATTGTCTGGACTTTTCACTCTGGCAAATTTGAAACCATATCACCTCGGGAATAGCTATTGCTGATATGAATGACACACTTTCTAAATTCATGTCTTTCATCCTTAAAGCTGTGCCACTGTAAGGTCCATAGTATAGACATAGCCCTAGTTAACCCTGCTCGCACATTCTAGGAAGTGAAATGGAAACATTTCAGTTGTGTAAAATCTCCATCTCCTGCATATTATCTTCTAAAAAATCATAAAGTGGTGAACCAAAAAGCTCAGCAATGATTAGGCAGCTGGTGTGCAATGACTGCCACTTGTCACAAATACCACAACACTCTCATCTTTGCCTTATGATTCCTGCCCCTACGTCCCCGGCTGCTCGCTGTATCCAACTCATAGACTCATAGACTCATAGGTCAGAAGGGACCAATCTGATCATCTAGTCTGACCTCCTGCACAAGGCAGGCCACAGAACCCCACCCATCCAATTTTATAACAACCCCTATCCCAGGACCGAGTTATTGAAATCCTCAAAAATCGTTTGAAGACCTCAAGCTGCAGGGAAACCACCAGCAAGCGACCCGTGCCCCACGCTGCAGGGGAAGGCGAAAAACCTCCAGGGCACCTGCCAATCCGCCCTGGAGGAAAATTCCTTCCCGACCCCAAATATGGCGATCAGCTAAACCCTGAGCATGTGGGCAAGAGTCACCAGCCAGCACCCAAGAAGGAATTCTCCGCAGCAACTCAGTACCCATCGCATCCAACATCTCCCCGCAGACCATTGAGCAGACCTGTCTGGTGGTAATTCAAGATCAATTGCCCAAATTAACGATCCTATCATAACATCCCCTCCATATACTTATCAAGCTTTGTCTTAAAGCCAGGAAAGTCTTTTGCCCCTACTACTTCCCTCGGAAGGCTATTCCAGAACTTCACTCCCCTAATGGTCAGAAACCTTCGTCTAATTTCAAGTCTAAACTTCCTAATATCCAGTTTATACCCATTCGTCCTCGTGCCTACATTAGTACTAAACTTAAATAATTCCTCTCCCTCCCTAACGTTAACCCCCTTGATATATTTATATAGAGCGAGCATATCCCCCCTCAGCCTTCTTTTGGCCAGGCTAAACAAGCCAAGCTCTTTGAGTCTCCTTTCATAAGGCAGTTTTTTCCATTCCTCGGATCATCCTCGTAGCCCGTCTCTGAACCTGTTCCAGTTTGAATTCATCCTTCTTAAACATGGGACACCAGAACTGCACACAGTATTCCAGATGGGGTCTCACCAACGCCTTATATAACGGTACTAACACCTCCTTGTCCTTGCAGGAAATACCCCGCCTGATGCATCCCAAAATCGCATTTGCTTTTTTAACAGCCGTATCACATTGGCGACTCATAGTCATCCTGCTATCAACCAGTACCCCAAGGTCCTTCTCCTCCTCCGTCGCTTCCAACTGATGCGCCCCCAACGTATATCCAAAATTCTTATTATTAATTCCTAAATGCATGACCTTGCACTTTTCACTGTTGTATTTCATCCTATTTCTATTACTCCAGTTTACAAGGTGGTTCAGATCTTCCTGAATAGTATCCCTGTCCTTCTCCGTGTTAGCAATACCCCCCAGCTTCGTGTCATCTGCAAACTTTAGTAGCACATTCCCGCTCTTTGTGCCAAGGTCAGTAATAAAAAGGTTAAATAAGATCGGTCCCAAAACCGATCCTTGAGGGACTCCACTGGTGACCTCCTTCCAGCCCGACAGTTCACCTTTCAATACGACCCTCTGGAGTCTCCCCTTTAACCAGTTCCTTATCCACCTTACAACTTTCATATTCACTCCCATCTTTTCCAATTTAACTAACAGCTCCCCGTGCGGAACCGTGTCGAACGCCTTACTGAAATCTAGGTAAATTATATCTACCGCATTTCCTTTATCTAAGTAATCCGTCACCTTCTCAAAGAAGGAAATCAGATTGGTTTGGCACGATCTACCTTTAGTAAATCCGTGTTGCAATTCGTCACAATTACCATTGACCTCTATGTCCTTAACTACTTTCTCCCTTAAAATTTTTTCCAAGACCTTACATACTACAGACGTCAAGCTAACAGGCCTATAATTACCCGGATCGCTCTTATTCCCTTTCTTAAAAATAGGAACTACATTAGCAATCCTCCAGTCATACGGCACAACCCCCGAGTTTATCGATTGCTTAAAAATTCTCACTAACGGGCTCGCAATTTCACGCGCCAGTTCCTTTAATATCCTCGGATGGAGATTGTCCGGGCCCTCCGACTTCGTCCCATCGAGCTGTTCAAGTACGGCCTCTACCTCAGTTGCCGTAATATCCACTTCCATATCCACATTCCCGTTTATCATCCCTCCATCATCACAAGGTTCCTCACTAGTCTTATTAAAAACTGAGGCAAAGTACTTGTTTAGATGTTGGGCCATGCCTAGGTTATCCTTAACCTCCATTCCATCCTCAGTGTATAGCGGCCCCACTTCTTCTTTCTTTGTTTTCTTCTTATTTATGTGGCTGTAGAACCTTTTACTATTGGTTTTGATTCCCTTTGCAAGTTCCAGTTCAATGCGGCTTTTAGCCTTCCTCACTTTATCCCTACATGTTCTGACCTCAGCAAGGTAGCTTTCCTTACTGATCCTGCCTTCCTTCCACTCCCTGTAAGCTTTCTGCTTTTGTCTAATCCCCTCTCTGAGTTGTTTGCTCATCCAGTTTGGCCTGTAACTCTTGCCCATGGTTTTTTTCCCCTTTCTCGGGATGCAGGCTTCCGACAGTCTCCGCAGCTGCGACTTAAAGTAATTCCAGGCCTCCTCCACATTTAAATCCACTAATTCCTCCATCCAATCCACTTCCCTAACTAATTTCCTTAACTCTTTAAAATTAGCCCTCGAGAAGTCAAAAACCCTAATCCCAGATCTACATTTGTTTATCCTTCCATCTAGTTTGAACTGAATCAGCTCATGATCACTCGAACCAAGGTTGTCCCCTACCACCATTTCTTCTACGAGGTCCTCACTGCTCACCAACACCAAATCTAAAATGGCATCCCCTCTGGTAGGTGCTTCAACTACTTGATGAAGAAATCCATCCGCTATCACATCCAGAAAAATCTGACCCCTATTATTCTTGCAAGAACTCGTCCTCCAGTCTATATCCGGGAAGTTGAAGTCCCCCATAATCACACATTTCCCCTTTGTGTTTACTTCATTAAAGACATTAAAGAGGTCTCTATCCATATCCCAATCCGATCCCGGCGGTCTGTAGCACACCCCAAGCACTATCTCAGGGGATGCTCTAGTTGCTTTTTTACCCAGTGATTTTTGCCCAGACAGACTCTGTCTTGTCCATTCCATCGCTTCTTATTTCGCTACATTTAATTTCATCATTGATGTACAAGGCTACTCCACCACCTTTGCCTTTTTTCCTGTCTTTTCTAAACAGCACATAGCCTTCAATACCCGTGCTCCAGTCATGAGTACTATTCCACCAGGTTTCGGTAATCCCTATAATATCCGGCTTCACTTCCTGCACTAGTAACTCCAGTTCCTCCATCTTGTTACCTAGGCTCCTCGCATTAGTGTACAGACCTTTTAATTTTCGGCGTTTGGCGTCAGTGACATTCTTTCCCCCGTCGTGCGCAAACTTCCTACCACCAGCATCACCCATTACTCTGGTTTCTACTCCACTATTCCTCCTTGGATCAAATCTTGGGGTCGCAAGGGTATCCCCGCTCACTTTGTTTACTTCCCTCTCCAGGTTATATTCCGGCGTGGAGATCTCCCGAACATCTCCCAACCATCTCCCCCAACTTCCTAGTTTAAAGCCCTCTTGATGAGGTCGGCGAGCCTCCATCCTAGAATTCTATTTCCCTCCTTGCTGAGATGAAGTCCATCCTGAGCGAACAGTCGTCTATCCGTAAATGCTTCCCAGTGACTGTACATCCCAAAGCCCTCCTTATAACACCACTCCCTGAGCCATCTGTTGATCGCCATAATCTTGTCACTCCTTCGTCGCCCCGCTTTAGGAACCGGCAGAATCCCACTGAAGATCACCTGAGCCTCGATGTCTTTAAGCCTCTTCCCCAGTCTGGCATAGTCCTCCTTGATACAGTCCAGCGAGTAACTAGCCGTGTCATTCGTTCCCACATGAAGGATAATCAACGGATTCTTTCCCGCTCCCGCTAAGATCGTATTCAGCCTCAAATCCACATCCTGTATCTTAGCCCCTGGCATACAGCACACTCTTCTGTTCTCCCGATCAGGTCTAGTTACAGGCCTGTCTACTCTTCTCAGTAAAGAGTCTCCAATCACGTAGACTTGCCTTTTCCTGGCGACAGTGCGATTCTGCGGTCTATCCCCCACAGCAGCTGGCCGCGATTCCTCTCGATTTGAATTCGCCCTTACAATCCTCCTAGGGCTCGTACTTGATGTCGCCTCCAGTGACTGCCCCCCCCCTTCTGCAGTACTAGCTGCTTGCCTCTTCTTCCTCGCCCTTTCTCCTTCAGCAGCCTGCTGTGTTCCATCTTCATTTCCCAACTCAGCAAACCTATTCCTGAGTTCTATTTGTCCATCGCTGGCCCGTCTTTTCCTCTGCCTGGTTCTCCTAGTGACATGCTTCCACTGTCCACTTTCCTCACCCAGCAGTCCCTCCTCAGAGTCCTTAGGTCCCGCTTCTGTCTGCTCGTCTGAGCTTGTCCCCTGTGCCTCATCATGTCTGTGTTCCATCATCTGCTCAAATCCCCTTCTAAACTCAGCCAGAGTTTCCACTTGCATCTCCAGTCCCCTTACCTTTTCCTCCAGCAGCTCTATCAGGCGGCACTTCATGCAGATGAAAGTCCTTTCAGGTGCTCCCTCTAGGACCATGTACATGCCGCAGCTACCGCATCCAGTCATCCTCAGTGTGTCTGCACCTGCTGCCTCTGCCTCCATCGTAGCGCTGCAACTCTGTGCCTGGCAATCCACAGCTCACACCGCACCGCAGGCCACCGGCAAGTGCAGGGCTGCTGGCAGACCCCTGCCTCTTCCCTAGTCTGCCTTCTTGGTTCCTCTGCCTTGGTCTCCCCTGCAACCTCCCCCTGGAAACTCCCACTGAAACTCCCCTGTTAGCCGCTCTGTTCGCCGCCTCCTGTGCCGCTGCCTGAGTGCCTGGCTGCTTATATAGGACCCCTGATCAGGTAAGCCCCGCCCCCAACTCAGGGCTCAGCCTCGCTCCCAGCACACAGCCCCTAGCAGCCTGCCCACACACTCACTCACTCACACAAACACCACAAACTACAAAAACCACAAAAACCTGCTCCTCCAACAGCACTCCCACTGAAACTCCCCTGTTAGCCGCTCTGTTCGCCGCCTCCTGTGCCGCTGCAGCTGACTGTGCAAACTGTTCTCCCTCCTCTTGTACTGAGACTGTAAGCAATTTGAGGCAGGAACTGGCTATTGCAGCACCAAGCACTGGCTATTGCAGCATCAAGCACTATGGGATTAGGGCTGCTAGATGCCAAGTCAATATGAGCAAGAACCTTTACTTTCCATATTTACCTACCTATGTCCTCTCCAGTATAGAATATGCAAACCTACTTCTGTCAGTTGAACAATTCTGCTCTATTTGCAACTCATTTGGAATTTTTTTCTCTCTCGATGTTTTGCTGAAGCCACCTTTCATAGCCCTGCATTGCACAAATGTATAGATACTGCATTTAGTGGAAACAATGGATTTACACATTGCACAATAGTTATTTGAACTGGTTAGCATAACTTAAATTTTGTGTTGAATCCAAACTGCATACTGTGATGTTGCTTAATGCATAGCTTGAAGGTGTTCACATACTATGGTGATGAGCATGATAAAGAGAACAGAAGCTGAAGGGAGCACAAAAATTAATTTGCTACATTAATTTTGCATCTGACGGTAATTTTGCATACACAGTATCCTCCTAGAGAACCAAGGATTTTACTTAATGCTTTTGAAAAAGTGAGATCTAAAATAATCATAAAACACTATGTTAATAATTTATAATCTGATGAATGATCATGATATTCAAGTAACACACCTGCTGTACCTTTGTTTCCTTTAAGAAATGGATATTTACTGAGCTATAGAAAAGCAATGCAGACATAGAACATTTATAAAACAAATTAAATATAATACAATTTACTTGTAATCTTGTATATTTTGTAAATCATTCTTACAATTTTCTTGCTGATTTTTTGTGCTTTGATTCAGCATTTCAAAAATATGTTTCTCAGTTACTCATTAATATGGGGCCTATTCAATAATTATTGAATTAATTAATATGGGGCCTATGGAGCTATTCAAATTCATTGTTAACTGGGATGCCTTATTGGTTTTTATTTATTAATCAGGGGAAATAAAATGACAAAACACTTGTTACATACACACTTGTGATATAAAGCTTGATTAGTATCCTTTCTCAAACAGGATCCGATTTAATCACTTACAAATAATAATTGAATAGCTTGGGATTTTCATGGCACCTGTAATCACTTAAACCGAGAATGACATCTGCCTTTTAAAATAGAAATCATTGCTTCCTAGGATGTTTAGTAAAGTACGCCCTCATTTTATTCTGTCCCTGATGGTTTACATGTGTATATGTTTTAGTTCATCATGCAGCTGGAATATAATATGGCGGCATCATCACTTTGTATTATGACCTGCAGTTCTAAACATTTGGTAAATATAGCTTTCATATTATATAAAGTAGAGAAGATAGTTCTTTCTGTAAGCATTATATTAAAACAAACAAAAAAGAACTTTACATAAGTAATCTTGATTATTGTTGGAGGTAATGATTCCGCATGAAGACTAAACTAGAAATTGCTTTGGATAGTTTTTTGAGAGAAAAAGAGAACTATCTCCAATGAAGCAAGAATAGTTTAGTCACAGAAATAAGAAATTAGAGTAGGGGGCTGTGGGAAACTATTAAGTCATCTAATTTATCATGCTGCTAATATGGAATTGTTGCCTACAATATATTCTACAGTGGCCTACTCAACCTACTCAAGTGATGGTGCTTTTGCTCTTCCCTTTAGGAGACTATTCCACAGCTTTGTTGTCTCCATCATAAAAACCTTGGCATAGAACTGTAAAGGACCTCCTGGGTCATTGAGTCTGGTCCCCTGCTACCACAGGCAACCTTATCAAAAAATCTTATTAAGCCCCGACTTAAAATTGGATAAATTGTTTGCTCCCTAGTCCTAATGGACGGCTATTCTAGAACCCTCTCATGGGTAGAAACCATCTAATTTCCAGCATAAATTTATTCGCAGTCCACTTAAACCCATTTGTTCTTATACTAACGTTGTTCTCCCCTTCTCTTCCCTCCCTCACGTTTGCCCTTGGATGTATTTTTAGAGAGCAGTCATAAATAGGAAATATTTCCTGGCTTTCATTCTAACTGTTCCTTTGCTCAGTTTGATGTCATTACTGCCAGTAATACCTCCTAAATCACCTTATACAAATCTTCTCCGCCTTTGAGGTAAAATCCTGGCTCCACTGAAGAAAATGCCAAAACTCCCACCAAATTCCACAGGGTCACAATTTCACCTTTGGAGGTTTTTAGGATTGGAGGAGCTATTCTTAACAACTTGTTTCATTTTCTTGATTCTGTTTATGAACAATTTTGATATTTATGATTTATTTTGCTTCTTAAAGTATTTGCCCAAAACCTTTAGTGAAACCTGCTGGGCTATGGTTTATTTTGTGAACCATTTTCAATTTGTTTTATATTTTTGGTTTCTAATTGCCACTGTTTATTTTACGATTGATCCCTTGGCATTACAGGACATTTCAGGTTACTTGATGTCACATGATATTTCTCCTTCTGCCCCCAAACAAATTTCATTACTTCCTGGCACAAATTTTGTTTAATCAGAAAACACTGTCTGGTCACAAAACCAATTTTTGATTTTTCTTCTGGCTCATTTTGTTTGGGAATAAAATTCAGCTTGTACAAATTGTTGTAAGCAAAACAAATAATATATTCATAAACATGGTCAAGCAAAACTCAGTACTTCAATTTGTTCTATAATTTGTGAAAAAAGAATTCACCCAGAACTTCTGTTTGCATCTTACATATGCCTATCAATAGCATCTTTTGTTACTTGTGATGCCCCTGAATATTCAGCTCAGAATTCACATTGGCTTTTTTAGTCATAGCACATCTATTGTTTACGGGTTGGGGGGGGAATTATTGACTTTGCACTGGTATGGCAGGAATACACAATACAGCCCTGATCTCAAGCATATTTTATGATGAGGTATATTTAATGTTTGTTTCCTCATATGGAATGTCTCTTTTACTTCTCTTGTTAAATTATCTAGATGATCCTATGTAAATTCAATGAAAACAAATGAAATTTGAGTTAAATGGAGAAAAAGACTGTTTCCAAAACCCTGAACAAAATCAAGCATCACTATTAAATGTCTGAATAAGTGTTTAACTATCACAAAAGAATGATAGTTATTAAGTTATATTAATTTGTACTAAATAGGTCACCATATAATAATACATGTTATTTAACAAAAGAAAAAGAAATGATTCCTTACTCTACTTTCTCTCCTTTTTCATGCTTTTCCCAAGTCAACATGTTTCTGAGAAACAAAAGCACTTTAAATATTTAAAGATCCATGCATTTTCCAACATCATGAGGCTTATGTCGACCTAATTCATATCACTCTTATACCCAATTCTCCTCTTCTCCCCTACCCTATGTGTCACCCTCAGGGTACAAGTAACATCATATCCTGCAACAGAGTAGGGTCCCTGTACTTCTACAAATAATAATTTCTGGAGCATTAATGAAGGAATTTTTTATATCATATGTTATATAAGATTGACTAAATGACCATAGTATTCAACTTTTTAAATGTGCAAAATTGCTTAATGTTGAATACTGAATATTTCATCATGATAGCTGGTAAGTAACCATGTGTATAAAAGCAGTCTGGTCAAACTGCAAGCTTTAGGAATTTTATTTATTTATTTATTTATTTTTGTTAGCTTCAGCAAAACTCTGCAGAGCACTTCATAAATATAAAGGCTGGAACCAAAGAAAATAGTATAAAAATGGAAGTAGCATCTTGCCTATCAAATTAATTTTACTAGATAATGAAAAGATCATAAAGCTGAGACACATTTGTACATCTGGAAAGTGGTTGCATATGCTAGATCTCTTGGTTTAAAGGTATTTATTGTAATGACTTAGGGCCCAATCTTGCTCCTATTAAGTCAGTGGCAAAACTCTGACTGAGTTCAGTGGGAGCAGGAGCAGGCTGTTTAATTATCAAATGAAAATTTTCAATAACACTTAAAGGTGCTTCTTCAGTAAAGAAGATTAAAGCCAATTTGGGTACGTGTCCTCCATTCCCTGTAAAGGTCACTTGACCTTTCATTTAATATCTGCATCATTGTGGGCTGCAATCTCAAAAACGTGTGCATGTGTAAACACACATAATAGCTCATTTTAGGAACAATCAGGAGCTAGGCATTGTGGCCTTTTTGAAAAAGAAGGGCTTGGTTTAGGGGATAGATGTCCAAAGGCTATTTTCAGAATTGCTCCTTTTGTCCCCACGTGTGGAGGTCTGTACAAGGCAATCAAGCCTAAGGCAGGTGTAAGCTAGATGGTGCAAAAGATGTAACTGGGATGCACTTCAGAGGAAGCAGCTGGGTCACATAAATGCAAAATTGTTTACTTACTTGTGTCTTATTAATAGCAAGCTCGGTTCACCAATCCCATGGATTATTTCATACATGCCAGCTTGGGTTATCTAGCAATGCCATTGAATGATTCCCTATTCTCCCTTCACTAGTTATTTGTAGATTACCTGAATGTTTTCCACATGTTGATCTTCTCCACAATCTTGCTGTGACTACACATAAAAACAGAAGAACGGCCATACTGGATCAGATCAATGGTCCATCTAGCCCAGTATCTCTCTTCTAACAGTGGCCAATTCCAGATACTTCAAAGGGAATGAAAACAACAGGGCAATTATCAAGTGATCCATCTGCTGTCATCCAATCCCAGCTTCTGGCAGTCAGAGGCGTAGGGACACCCAGAACATGGGATTGCATCCTTGACCATCTTGGCTAATAGCCATTGATGGACATATCCTCCATGAACTTATCAAATTATTTTTTGAACCCAGTTATAGTTTTGGCTTTCACAACATTCCCCAGCAACAAGTTCCACAAGTTGACTCTGCGTTGTGTGAAGAAGTACTTTATTTTGTTTGTTTTAAACCTGCTGCCTATTAAATTCTTTGGGTGACCCCTGATTGTTGTGTTATGTGAAGGGGTAAATAACACTTCCTTATTCACTTTCTCCACACCCTTTATGATTTTATAGATCTCTATCATATCCTCCCTTAGTCATATCTTTTTTTTAAGTTAGTCTTTTTATCTTCTCCTCATATGGAAGCCGTTCCATACCCTTAATCATTATCGTTGCCCTTCTCTGTACCTTTTCCATTTATAATAGATCTTTTTTGATGTGGGATGGCCAGAACTGCACACAGCATTACACCGGCAGCTATTGCTTCTCTCCAGCCTCTCTTTCTGAGCAGCGTTCATCTTGTAGGAATGGTCCCAGGGGATCCAGGGCAAATACAATTCTGTGATGAGAAATTTCATCACTTCACAGGGGAGAGAATGAGAGCTGGGCTTTCTTTTGGGATTGCTTCCTATCTAGGTGCTTGCAGTAGCACCAAAAGCACATTAAACCATGGAATAGCATATTGCTGCAGGTTGTCAGTCTTTCTAATGGGCAATTTCATGTTAATAGGGCCAATATGCATATTTGAATGTATGATGGTAATATTCTAATGTGATCTGGGTGCTGCTTTACTGGTATCCAAGTTTTGCAAAGTTCCGCTATGCAAGTTCACAGATTCTCAAACCAGAAGGGACCATTGTTATAATCTAATCTGACGTCCTGCATGTCACAGGCCACAGAACTTCCTCAACTCATTTCTAGACCAGATCTTTTAAGGAAAAAAACTATAAAATCTTGATTGAAAAATTGTCAGTGATGGAGAATCCACCACGACCTTTGGTAAATTATTCCAATGGCTAATTATTCTCACTTATAAATGTATGTGTTATCTCCAGTCTGAATTTATCTAACGTCATGTTCCAGCACTTGGATCACGTTATATCTTTCTCTGGTGGACTGAAAAGCCCATTATTAAATATTTGTACCCCATGTAGGTACTTACAGGTTGCAATCAACTCTCCCCTTATCGTAGTTAAGCTTGAGCTCCTTGAGTCGATATAAAGGCATGTTTTCTATTCCTTTAGCCATTCTTGTAGCTCTTCTTTGAATCTTCTCCAATTTATCAACATCCTTCTTGAATTGTGAGCACCAGAGCTGGACACAACATTCCAGAAATGGTCACACCAGTTTCAAATACAGAGGTAAAATAATCTCTCTCTATGCCAACTCAAGGTGCTCTGTTTATGCATCCAAAGTTCTCATTATTCCTTTTGGTCATAGCGTAGCAGTAGGAGCTCGTGTTCAGTTGATTATCCACCATAACATCCATATCTTTTTCAGAGTTATTGCTTCCCAGGATACAGAGCCCTCCATCAGGTAAATATGGCCTACACTCTTTGTTCCTAGATATATACGCTTCCATTTAGTCATATAAAACACACCATTTGTTTGTACCAGCTTATCAAGTGATCCACATTGCTTTGTCAGTAAGAGTCCTCTTCATTATTTACCACTCTCCCAACTTTTGTGTCATCTGTAAACTGCATCAGTGATGATTTTATGTTTTATTCCAGGCTGTTAATCAAAATGTTAAATAGCATAGGGCCAAGAACCAATCTTTGCAGGACCCCACTAGAAACACACCAGTTAAATGGTGACTCCCTGTTTAAATTTTGAGACCTGCTAGCCAGCTTTTAATCCATTTAATGTGTGCCATGTTAATTTTATATCTTTCTACTTTTTTCATGAAGATATTGTGTGGTACTAAGTCAAATGTCTTGTAGAAGTCTAAATATACACCTCTACCTCTATATAACGCTGTCCTTGGGAGCCAAAAAATCTTACAGCATTATAGGTGAAACCGCATTATATCGAATTTGCTTTGATCCACTGGAGTGCGCAGCCCCGCCCCCCTGGAGTGCTGCTTTCCGCGTTATATCCGAATTAGTGTTATATCGGGTTGCATTATACTGGGGTAGAGGTGTATTATATGAGCTCTATTACCTTTATCAGCCAAACTGGTAATTTCAGCAGAAAAAAGATATCCAGTTATTTAGACAGGATCTGCTTTCCATAAACCTGTGTTGATTGGCATTAATTATATTACATTTTAAAATTCTTTATTAATTGAGTCCTCTAGCACCCATTCCCACGACTGATGTCAGACTGAGGGTATGTCTACACTGCACACTAAGTCAGGGACAGTGATTTCAAGCCTGTGCTTGGGCATCCACACTGCATTATACACCTGTGAATACTGGTCCCAGGTCTCACAGCTGTGCTAATGTTTCCATACTGCACTACGTGGACTTTCTCCCAAGTCTTGGTGCAATTCAGGCTCTGAGACCTGCCTTCACTTCCCTTCTAAACCAGGTTGGCTTTTTAACCAACACGGCCTTCTTACTTGATTGTAGGATTGTAACTTTTGGGGCATCTAACAAAGTGTTCTTAAACAATTACCAATTATCATTCACATTTTTTTTATTTAAAATCTTCCTCCCAGCTGATTTGATTCATAATTGCTTTCTGAAACTGGCCCTTTTAAACAGTCAACTATATATATCTTTGGTTTTTCTTTATTCGATTTGCACATTATAAATGTGATCTCGTCATGATCACCTTTTTATAAGTTAACATTAAGTTTAGCTCTGTGATCAGTTCCTCTTTATCTGTCAAGATGAGATCTAATATAGAATTCCCCCATAGTAGAAGCAACCAACTTTATGAGTTATGAAATTGCCATCTATAATATTTAGAAATTCCAGGGATGTTTTAATATTGGTACCATGAGATTTCCCACATAAGTCACTCAAATTGAAATCCCCCATGATCATAATGTTTTTTTCCCTACACATTATAGATAAGTTCATACAGAAAAGGTCCTCCTATTCCCTAGTGTGATTTGTGGTCTGCAGCAGACACCAACTAATATTCCATCTTGTGCTTTATGTGTTAGGATATGATTCATAAGTATTCATTACCATTTTCTTCTGAGTCATCAATGACTCAGAAACAGGTAATGTCATTTTGACAGAGTGCCATTTACTTCCCTCGATATTTCCTAAATAGGTTAAAATCAATGGTGTTAACATTCCAATCACAGGGATCATCCCACCAGACATCAGTAATACCGACTAGATATAATCTATGCTAATTAATGAGCAATTCTCATTCCTCTTGTTTGGTACCCAGGATTCTAGCATTGGTATATAGACAATTAAAGAATTTCTTCTTTTCAAGTGTTTGGTCCCTCGATTAATTTTGTTCTCAACATCTCAGTTTTGTTCTGAGGGTTCAGATCTTCCCTCTTTTTCCCTCTCCTTTTTGCTATTAGTTTAACATCCTCCTGCCTATTCTGTGTGGCTGAGGGTGTGTGCATGTCTTTGACATCCACATACCATGTGAGGTACTGCCTACATTGTTACCATATAACAGAGGTAAATCAGGCTGGAGTTTCTCATATGAGTAAATGCTCATCAGCATGAAAGCAAAAGTAGCTCTAGGATGTCCAGATGGCCATACCACTTTCCCTTATCGTTCTGATTTAAGGAGTGATTTACTAACAAACATTTTCAAATTATCAATTTAATATCTGACCCCAGTTATAACAGACCAAATTTTTCCTCTAGTATTTATTTTTCAACTAGTATTTGTAAATACAATTTTTTTTATTTAACCTCTCTGGGTCTTTAACTCGCTCTAATTTTTCCTGGCACGAGCATTAGTCTGCAAATGTGAATTGACTGTACAAATAGTAATTTGGTTCTTTCTCCATTTTCCATTTCCTAGTTACAGGTTCTTTATACTCAGCATTTTGACCAACCCCTTTAAAAACATAGCGATTGCTGCTTCTGTGCATCTCTTTTTCAAAACAAATTGCAATTTCCTGTATTCAACTATGGCCTCCTCTGTGGGGCACACACACACACACACACACACACACACACACACACACACACACACACACACACACACACACACACACACACACACACACACACACAATCATATCACAGTACCGTGTTGGTTAGGTTTCTAAAAACCCTAAAATTTGCCCTCTAGAAATCTAATCAGCTTGTATTAAAGAGTTCTCCAAACCATTCCTTACCATGTTGAGTTCAAGTCGCTCATGGGCACCTACCTTTCCTGTTACTCTTGTTTTCTCTACCAATTTCTGTATTTTGGTAAGGAGCATTCCAAGAATGGCTTGCCTTTATCTCTACTCTTCTTTCTAAGGTCTTGATCCTGAAAACACTTATGCACATGAACAGCTGGACTGTACTCAAAGTTATGTATGAAAAGTTAAGCACATGCGTTTTCTGCAGACCCAGGACCTGAATTATTAAGATGTCCTCTAGTAGTTGAGGAATCTCTGAAGATCCATGGTGAGCTATTTCCCCTTGATGGTAGTGCTCAGCTCCTTAGCATTTTGTCGAATCATTTTTCATTTTTATTCTCTTTCAGTCTTTGGGATGTATAACAAATGCCATGACAGTTTCTCATTTGCTTTTCTCTTCTTCCTTACTCAAAGTAGTTCTTGTTGCCCTCTTCTGTATTAAATTGAATCACATTTAATTTGTAGTAATAGTGTTTCTCCTCTACTTCTTCCTTTCTAGCTCTTCTGTATAGCTTGTATCAAGCAATACTGACACTGAATTTATGACAATCATTCAAACAAGCTTGTTATGTTCACTGGGTCAAGCTTTCTTATTTATAATTCCTTCTAATTTACTTTACTCATTGAAAAATTGGTCAGTTTCTTTCATATTTTATTCTACACAAACAACAACAGAAGTCTGATGTTGTGTCACTTGGGTTCCTGTAATTGATATCCCGATTTTTCCATATGCAGTCATCACCACTTAAAAGAACCCTGGTTACTAGTGAAGCAATCTGTTTGTAATTTTCAACCATCATTCTTCTTATAAGTACACAATTTCCTCTTACAAAAACCACTTTGAAAGTTTCAGGCATCTATTTTCAGACGATATTTCCCAATTCCAGCCATTGTATTGATCAGCTGTTTCAGGAAGCATGGATTACAGATTGGTTCAATCTCTGGCTTTGTAGCAGTCATGTTCAGTATACTCCCGTTTATCCAAAATCCCTATTATATGAACCTCTGCATTATCTGTATCCGTTCCTTGTCCCCCACATATCTCCTGCTGGGGGACAAGAAAGGGACTTGGATAATGCAGAGTTCAGATAACAAAACAGAGTGTGATGAGGAGGAGCCCCCAGTGATGGGGGGATGCCACTCTGCTACTGAATGGCTCCTAACCTCTTGATTATCCAAACTCCCAACTAGCCAAATAAAATTCATGTCCCTCATGCTATTCTGAATAAGCAGATGTATGTTGTACCTTCAAGATGTTCCAATCATTGAAACATATCATATGAATAAAAATGAAGAACAAACATAATGGACTTTACATTTCTCTTCCTATTGTGGTACTAATTAACTTTAAGAACAAAGGTTATTCTTCTAGGCAGTGTGTTACAGTTCCAGGATAAGCTGTATCTGTCACTCCCTCTTCTCTCTCTCTCTCTCTATCTGTGGGCACCTCTTTCAAGTGACAGCCCTACACATCTTTCAGAATGGAATTCTGTGATTCGCTGCAGCTTTAGAATGAACCATCAGACTATAGCACCCCTGTTTACCAATTGTGTTTCCTCAGAAAATCCAACTTGGTTTGGCCCCCACTATAGACTTCCTTCAGGAGCTGTGACCGGTATGTAAAAGCAGTGGTACAAGACAGCATCTTCAGAACAAAATACTATTTATCTGTCTAAAGGAACATAGTAATCAGTGTGAAAAGGATTAAAACAACAAAAACCTATATGTATCCTGTGTTACCTAAGCTTGGTATTTTCCTGAGGACATAGGTAGGCCTGATTTAGCTCCCCTTGTTGTGTCCTCCCACTTTTCCGGGGAAACCCATGGCCTGCTACTCAACAGACCTTGTGTCTCTGTCTCTTAGTCATAGCTTTTCAACCATTTTCAAATCCTTTGTTTTGGATCCCCTTGAAGTTACAAGCTAAGACTTTTCACCCCATGAGATCAACCAAACTCCTGAACTCAAATTGGCTGAGGTAAATTTCAAAGAAATGAACAATAACATTGTCTGATTATTTGACTATTGTGGCTTTCTGCAGCCATTGATCTTGGCAAACCAAAGATCACTGAGACTCATTTTACCCATAGCTACCCTTTAAAAAGCAACACAAAAGCCACCAAACCCCCAGATTATATATAAAACAGTCATAATATTAATAGATAACTTCTACATTCTTCACACGGTGCTATTATATGTTTACTATACTTCACTGAAGAATTTCCCAAGGAAATTAGATATTGGTTATTTTCTTTTGTTTTATCATATATTACCTTCAATAATCAAATCCAAATAATCCATTGCATAACTGTTAATATCTAAAACATCATCAATTAGGCTGAATTCATAGACACCTATAATTTAAAAAAAATGGAAAAAAGTAAGACTAATAATTAAGACCATATCTTTATAAGAGCAACCAGAACTATATTTTAATTCAGAACTTGCTTTTCAGTATATGACTGAGTGGTAGTCATGTCAATTAATATATCAGGACAGACTTTCCGCTTTAATGCACCCCACAAGCACTAAGGATTCAATATGACTCTGTAACCCCAGGGTAAATGTGCCCTTGATTACAGATCTCTAGGATATGTTATGAAAAAATAATATTGAGTTCTTCATTCAATTAAAAGGTCACCCTAACCTCACTTTATTCTTAAGTGCAGAGGGAAGTTTCTAAGGTACATAATGTAATTTCCCTGCCCACAAAAGCAATGATGCCTGTATAAGAAACTAATTTCCTGTTCTAAATACAAATTTCTCCAATAAAAATGTGAGGTTCACATTAAAAAGAAACCATAAAGCAACATCTACCACACTATACTCCTAAATCTAATCTGTTCATATGTTCAAATCTTTGAAAATAGACAGAGAAGCACATAAAAAGCTATCCACATGACACATAAATAAGTACTGAAATTAACCAGGTGGACTTACTCTGTAATTCAACTGTACTGAAGATGGATTTAAAATGTCTACACTCAAGACAATAACCCGAAGACATCCATGGTTAAAATACTACACCATAAAGCAGAAAATAAGAACAACAACAAATATCTCACCACTTCATTAATCAAAATTGTTACTTATTTGGGGGGGGAGTGCTTTAAGCCCCATCTCCCTACCATTCTATAGGACACATATGGAAACAAACAAAAATACTACCTAGCCCTGAAATAATGTCTTCAAACCTTGTTCAAGCTTCTCAAACACCACAAAAATAATCCATCTCCCAACAAGAACCCTGTGCAAATGCAACTCTTGGAATTTTCAGACACTTAAACAAGCCTTACTAGAGCACTCTGTCATTAATATATTTTTGCAGAACAGGCATGTGGTTCCTCATATACGTGATTTACACTATTAAACTGAAACAGCTACCACTGTTGACATATAATTTGGCAGAAGAGCTCTTCAGCTCATCTTTTAATTATATTAGCCATGTTCCTCTGACTCCCACTCTTCCTTTCTCAGCTACACCATTTTTCAATAGTCTTATTGTAAAAACATCCATAAAGGAGAAAAGAATAAAACAAATTAGCTATCTCATGTGGAGCCGTATAAACTCCACACGAACCAATTCATGAAGTTTCCTCAAATTTCCTCTATTGTAGGTGTGTATTGTTCCTCTCTTCTCCCCTATCACATGGAAGCCTTTAAATTTCAAAGAGCTGTTCTGAGGCACCCTGCCTTCACACAGCCACTCATGATATAATCTGTGAATAGAACTCCTGAAGAAGCCCATGGTGTTGGGGGATCACTCATCTGCTGCCCCAGGACTTCTGGTGCACTTAACATATGAGGGTATAGTGAATTATATTGTTGTGCTCTGCAAGTGGGGGTGGGAGGAGAATCTATCAGGGACCTGCCACCCCTTGCCCCATCCCTATCTCTAGAATTCTAACATCACAGAACTACTATTGAGGATCCATAGGGTTAGGCAAAAGGAGTGAGCCTGCAACACAACTGACATTTTCTTCTTCTGCAGCTACTAGCCAGGTTCTTGGGCTTGAGCTCCCCCTGCTTGTGGAAGCAGAGAAAAGTGTGTAGTCCTTGGCTGAAATTTTTCACCCTTTCATCCATTTTTTCCCATCATAACTCCTACTCATTGCACTGTTTCCTTGGCCTGGGGCATAGTGATCCTTCCACTCCAGCTGGTCAGAAAGTTTCTGGACTTAACAGAAAGAAATGTGTACTATAAGAAAGACTCCCTTTGAAATATGTCAATTGTTCCACGAATTCCTCCCTCTG
The DNA here is from genome assembly GCF_025201925.1 of Gopherus flavomarginatus. Lineage (NCBI taxonomy): Eukaryota > Metazoa > Chordata > Testudines > Testudinidae > Gopherus > Gopherus flavomarginatus. The sequence continues at coordinate 33,972,327 of NC_066626.1, forward strand.
TGCCCTGTTTCGCCCCTCCCACACACACACATACACACTCCTCCTAGAAGGATATTTCACTTACAGTACAAAACACATACCGTGACATAGAGCCATGTGTTCCCCTTTGTAGGAAACATATGGAAAGAGCTAAAACCTGTAAAAATCTATTACAAAAATAGGCTGCACAAACAAGTGAATGCATGCCACACAACCTGTAGCAGGTAGTTACTGTGATAAGGCATCTCTAACTATGGCTGTGTCTACACTGCACACATCTGGTGGTGGCATGTAGGTTACGTGTAGCTACACACTGCATTGAGGAGCAGGTTGCATGCCCACACCGCAGTTTGTAGCTCCCTGCCGCCAGCTCCCTTCCAGAGCCTTTCTCCACTGCCAGAGTATTTCCTGGCAGCAGGGAAAGACTCTAGCAGCAGGGAGGCAGCTAAAAATAGCAGTGTAGATGAGAGAGACACTGCTTGAGCATGTAGAGCGCCATGTAGGGTCCATACCCTAAAGAGTTCAGTGTGTCTTTACTTCCCTAAGCAGTGTCTCACCAGCTACACTGCTATTTATATCTGTGGCAGGGGTGTGTGAAGTGTGTGTACTTACACACTGAAAGGAATGTGCAGTGTACATCCTAAGTGAAAGCATGCTGTAGTGGGCTTAATATAGGATGGAGAGTCAGGACATCCATGTTCCCTTCCTGGTTCTGCCACAGACTTAATGTGTGACCTTGGACGTTTAACAATCTCTCTATGCTTCAGCTTCTTTACTTGTAAGACGGAGTTAATTTACCACTAATATTAAATAATATTGATTTTTAGTCTGCTTTTTGTATCTTTGAGGGAAGCTCCATGCTTCCAATTTGTGGGTGATCATTCATGTTTGAATTTCACTTTATGTAGTTCAGTGTAGCTGCATAAATATACAGACATTACAGTTATCAGCAGGGATTGAACACACAATCTTCAGCCTCAAAGCCATAGGCCTTTACCACTTGAACTAAGGGAGAATTATTCATAACTACATTATTCAACCAAATTTTCAAACTTAGTTATAGACAAACACTCCAATTATTATAATTTATATAGTGAGTTTTACATTTCAATGTTCAGACAGGACACATTCTGCTAAGATGTGATTCTCCACTTGATCCCATGCAGGGAGATGTATGCACTTATGCAGAGTCCCATTGACTTATGGGGCTCTGCATTTGTACACTAGTACTATGATATGCAACATAGTGAAGGATCAGGGGTTTAACTACTATGTTTTGCTAACAGATGACACTGGTGTCATTGAGTGTCTTAAAGTAGTGGAATTAAAGGATATCTTTTGATGTTGTATCACTAGGCAATAAGCTTATATAGAACCTACAGTATTTAGTTTTTCTGAATTGAGGCAAGTCATTTTCTATATGGTATTTCCAATCTGTACTGACTTCCAGTCCTTTGATGTTCAATATAGTACTGTAATGGATAGAATCCTATCCTGTACCAATATTCTAAATAGGGGAAGGAGGACTGGTAACTTGTTTGTTATTTTTCTACCCTAAAAGTTGAAGGTGTTATTGATAGCTTTGGGTGAATGCTTAAAATGGAGATGAAGAAAAATTACTTTCTGTACTTGTACTCTTCACATTCAAAAAACTCATATCCTCTACCATGCAGAAAATAGCACAGGTGCAGAACAGTCATCCTTAACTGTTTTCAAAATGCACTCTACTTCTGATTTCCAGTGCTTTTTGAGAAAGCTACCAATACTTTATTGTTTTAGCTTGTCTAGCAAATACAAATATTTGCTTAACAATTTCAAATGCCATTTAATAGCTGAAAAGAAAGCTGATATAAAAATCTAGGTTTAGATGCATTGCTGTTCCCCTGCTGCACTGAATGATTTATTGACTAAAATTCAATGCCTGATGCATTATGTGTATATAAGTGTGTGTAACACAGACATGAGGTAGGTGTATTTTCCATATCTCTGCCCAGTTAAGGATTGCAACTCCTAGCATTTTTCACTGGAAAGTAGAAGCTGCATAATTATGATTTCATCTAATATTTTCCATAAGAGCAATATTTCAGGTGAGATTGTCCATAGCAGTTTTACGTCCTTTAAATAACTGTTGAAGCGTCAGTTGTTCTGGTTAAACAACCTTTGCAGTTTGAGGATGATCTGTTCTGCGGAATGCCTAGGTGTTACATTGCTGGTAACACTGTCAATCAACTCACAGGAAGAAATAGTTCTGCAAGCTAGAGTAGTTGTAATGACAAAAGAGAAATGTGATGATGAAGGTGGAGGAAGCTTCAGAAATGTGTCCTTTTGCCATGCTGCTAAACATTTTAGCAATTTAGTAATTTGGCATTTCAGATACAGTGTTGGATGACAGATTCAGTGATATAAAAGCACTGATGTTCCTAAACAAGCAGACACACTAGAACAGTTAATACTTCTGTAAAAAAAACAGATGTTACGGAACAAATCAGGTCTCCTTATCCAGAAAACACATCACAATGATGATTTGAACTCTTGTCTTCTGCTTGTGACAATATTACTAAATATAAGTAATGTTCTTTGAGATTCCTGCTGATGCTTAATATGCCAGCCGGTGTCCTACTTCTGCAACTTGCATCCAGATCTTTCAGTCTAGTGCCAGTGATGGCACTGCGGTTTTTACTTCCACTATAAACAAATTACAGTGTAGTAGACAGTTTCTTCCTCTCCTGTTCACAATCTCCCCTCCCATCCTACAGGCAGTCAATTGACATCACTGTAGCAACCCTTGCTTCCATGAAAAGTAATATTAGGCAAATATTTAATGTAGTCAGTTTCTATTACTGTGATTTAATGGCTGGAAACAAAGGGGAGTCCACAGACTACCAGAAAATAAATGTCTAGTGCTTCTCAGGGGACCCAGACAGCATGGTGTGAGAAAAGCTATTATAAATATAGTATAAATAATATAGGTTTGTATTCGTTTAAAGGACTTGATACTGCATTTGTACAATTTAACTATTTTTTGTTTTTTCATGATGAGTCTCTGAATGTGAGTGCGGGGGAAGTGACTTCAGCTACCTCAGTCTCAACATCATGCTCAAGCACATTAAAAGCTTTCAGCCATTCTTTTAGTACTAGCAAAATTTTGATTTGTAGAAGACGCTTGAGTCATACCGTACAAGTAGAATATAATACTCAAAGCCCCTTGTACTGTGCAATACAGTAGATCTAAATTATATGACAAGGCCACTGGAATTATATCACCAGACCTATCATGGTGAAGCATACTACACCATCAGCTGCATGCTGCCACAACTCCCTCCATTTCAGAGATGGCCTTCAACAGCCTTGCCTGCTGTCCTAAGTTAACCCCCATACAGCTATTATAATTTAGCTCTAGCTCCCTTCCCGCCCTGAGGGGCTGATTGCATCTTCTGGAAGGAAGCAAGGACTCCTCAGAGTCAAGTCTGGGGAGATGTGGGAGAAGTGGATTGTGGCTAGGGAGCTGCTGGAGTTAAAAATGGGCAGGGGGAAGGGTTATAGACACTTGTCCTTCAGAGCTCCTAAACTGAGGGGACATTTTGGAATACTGCAGGGCAGGGACATCCCAATCTGCAGAACTTTCAAGGTGCACAGCAGGGGCAGTCATGGCAGGTATCCCTATCTTGTAATGGAACTCTCAAGATATGCAGGAGGGATTCTTTCTTCTGCTCACCATAGGAGGTTAGCAGCTGGAGAAAGCACCTGTCTAGCAGTGCTCTGAACGTCGGTCAGAAAAAGAAAAGAGAAGGTCAGGCACCTTCTCCAAAAGCCTTCCCTCACTGCCTGCATTTTCTTTGGCTTCCCTAGCCATTGTGTGACCCCCTCTCCATCATCTCACAAGATCTCTGGGTCTGCCATTTCTGCAGCACAGATAGGGACAGCTATTCACACAACCACATTATTTCATATTGTACACCAAGGACCATATCAGAAAAAATAGCATTACTATCCTAAATTCCATCTACAAACCAACCTCCACCAAACTGAAACATGAAAATAAGTCACAGTAGATTTTTATGTTCATCCCTCCATATTCTTACATTCTTTGATCAGCATGAAATAGTTAATAATATTGACACTTAAACTGCTGGTGTTATATTCCAGAAGTATCAACCCCTTGAAATGGAGAGGTAATTCAGATGTGTCTCATGGATGTTGTTTCAAGCTCACTGCAGATTCAGGAAGAAAGAACTGCTTGTGTGGATATGCTTGTGTCACGTTTTAAAGTTATCTTTGTCATTACATCTGCTAAATATTTTTTTTAAAATGAAAGGTTAGATTCTGGAGCACAAGATCACAGCTTCCAGAAAAAGTACTACTTTACCAGCCCACTGCAAACTGTCCTAAATATTCTCCTGCTAGATTGGTTTTTAACATTGTAAAACATGAAATTAAGACAATGCATTTATTTTGCATTCTACTCATCTCAGGCTGATTAGTGCAACTTTATTTTCACACGATTCAGTTTTAGACATAACCACAATCCCACAATAAGTGATTTTGTATGACAGTGAAAATAATACTGCTTTTCAGTGCAAAAATAAAACTTTGCACTTACACACATCAAAGCATTTTATGTAACTTTCGGGTGATATAGCATTTACTTCACCACCTCTCTCCTAGTGCTTCAACACATCTCCTATTAAAAAGCACATGGAAACTCAGATTTCAGTCACTGAGGATTTTCAGCGAGGATTAAGGAGGGTCAACCTCCTCAAAATCAACTAAAAAAACTCCAAAAGAATTAACTTAATTCTGAAGTACCAACTTTATAAAACCTTATAGTGATATAAACCATAATAGCTTCATTTCTACTGTATAGCAAGGCTATTTAATAATCCATATACAGTTATACATAAATATAAAGAAAATAAAAATAAAAATAAAAATCCCTAAACAGGTTAGTTCCTACAGAAACACAGTGAAGAGTAACTCTGAGTTCCAAAAGCTTAGGTGGAGTTCCCCTGGGTCTCAGTTAGAGTCTTTGTCCATCAATTCTACACAGTCTGCTGAGTTAAAAGCTCTGCAATATCTTCCTTCCTCTTGTTGCAGAAATCTCCAACTGGAACCCAGCTAAACTCAGGCCCCTCCTCTGCTGGAATAATTCCGTTAGCTAGTCAGTTAATAAATTAACCAACCAATCAGTATTAAGTATTTAAATCACTAACCCTGTTAAAAGAAAAATACAAAACTAAGAAAATATAGCAAAGAGTCCTGTGACACCTTATAGACTAACAGACATATTGGAGCATGAGCTTTTGTGGGTGAATACCCACTTCATTGTCTGTTAGTCTATAAGGTGCTACAGGACTCTTCGCTGCTTTTACAGATCCAGACTACATGGCTACCCCTCTGATACTTAAGAAAATATAGATGACTCTTTCTCCATCCTCACATTTAAATAACAGTTGGTAAACTCTACTGGTTAAAACAATTTGACCAAAATCAAATAACATTAAAAATATACAATTAAAATGAAAGAAATTAGTTTCCCTCACAATTTCTCCTTTCTATAACTAGTACTGCCAGCGCCTCTCTGCTGGAAAGTTAACAATATCACTAATCTGAAAAATGCTTCAGAAGGAAACCAGCCGGCTTTCTGCTCCTGTGGTTGAGCTTCTCCTAACCCACACCGGTCACATGTCTTCTTGTAAATCAGCTGTCCCAACTACTTGCCCTCAATGGAGTCCATTAGTCTAGCTACAGGGAGCCTATTGAGCATGCCCAAGACTTCCACATCCAATTCCAGAAACTTCTGGGCATGGAATGCTAATTGGGTATCTGCCTACCAACAATGACCCAGACACAACTCATTCCTCTCCCCATTCTCCTCTCAACATATCTTAAAGAGATATCTTTCTATTAGGTGTTAGGTTACACTTATAGCAATCAGTGGAAAGTACTGGAAATAAGAGATACATCAGGGTCACTCCTTTCACCAATGAAATGTAACCGCTGTTGGAGTAGAAGATGGCAGCTGTTTAAGAGTGCACACCAGTTCTACACAACTGTTTAGAACAAGAAGTGAAGAACACTGTAATTAGTTGAAACTGCAGGGGAGATTAATGTAATGGAATCTAATTACCTGACTTGGAATTTGCCCTGTACACCAGAGTTAACATCCTTGTGCTTAAGAAAAATGTTATAGAACTTTAATTAGCACAATGGTTAAAGTCTTGGTTTTATGCTGCAAAGACAGCAACTCCAGCTGCACAATGCAGGGGAAAGTGCCATCTATTGAAGCATCATCTCTTCTTGTAGACAACCGATGCTAACTGGATGTCCCTTATCAGAGTTCTGAGCTGCCCAAACCCTGCTCAGCTGGAGAGAGCTGATGAGAACAGAACACAGGGTGGTACAGCTAATAGCTTTACCATAGAATCCCATTTCTTTAATGAACAGCAAATTCACAGGCCTTAATAAATAAGAGCCTTATGCTTATGCTTGGAAACTGAAACACATGATTTAATTTTTGCACTCTCTCTGCAACAGTGAGTATTGAGCTACCATTATTAATAGAAAAACATACTTGTGACAGAGGACAAAACTGCGGCATGCAACCTTTGATGTAAGAATTAAACTGACAAAGTCATTATGGAAGAACAACCAGTCAAAGTACGACAGTCACAAATGCACAACTTTTAAAAGCTGAAAAGAGCTGCCAAGGTGTCAAGACAGGAGAAAAGCCAGCATAATTAGCATACTCAATAGTTCAATCTATTGGGAGGGAAAAAAGCTGAATTTGTTTTTGGACAATTACAGTTTAATAAATGGAAGTGTCAGTTTCTGTATAGTTATTTCTAAAGCACCCATTAAAATGTACTAAAGGCCAAAACCTCTTAAAGTCTGTGTCATGTTACACAGCACACTATCATTATTTCATATTTCAAGTAATTTTATTGTCAATGATAGCAGTTATAAATGTACAAGAAAATGTTTTCCCCAGCAGTACCAAACCATTTGCTCTACCGAGATTATTTGTGCTGCCTTCTGACAATAACCCACAGGCGACCATTATTTTAATTTTGCACTATAGCCAGGGTACACTTTTTTCTAGAAGACAGACAGACACAAGCAGTCAGACACACCGAACAATATCACAGAATACCTATTTAATTCTTCAACAACAATGAAGTTCATTGCTGTGCAGTGGATCAGCAAAAGGCATATGCACCACCTAAGTTCAGCTGAAGCCCTATTTTTGTGCTGGTCTTTGCACATAGGTGAGTTTTATCCAAGAACCAAATCCTGCTAGCTCTCACTTCTTCACATGATCATTAGACTGAAGACAACAGAACCCTCTCAAGACCCGAACCATCAAAGGAAACTGAACTTTTGATAGTCACATGAAATCCCACTGGAGTTCCTTTGCAGGAATGATAAAGTGAAGTGAAAGTGCAGTAACGTGAGCAGAATTTGATCCCACATTACTATAAGCTATGTCTACACAAGAAACTAGGGGTGTTTGATGCTACAGCTCATGTATACATACTCATACGAGTGCTCATCGAGCTAGCGCAAGTATAAGTAGTTGTGTAGCCATGGTAGCACTTGTAGCAGCACAGGGGCATGGCTGAGCTATACTGAGTACAAACCTGCCTGAAAACTCATGGCGAACAGGGGAGGTCCCAGATGACTGGAAAAAGGCTACTGTAGTGCCCATCTTTAAAAAAGGGAAGAAGGAGGATCCAGGGAACTACAGGCCAGTCAACCTCACCTCAGTCCCTGGAAAAATCATGGAGCAGATCCTCAAGGAATCAATTCTGAAGCACTTCGAGGAGAGGAAAATGATCAGGAACGGTCAGCATGGATTCACCAAGGGCAAGTCATGCCTGATTAACTAATTGCCTTCTATGAGGAGATAACTGGGTCTGTGGATGAGGGGAAAGCAGTGGATGTGTTATACCTTAACTTTAGCAAAGCTTTTGATAAGGTCTCCCACAGTATTCTTGCCAGCAAGTTAAAGAAGTATGGGCTGGACGATTGGACTATAAGGTGGATAGAAAGCTGGCTAGATCGTCGGGCTCAACGGGTAGTGATCAATGGCTCCATGTCTAGTTGGCAGCTGGTTTCAAGTGGAATGCCCCAAGGGTCGGTCCTGGGGCCGGTTCTGTTTAATATCTTCATTAATGATCTGGAGGATGGCACGGACTGTACTTTCAGCAAGTTTTCAGATGACACTAAACTTCGAGGAGTGGTAGATATGCTGGAGGGTAGGGATAGGATACAGAGGGACCTAGACAAATTAGAGGACTGGGCCAAAAAAAACCTGATGAGGTTCAACAAGACAGAAGAATCCCATTCACGGTTACAGACTAGGGACCGAATGGCTAGGAAGAAGTTCTGCAGAAAAGGACCTAGCGGTTACAGTGGACGAGAAGCTGTATATGAGTCAACAGTGTGCCCTTGTTGCCAAGAAGGCTAATGGCATTTTGGGCTGTATAAGTAGGGGCATTGCCAACAGATTGAGGGATGTGATCATTCCCCTCTATTCAACACTGGTGAGGCCTCATCTGGAGTACTGTGTCCAGTTTTGGGCCCCACACTACAAGAGGGATGTGGAAAAATTGGAAAGAGTCCAGCGGAGGGCAACAAAAATGATTAGGGGGCTGGAGCACATGACTTATGAGGAGAGGCTGAGGGAACTGGGATTGTTTAGTCTGCAGAAGAGAAGAATGAGGGGGGATTTGATAGCTGCTTTCAACTACCTGAAAGGGGGTTCCAAAGAGGATGGATCTAGACTGTTCTCAGTGGTACCCGATGACAGAACAAGGAGTAATGGTCTCAAGTTGCAGTGGGGGAGGTTTAGGTTGGATATTAGGAAAAACTTTTTCACTCAGAGAGTGGTGAAGCACTGGAATGGGTTACCTAGAGAGGTGGTGGAATCTCCTTCCTTAGAGGTTTTTAAGGTCAGGCCTGACAAAGCCCTGGCTGGGGTGATTCAGTTGGGAATTGGTCCTGCTTTGAGCAGGGGGTTGGACTAGATGACCTCCTGAGGTCCCTTCCAACCCTGATATTCTATGAAACCAGTGGGTATGTACTTGATACAGCTCAGCCATGCCTCTGCTACCACTACCAGTGCTATCCTGGCTCCACTGCTATTTATACTTGTTCTAGTTTGATGAGCTTGAGCTATACCAGCAGTTATCAACAAGGGGCCAGGGGCCTCCTGGGGGGTCAAAAATAGATTTCAAGGGGTCCTCCAAGCAGGGCCAGTGTTAGACTCATTGGAGCCCAGGGCAGAAAGCCAAAGCCCTGCCACCTGGAGCAACTTATGGCATGGGGCCCTGGGCAATTGTCCTGCTTGCTACCCCCTAACACTGGCCCTGGCTTTTATATACAGAAGAACAGTTGTTGTAGCACAACATGGGCCATGGAGTTTTTATAGCATGTTGGGGGGTGGGCAGGGACTCAAAAATAAAAGGTGGAGAACCCCTGTACATTGCTAGGGGAAATCACATCCCCAGCTGGTAGTGTAGACATAGCCTTACTGTACTCAAAGTGGCCTTTTCCTATGATTTTTACAAGAGTTTTTATACTTTTCTTATGCTGTTATTGATGGTGTTCTTCTCAAAACCTGAAAATTCTATTTCATTCAACACTTGTCCTTTTCTTTTTCTGTTGGGCAACTCTTTGGCTCTTCACTCCTTCCCATCTCTTTCTTATGGAAGATAATTTGACCTGACTTTGCCTTGCTTACTTTCTCGTTAATCAGGTCAGGTTTATCAGCAGATTCATGTTTTCTTTGCTGTTAGCTGTCTGGTTATGCAGAACCAAAGCAAAGGATACCTCATAATAAGAAGTGGCTACTTGAAAAGCAAATCCATAGTAATAGATCTGTGGATGTAAATGTGTCAGATAATTAGAATTTTCAGAGTAATGTCAATCAAATTATAATTGCTGCCTGTTACTAAAAGTAAAAAATATTTGGAACCATCGTGTTGTTATCAGAGGGTTTGGTAGCACTGCCTATTATTGGTCGCATGACACGTCTCTTTATAAGATCCTGTTTTCAGTAGCTTCTAACTTTGCTAACTTTAACTGTTTGCCTGAGATTTTACATGCAGGTGTCTACCTCAGGCTGAACTGTTTTGGAAAATTTCAGCAAAACCAAATCAGTAATTTCTGAGAATGAGGCTGGGGGGAAAACCACATTGTTGTGCCCATAATAAACCATTTTGGTGATCTTTCCTTTGAAAAGTGCTAGTGCCCTTGTGTTTTGGAACAGGACTGAAATTTGGATGTGTGGTTGCCTTGCTGCCAAATCTGCCCACGTTATAATCCTTTAAAAAATTGCAATTTGCACATGCTCAGTAGAGATTTCTCAGATTTGAGCAGCTAAATTCACTAAAGAAAGATTCTGTTTGCACTGAGCCTTCTTCAGCCTGTCGATGAGCAGGACTTCCCTGCAACTGCAGCTCTGGGTTTCTCTGGGCTGTGCCAGGTCCAGTCACCTGAACTGGGAGCAGAAAGCCTGTCTTTTCTGTGCTCTGTGACCCCTCCCTCACCCCACTGGGCTCAGGAAGTGTGAAGGATGAAGTTTCCTGATTCAAATGCAGAGAGGACAAGAACCTGATCTCCAGAGATCTTCGGGGAGTAGACTGGGCCGGGGAAGACTGGTCCTGGAGGCTGACAGGAAGGCAAGGAAAACTGGGACTGGGAGTTGCACTGGGGGTTGGGGGGAGCCCGGGAGCCCAAGAGTGACTGAGAGTGAGAACCAGTGGGGTGAGGGAATGAAGTGAAGGGGAAAGGAAGGCAGATCTAACAAGAAGCCAGGGTGTGAGGAGAAAACTGGGATATGCTGAGCAAAGAGACAGCCCTCTGAGGGGTGACACTGAGAGTCTGGATGAGAAGCCTAGGAAGGGAAATTGGGGGCTAGGAGCCCATATTGCAGGAGACAGATCAGATGAGGAGCCAGGCTGGGGTGGAATTCAGACTTTAGAATAAGGATCAAGAGATTGAGGGTACTGGGAATGGCCAGGCAAGGAGACTGGCAGTGGGAAAGGAAACAGACTGGGAGTTCAGAAGGAGAGAGGACTTGGGGCAAGGAGTCTGGGAATAGGATGGGAGCCTGAGAAGTGGAGACTGTGACTGTCTAGGGTTAGAAGATTGGGACTGGCACAAGGAGCCAGCGGTGAGAAAGAGGCAGGACATGGATGGCAACAGATTGGAGGGGATGGGGCACAAGAGGGTCATACTTGGAAGGAATGGGCAGAAGACTTTGTGCCCACTATAACACCCCCTTTCAAAGTATAGTATGGAACCCAAGATTTTTTAATCTCACCATTCCTCTGCTGTCAACCCACTGGCAAAGTGTTCTATTCCCTTCTAGTGCTGGCCCACGCAGAGAATAAGTGTTACTCTTTAGCTCAAGAGGCTGAGGTCTGTGCGGTGGATTCAAAGGTTCCAACCCTGCTGATGATGTATATGGGTGTCAACATGATCCCACATGATGGAATTTCTGTTAATTATTTAAAAATCTAGAAAATCACACCCTCATTAAATGTGCAGGATGAACCTGCTCTGGAGATGAATGAGGACTATGTGATGACAGAGACTGTTGTTGCAGAAGTTGGAAGGGATGTACTAGGCACAGAAAGGTGATGTAACTGGCACCAGATCACAAAGCAGGACTAGGATGCAGGTCAGCTGACACCCAGTCCAGTGCCCTATCTACTAAACCATGCTGCCTCCCTTGGAAGGTGTGTAGTGAATGAGGCAGAGGATTTTCAGGAGGAGGAGAAAGGATGATGTCATAGTTGAGGCAGTTAAATGCTGCTCTGGGGAACTGGATTCTCTCCCTGCCTTTGCCACCGAATTCCTGTGTGATGCTAGTCAAGTCAGGTAAACCAAACTAATTGTGTATACCGCCTCTTCTGGGTGACTCATTTGAAACCCTGGGGTCTGCTTTGCAGAAGTGCTGACCACTTTCAGTTGCAACTGAAGTCAATGTGAACTATGCTTTGAACATATAAAGTGTTATGTAATGCTGACTACCCTGAAAAATCAAGTCTTAGGTCTCTCAAATTGAGACCCACAATTAGCATATACTTTTGACCTAATGCTCTCTGTGCCTCAGTTCCTTATTTGAGTGGCATGAAAATACACGAATATTCATGAAGCACTCAATGCCCCAGAAAAGCCTGGGAGGAACTTAATAATTCTGACTTCAGAGCAGAGGTTGAGTAGTCTGTAGTAAACAAGGCATGGGGTACACACTGAAAGCAAAATACTGACTAGTTGCTCAGTAAGTGAACACGGGCCATCCTGCGCACTGTAGAAAAAGTAATATGTGATTATGTAATTAAAGATTGCAGCATAATGCATATGCACAAGATAGCACAGGAAACCTACATTTTGAGTGCTTCACTTTCCAGTCTTAATGATGCTTGTAATGCAGTTTTTGTACGTGTAACACACTGTACAGACAAAGCAAACTTTTACCATTGGCTTGTCTTCACTACTGGGCTAAATCAGCGCTGCTGCAATTGATGCAGCAGTGTCAGATGCGCTACATCAACGGAAGCACGCTCTCCTGTCAACATAATTAATCCATCTCAACGAGAGGCAGCAGCTATGTCGGTGGAAGAGCATCTCCTATCAACATAGCATGGTTGTATATACCACATTAAGTCAATGTAAGTTCTATCAACTTAAGCGGCAGTGTAGCAAGCCCTATCTTGTCCTTCCCTCCTTTTGCCTGTGACTTTTGCTTTTTGTGCCTGGCCTTAACTTTAATTATAAGCAATTTGGGAGCAGGCACTGTATCTACCCGTGTGTTTGTACGCAACATAGCTCATCCAGACTGGGACCACTGGGTGCTACTGCAATACATACTTAATGATAATAGCAACAAAGAAAAGGGAATTAGGGAAAAATCTACACCTAAGAAGAAAGTCTTCTCTTCATTTCATGACACAGAAAGGCTATAAGATTTTCAACAGTGGAAAGAGGAAGGTGGGCTAAGTTTATAATATCAGCTTTTAATGTTAATGTTTGGTAGTGTTAGCATATCATGATGACAGGAGGAAGCTACACCAGAGCAGCTGGGCATTTAAAAGTAGCTGCATTAATCATTAATGAATTTGAATTAATATTATTTATTATTATTTGTATTACAGTAATGCCCAGAGGACTCAGTCAGATCTAATTTAAGACAAGATGCAGCAAGGTGGTATAACACACCAGCAGAGGAAAGAGAAGGGTAACAGTGAGCAGAAGGCATGCTGGCACAGTTAGATTCTGATTCTCTCTTTTTAAAAATGTATATATAAACAAACAGGAGACATTAATTATCTTAGCTGTTCTATGCCTAACTATTATTAGTTGTCAGTTTACCCTACGTGGTACAGTAGAAGTGAATCTGGAGGAGGTATTTGAAGGGTTTCTTCTTTACAGATAATTCAGGGAGAGTGCTTGTCAAATGTGCAACATGGAAGAAAGCACAGTGGTGATCATGGGAGAAACTGACAATTAGATAATAAAACATTGCATTACTGGCAGAGAGGAATCAGAGAGACGATAAAATATGAGTAAACAATTTGGGAGAGGCTAAGTTATGAAAGGCTTTGAAGGTAAGGTAAAGAACTTGTATTTGATACTGTGACAAAGAGTGTGGGGACTGGCATGATTATAATAATGGAAGTAAAATATGATAGCAGAAGTGATTTGAATGGACCAGAGAGACATGTGAATCTCACGAAGGGCAGCAAAGAAAAGGTTGCTATAGTTAAGACAGAAAATGCTAATAGCCAGGGCGGAAGTATGAGGTTAAAACTTTCATATTCAAGAAAGTTTGTAAGTAAACAGACTATTTCTACCTCTTCAGAAAATTACAGGCTGCTGAGTGAAATTGGAAAAAATGGTGTATAGGTTTAATATTCTACTTGCATTCACTTTAATTCCAGTAGAACTAAATATTCTATATACTTTTCCAGTATGGTCAAGTTTATTCTAAACACAACTCATCACAGCCAATAATCCAGTTAGGAAAACAGTATATATTAGACAAGAACAAACCTTCATGGGCTAAGAAATTTATTAAACATGATATACAATATCTTTCCAATAATTTATAATGACTAAAAATGCATTTTTATGGCTTGTTTGGGAATGAGAAAATAAAAGTGGCTAGAATTGCAAGAAAATTGCATGTGTAGTATTATATTTCATTCAGTAATATCCTAGTCTAAACTGTCAAATTGAAGTCCTGAATTTAAGGGGTCTAAATTCCCTGGTACCAAATGGCAAATCATTACTTGGCATGTACCTTATGAGTAATATAAGTACTAAAAGGAAATTAAATTACAACTCTTGCTGCTTCAGAAAGCATTGCATGAGTTGTCCACCTAAATACAAAGAAAATAAAGTATGTTACTAACTAATACAAATGGATTTACTTCTTTTTACAAGTATTTGTAATAAAGCAGTGCAAGATCAGTCATTTACAAATGTTCGATGCCAGCATGTTATTAAAGGAGAACCAGCAGAACAAAAAAAAAATATCATTGGATTTCTGCTTTTTTGCCTGTGTGACATATAAAGAAGATCGGAAATAAAATGTATGTATCTAGACTGATCAATCAATACTAGTCCATTCTATGGGTGGATGCTAATAATTACAAAGAGGGAAAATATTAGCATCACTTTTCACAGTCCTTTTAGAGTTGATACAATTTAGAATTTTGGCTGTAAAGCAGAAGAGTCAGTTGCTAAATGTAATAATATTTCCTTTCTTTATCATGTGATTTGCAAAAACAACAGACCAAATTCAATCCTGGTGTAAATCCAGTGTAGCCCCTTCCCTCTCCCCCCTGCAGTATTCCAGGTCTCATATTTGCACTTAGATTTCAGCAGCACTTCAGAGGGGGCATGTCAGGACCTGGGTGTTACTATGTCTCCACCCCTGCACAGGGGCAGATGAGAATAGAGCAGTAGTGCTGTGGAGAGTGCTGCCCATATCAATTTTTAAATGTAAGAAGTGTATTTCCTTCAGCACCCAGGAAGCATTATGTCCTATACGGCATTAAAAGTGCAACCTGCTGCATTACCTTGTCTCTCAAAAGACATAATTTAGACTTTAATTTTATTTATAGAACAACTACTATGCACCAGGGAGGCAAGGCCAATTTCCAAAAACAGTCGTGTCTGGTAGCCTAATATCTCTAAAATAAACTCATACTTGGAATTCTCTTTCTGCCTTTGTGCTCTGGTCACATCCTTACATTTTAGCAGAGTATGGTCTTGATTTCTGTGCCTCACCTTCTTCATGGTCCAGTGCTGTCGTCTGGCAATCTTGCTTTTCTCCCGGGAACAGCAATGTCAGCATTTTTTAAATGGAATGGAAGGAAGAAATAACAGAGTTCTACTGGAACATTTCTGTCCCTCTCAAACATTACAAATCAGACACCGTGTAGTGGAAGTACATAATGAACATGCCCAAACTTGATAATACGCCTTATAATTGCAACAACTGATGATAATACGTAAAAAAGCTATATTTAAAAAAAATCATAACAAGCATAAAAACTTAGGAAATAGATGTAATATAATTGGTTTTGTGCTTTTTTGCCTGTTGATATATAAAGAAGACCTGAAATAAATGTGTATATATATATATGTGTGTGTAAATAGTGGCTGCAATTTGAATTTAATATTACCATGGGCAGTAAAGAAAAACAGCTCCTTCTGCAGAAAAAAATATATAGAAAAAAATGCCAAAGTGATTTTCAACAGTGAGAGAGAGCTACCTATGGTTCAATTTAAATAAAAGCTTTTAAATCCCAGTCCATGTTTAATTAACGTTCAAGAGAGTCAAGATTGCCTGCACATCTGGAGACACAGAAATGAGAAATAACACTGTGCTCTAATGTGATTAGCAAACTGAAAGAAGCAATATAAATTTGCTCCCTAACTGAAAACTCATTTTCTGCTTGTTTGATTGCAGGAACTCAAGGGAAGTGGTGGAAGCCCCATCACTTTAGTAATTTAAAACTAGAGAAGATGAAGTGCACCAGAATAAGCTGCAGTGAAGTATTTTGCATTGGCAGGAAATGGACAGGATGGGATTCCGCCGAAGAAATTTCCATCCCTGATTTCTGTAAGCCAAATTCTACCAAGGACAGGAGCTTTATTATTTCCAGGTAGGAGAATGGAAAAATTGGTGTTTCCACTCCATTTGTGTGGTTTCTGCCTGATAATTCCACTGGGAAATAGGGTTTTTCCCCACCTGCTGCAAAAGGGGCAGGAACTTTGGCACTGAAATTCTCATTTCTTAAAGAATCTACTGAGCCAAGAGCCATTCGTGCAGAAGCTATGTGCCACTATTCAGCTTCATGGCCCACAGAGTCTTCAACGGCAGCCCAATTCTTGCCATATCCTCTGTGTGTTCTGATTCCACTCCTGACATAAACAGATAGTTAAGGGTTAATGTCTCTCTTACCTCTAAAGGGTTAACAAAAAGGGACCCCAAACACCTGACCAGAGGACCAATCAGGAGACAAGATAGTTTAAAATCTCGTGGGAGGGAAGCCTTTGTTTGTGGGTTTTGGGTTTGGTTTTGTTCTCTCTGAGTCCTGGACGGGGCTAGAGGTGTAACCAGGTTTCTGCCAATCTCCCTGCTACGGTCTCTTATTTCAGAATTGTAAGTAGAAAAGGCGGTTACGGTCTTTTAATTTATTTTCTTTTTCATTTGCATATGTGTACTTGCTAGAAGTAGCTTAAATTGTGTTTCTGCTGGAGAAAGTTTCTTTCTATTGTTTATAAGTTGAAAGACCTTGTAACTTTTTACCATCTAAAGTGCAGAGATAAACCTGTTACTTTTTTCTTTCTTTTTTTATTAAAAGCTTTGCTTTAAGACCTGTTTGAGTGTTTTCTCCTAGTTAAGGCTCAAAGAAGTTTGAGTCTGTATTGCCTGAGGGAGAGAAGGGTAAAGTTCCTCTTTGTGTTAGATTCACGTAGTTGAATCAGGTGATATCCTAGTGTTCCCAGGGCAGGAAGGAGCTGGGGAGGAAGGAGGGAGGGGGAAGGAAATGGTTTTTTCCCTTTTGTTGTGAGACCCATGGAATTTGGGTCTTGGGACCCCCAGGGAAGGTTTTGGGGGGAGACTAGAGTCGATCAGGCGCTCTACTCTAAGTCCTGATTGGTGGCAGCCTATCAGATCTAAGCTGGTAATTAAGCTTAGGGGAATTCATGCTAATACCCATATTTTGGACACTAAGGTCCAGAATTGGGAATTATATTATGACAACTCCTCCTTTTTAAGCAGGTTTCAAGGTTCATTAGTGGCCCAGCAAAAGCTAACGCTGAATCAGTCAGAATTCAAGTGCATTGGAATTGTCTGTGTCTTTAAGAGAATGATGCTGCAGACAATGGCCTTCCTCAGGCTCTGCCTCCAGGCTGCTCCCTCAGCGAGTTATAGGAGACCTGAATCTCCACAAAACACTCACAGGGTGAAGGTAAAGCAGGATGTATGTAACAGAACCAGGAGGAGCAAGATATAAAAATGAAGTGAAAGAAGTTCAACATCCTCACTTTATAAAAAAAAGGTGGCCAAATGGAACCCCACTTTTATGGTGTCACCAAACTCTGGTCTGCTATATTGTGTCTATAACCTTGGATTTGTTTTGTATGTGGAAGACTTCTTGGGAGTCTTTGAAGCTTTCAAGGTTTCACTTTGAACAGGGCCTAGTTCCAGTATCCTGCTGTAATACAGGACAACATTTTAAAAGCCAAGTGTTCCAAGATGGTGTGAGTAATAGCTAGTCTGTATTTTGTGGCAAGGACAACACTCTCAAGACAGTTTGCTGCCTTAGCCTGATCCTATGTCAGTAATGTGAATGTGACATATCTAGAATAGACATGAAAAAAATAATATAAAATATTGTTGGTTGTCAGAGAAGAAGTGGTTGATTTTAGGGCTTTGCAGCAGGTCAGTTTCCATTGTTAGAAATTTATGCTATGGAAGCTAATCTGGTGTATGTTTATTTACTCTACATACATGTTCTTATCTATACAATGTACATAAATCCCGTTATTCTTAATCCAAGATTAACTCGACTATAAACAGCCCTAGAGACCCAGCACCATTACCTGGAGCAGCCATCAGGTTACAGCTGCTTTTGTCACTGTCCCTCTAGATCTCAAATTTCCCTCCCCATTGATATAGGACCTTTGTCCATGTCTATCATCCTCCAGTCAGGACCCAGCAGGGCAGCAGCAAATTCACGATTAGCAGATTGATTGCAATGCCCTATTCACGCTCAGCAGATTCATTACAATACATTTTATGGAGGTTTGTTTTATCACCCCTAAATATACTGGAAGGTTGTTTTGTTTTCAATCTTGTACAGCAAATGTAACAGAAAAAAAATTATCAAATTCAAAGCAAAATTCCTATGTCTGATAAGTTCCCTCTATCATTTTGAGGTTACAGGGATTAAAAAGCAGTGAGGTATCATAACAGAAAGATCAGGTTCCAACACCCCACTGCTTATGGCTGTTTTTCCCCAAATGCTGTCTCTGCTGACAACCACACATCCATTTGCATTTTCTGATGTATAATAAATATAGTCTGCGCTCCAAGTCATTCTCTTGCATAGATCTTGATGGGGAATTTCCCTTCAGAAAACCCGCAAGGTCACAATAGCTCTGGTTAACTTACTAAGAATAGGGAAATACCTTTAATCTCATATGTATCCCTAATGGATATGCATCCTGGGACAGACACTTTGTCCATCACAATCTTTGTTGAGAAGTTTAGGGTTTGTTCATTTTTTTTAAAGAAACCTTTGGTTATGGAAAAGTGGAGACACACAGCGTGTTTTGTTTCAAGTGAAGAGTTAACGCGGGCTGTGGTGTTCATTATCCCTTTCAAACAACATAGTTTCTTCTTAAAACAATGATGTTTGGATGTTGTGAATGGCAGTTGGTAGAGGAAAGAATGATGGAAGCTGGCACAGGAAAAAATCCACTATGATGGATGAGGATATTTATTTATTTATTTTCACAAAGACAGAAAATATCCACACATCTTGATTTTCAATTTTTTTTAACGAAGCTTAAAAGATGACTGCAAGGGTTTGGTGGGTTTTTTTGTTTTTACGTTGTCTAAGGAATTAGACAACTGACAGCATAGATTGACAGTGGTCAGCATGTTAACATCCACCACTGTATTATTGGCTGCCCTACATTTGTTTCCTATACAGGTGCACATAACCTTAAGTTTAAAATGTCTTGGGGGGGGGTGGTATCTGAAACCTTAGTAAAATTGGGGTTTTGTAAAACTGATCTCATTTTCACCCTTCTTCTTGTTATGTGTTAGCTCACAAGTAGTTTGTGATGTTATAAACACCCAAAGACTAGCAAAGACTCCTTTCCAAATGGCTATATTATAGGTATTCTCCATAATCAGAATGCAGTATCTCAGAAGGCCAGTGCAGAGAAGATAATGTGGGTTGAGAGGAAGGGAGAAGCCACAGGGTCCATGGTTATACAGATCTAGTGGCAACAAAACTTCACACATGTGCAGTGGGATGCAACACCTGCTACTGCAGCCCACAGGCATTTCTCACCCTACAATTCCTGCTTAGCTCCTTGCACACAACTAGTTTAAATATATAAGGAGGGTTGATCTTCATCCAGTGAACCATACGTTGAGGAATGGCCTCTGACTTTAATGGGACCATTTTGTGCCAGAGTTGCACTCATATGACTGTAATCTAGCTGCATGATTAAACTCTCTTTGGCATTAGCTCTCTTATTTTACTTTTCATCCACATCTATGTGGTTTTTTTTTTAATTTGTTTTGTTTTGTCCTGATACTGAAAGAGCACTGAAAGATCAGATATGCTTCTGTGGTGTCAGGTGGCTAGTCAGAGGTTCCAGTATGGAGCTGCAGGCTTTCAAATTCAGAAACAAAATCACTTTGCTCTTGTAGAAACAAAAGTCCCTAAAGGAACAACTGATTCAGGAGACCTTGTGTGATCTGGCCTTCCTCACTGACAAAACAAAACACTGCACTAGGCTGACTCTCACGGGCTGTTGGATGGTCATTTATTGCCATATACTGTATATTCAGCTGTCGCTCCAACACTGAAGTGTTCTGAGCAACACCTACAGGAATTCTCATTTTTCCCTCATGTCAGAAAGTTATAGGTAACATTGTTGACAGTTGCCCAGACAGAAATACATCCAGAGTCTTCACAGTCCACTAAATGAATGTAATCGCTATTTTCTATGTCAGAAGAGATAAGGCATAACCATATAGTTGAAGCAAATTTTTTTTTATAAATAGAGGATCACCGTTACTGCAGTTTTAATTGATGTGACCAAAAAAGAAAAGATTCAGTGACAAACACTGTGTTCATCCTATGCTTCCTTATCAACAGAAGAGCAACAGGGTCATCCTATGATTTGAATAGTAGCCCAGGAGTTTGAAGAGCTGGATTCTGTTACCACATCTGCCATGGACTCTGAACAAGCTATTTAGACTCACTGTGAAACAGTGAGCTAAATGATAATGCTTAGCGTCCTTACCTCTGAGTTTGTCATCTCTGAATGGGAATCTGCTGTTGTTCCCTTGTGCTTGGAACTGCTTGGGTTTTTTTTTTCTTTTTCAAGTCCCTGAGGCAGGAATTTTTTTTCCCTGGACACACATCTTGTAAGCACCCTTTACAGATGCACTGGTGAACTGTACTGATGTTACTCCCCAGATCTTGTGGTCAAAGCTAAGAACAAGAAAACACTAAAATAAATTAGATCTTGAGGCAACAGCCTGAACCTCAAGAAAAAAAGGTGCTCTGATGTCTCTCTCTTTCTCACCTGAAGAGAAAGATCCCTTACCATGATCACGAAGCCAGATATTCAGACTTGTCAAACACAAGAAATCAGGGCAGGTCTTGACAAAGCAGTAAGGCTCCCATTCAAAGAGGACAAAATTACAGATAGATAAATAGTTTTATTATTCTCTAGTCTGCTGCTCCATCAGGCTATAAACTGCTGGAAAATAGCAAGTCTTAAAGAACATCCTTTTTCAGTAATGTCCAACTGCAACAGTTCCTGAGATGGGATAAGGGCAATCTCCTGATGGGTCACCATGAGACCACTAGATCCTAAGAATTTGATGGTTGGTGAGCTGTCACTTTGTAGCATCATCGTGCTATCACCAGTAGATCATCCAGATAGCATTAGATCTTGATGGCACTGGGATTATGGATAGCTGCTCTGCAGTCTGTTGTATATTGGAAACTGGTTTTAAAAAATGACAAGCTACATCTTTACATGTGAGAGATTTCCGGGTCCAGCTTGCGGGATAGGGGTCTCTGAAGGAAGCCATGTGATCTGGGTCAGCTGAGTCAGTTCTGCAGCCAGTTTAGAATAAGGTGGGGTGAGTTGTGTCTCTCCGTTTTTAGGGAACAGACTGCTTTATGTCTGTTTTGGGGTTCTTGTGTGTTATTCTGAAGACTGAGAAATAAAGTTGTGTTATGTAGCAACCTTTCACCATGAGTATTTATGTTTTTATCTAACTTCTCTGTATGGATGGCGAACACAACAAAGTCCAGAACTTTGTCTTGTGGGAAAGCCAATGAGAGAATAGTTAGACAACTGGCCTGGTGAAATGACTATTAGGTGCCTGCTGAGTGGAAGCCACCAAAAATGACATCATGGAAGCTGAGGGGGGAAAGACCTGCCTGGCAGAGCATAGAGCTGAACATAGCTATGAGAGTTCTTGAATTTTCCAGTTAGGCTTAATTCACCTGCTGAAGCACTAGCACAGCTAAGACTCTACTGTTAGAGAAGGAGAATTCCCAGGCTGTATCAACATTCTCCCCAGAATTTTCTATCCTTGACAGATAAAAAGGAAGGTAGAGGGGAGATGGTGGCAAAAATAAATCCAGGGGCAAAAAAAACTCTGACTCTTAGAATGAAGATGGAAGATTGTGGAGGGCAAAGTCAGTGACGTTCACCAGGTATGCCTGAAGAGGGCACTGACAGGCAGAATGTACTTGATTAAAAAAATGCAAAAAGAACCTTGTCTCTTTCAAAAACTTAGGGGAAAAAATCAGAAAATTCACCATATTGAAGCCTGACACAGCAGATTCCCAAGTTAGCAATGCTATATTTAGGCAGCTGTATAAGTGGTCTGAATTTCAGCAGTGTTGAGCACACACAACTTCTGACATCAAGGGGATTGTGATGCTTACCCAACTTTCTAAGACAATTTGACATCAACAGATGAAAATCACAACATAAGGATAAATATTCTTTATTACTATTATTTCAGGAACGATATCCTAATTTGCCAGGGTTAGTAAAGAGAATTATCACTTTGTTTGGACGCACTTTGTTCTACAGATGGACTCAGACTGCAAATTTGCATCTGAATCCCTAAGAGTAAGGTATTGTATTCACAGTTGATCTAAAATGTGAAGGGGACTAGCATCTGGTTGTTATTTGGATGCAGTCTGAAATCTCATATGATCAGCTGGCATTACAAAATATCCTCCCCCTTTTGGGCTGAAATTTCATGAGGGCTATGCCTTCCCATCAGGGCCGGTGCAAGGATGTTTCGCACCCTAGGCGAAACTTCCATCTTGCACTCTTCCCCCCCACGCCCCTGCCCTGAGGCGCCCCCCCCGCGGCAGCTCCTTCCTTCTGCCCTGAGGTGCCCCCCTTGCGGCACCTCCCCACTGTCCACCCTGAGGCACCCCTCCCGCCCCAGCTCACCCCTGCTCCGCGCATGAGCACGAGCACCCCGAGCATGCCATCGCTGCTTCACTTCTCCTGCCTCCCAGGCTTGCAGCGCCTAAGCTGATTGGCGTCGCAAGCCTGGGAGGTGAAAGAAGTGAAGCGGCCACAGCGTGCTCAGGGAGGAGGCGGTGCAGAGGTGAGCTGGGGCGGGGAGTTCCCCTGCATGCCGCCCCTCCCTTCCTTGCTGCAGGAGGCCCTCCCCAAGTTCCCCTGCCACAGCTCCCTCCCCCTAAATGCTGGCGGCGACCAGGGCAGCTGAAGATCCAGCCGCCGTGGTCGCTTCTGAAGAAAATGGCGACCCCAAATGCCAGCACCCTAGGCGACCGCCTAGTTCGCCTAAATGGTTGCACCAGCCCTTCTTCCCATATATAGGTATAGTGCCTAGCACGTTTTGAACACCACTGCATTACAAATAAATACATAAAAATATTAACCTTTGAACACTAGTCTTTATTCGGCATCACTCCTGACCTCTAGGATCCAAAACACTGTGTTCTCATCCCATCTATAACCAATAGAGAAAAGACTAAATGCTGCAGTCTTTGGTGAGACCTCTTTGCTTTAAAAATTTGGCAGAGGCTGAGAGTGCTGCTGAGTTGGCTTGTTCTGTCCCTGTTGGGGACAGAGAACTCAGTATGGTGTCAGTGACAGTTCCTATTGAGTCTCAGTCTTGCTTTTTCCCTGAAGTTAGGATCAGCTCATTTTATGAAAACGGTTTAAAAAAACCTGATGGGTTAAATTTAGTATCAAAGGAACACTGAAACTGCCATAAAGTTTGGCTCAATGCTCCATCCACCTTAGAATCCTGTCTGGCAGAGGCCAGTGAAGGTATAAATCCTATGAAGGAAAGAATCAGAAAATCCTGCCCTTAGAGGAAGATCGATATTCATTATTTTTTGTGTCTTATCTAAAGTTCACAGGAGATTTAACCCATTTTCTTTTTATAAATTTGCTTTTTATTTAAGAAATCACCCCTGGATAGATTACTTTTAATACTATATATTGTTCTGCTGTAATGGCTTGATTCATGTTCCTCATCATGAAAGAATATACATGGGATTTAAGTGGTCGACACTAAATTCCAAAAGGGAAATTCATTGCACATAGCCAAAGCTTCTACAGTTATTTTCATACATCCACCATCATTTTTATGAGTTGCCAAGTATTCTGCACATCTGAGTTGCACAAATAAAAATGCAGAACAGTTAATTGTAGCCCAATTTTTGAAACTCTGCCAACAAATGCCTACAGCATGGTATTACAAAAAACAAAATTAGTTTCTCATTTAAAGTATCTTTCTCTCCTGCCTTTAACAGGAGGCTTTTGTGAAAGAGATGCTGGATCTCTGTAGGCTTCTACATAAACTCTAATTATAAACCATTTAAGGGCTGATAGAGTAATGTGTGTACTACCTAATTAAAAATGTAGTGTTTACCCCTGCTAGTGATGAGAGAGAGAGAAATGATGTGTCCCAGGAAGATGCTTTGGAGGGAAAAAAAGGCAGGGCAACTTTCATTCTGGAGAATGTGGTGGTGTTAGATGATGGTGCAAGTGGCACAGAGAGGTCCATGAGAGTACAACAGAGATAAATGTTTTGTAAACTTGCAAGCAACATAGGAGACTCAGCACTATGTTTGGTGTAGTGATACCTACACTTCACTCTTTATGCACTTTCTAGCTCAAGGAATCAAAGTCATCAAATAAAACTATCCAACTGAAACTACGAATAAGGAAATAATATCTAAAATATTTTTTACACCTTACTCTGACGCATACAGTTCTGATCACTGTCGGAGACAGGATACTGAATTAGATAGACTAATGGTCCTATCCTGTAACACAGTTCCTATGGTCCAGTGATTCCCCTGCCTTGCTTCTTACTATGAATTCAGTATTCCCTGTAGCAACATAAATAATCATAGTGGCATGCAGTATTTTAGGGAAAGTTAGTATTGAAAATGTGCATTTCAGAGTTTACACTTAGCTCATAGCTAGCTGTGAGTGAAAAAACCTGTGTATTCTTCTTCTTTATATTTTTATCATTGATCCATTAAAAAAAAACAATTACAATTCTTCTGAGAAATGTAATTGGTGGTAAAAGAAAACTTAGCAATAAGTTCTCCAATCCTGTAGAATCAACTGTGATGAGAATTTCCTATCTGCATCTGTGGTAAAAACTGTTTCCCACGGCACATTTAACTAATAGACTACAATATTTATTTATATGCCAAACTACTGAGAAACTGAGAACCACTGAATTTTACATTCATGTTTTTCGTGAGTACATTTCATCACTGCCTGCTTCCATTCACTTTTAGAATGCTCACAGTTCCCATAGAACTGGGCATTTTCTCTCACAGTCAGGTGATCTTGGAGGTTCTCTTGTCAAAATATCTTTTAAGATTTATTTCTAAGCAAACTGCACATTTCAATTCTCAGTTCTAGGGATTGCTAACTATGGACATAGTTGAAGCCTGCTATTTTCAGTCACCTCAGGGATTTGGACACCCAGTTCCTCACTAATTTTAATGAAAATTGGTGGTGAAATCCTGCCTACTGAAGTAAATGGCCAAACTCCCATTGACTTCTGCAGGGCCGGGAGATCATCCTGGGTGTCCAAATCCCATAGGTGGCTTTGAAAATGCCACCTGGAATGACTACATATCTAGCAGAGTCGTCTTACCTGTTTGTGAGCATGGTCATATGAGTTAATGTGATTGTCAAACTCCTGGTGTTTGTAGTACTGTTTGTCACAGAGTTCACAGTAGAAGTTGGCCTTAAGGTCTTCTAGGGCTTTTGCTATTGTGTTCTCCTTTTCAGCATAATCCTGAAAAAAACAAAAAAACAGCAGAACTTTAGTTGTCCTTCTGATGCTAGAAATTGGATTTGTGCTCTTTATTTTAATTATATTTGTCAACATTGATACTGCTATAACTAAATTTCTGCACATATTTACCAGGTCACACTGCACATATTTTCAGTGAGAGGTACACAGTTGTGCACTTTCCAATTTGCTGCACAATTGAAGGATAGTTTTAGGGTATCAGACAGATGCCAATCTAGAGAAGCAATTTATTTAAAGTTCTGTCCAAAAAGGCCAAATATTTATCATGCCTAAGGTCACGTTAATGTTAATTTCTGTCAAATAACCAGTGCTTAAAATGTTCAGCATATAGTGAACCTAACCAGAACAAGCATGAAGACAAAAAATCAATAATCTATTCTGCTTACAGGACAATTCCAATGAATGATGATGATACAAAATTAAAAAAATAATAATAAAAAACACCATTAGAATGACCTATCTGAAAATATACACCCATAGATAAATTAAAGGATCATTTCTGTGATGGAGGTTTAATGATTTTTTCCCTCAATTTGTTATTTGTCATCGGTAAAAAAGAAATACAGCTCTGCTTGTCATTCATATATTAACATCTTGCAAAGAAACAGGGTTAAAAATAATCTGGTTTACTATTGGAGAATAAATTCTATAAATCCCTATTTGATGTTTTCTTTCCTAGATACACTGACTATACTATGGCCTGTTCTTGAAGACCATAGTTAGTATCTGATTCTGATCTCCGATCAGTTTGACATCAGGGTAACTCCATTGACTTCCGTGGTATTACTCCCAATTTGTAGCACTGTTTGTGAGATCAGAATAAATGGTATAAATGTTAATTACTCCAAGTCCATACACTGAGGAAAGAATACATTTGTCTGGTAAATTATTTGGAAATTTGTATCAGTATGAGGCTTCTTAAACCAACTTTAGTTTCTATCAATCTGTTTCTCACAATAACCTCCTTTTTCAAGGAGTAAAATAAGAAAAAAAACACTATGAAAAATTATTTTATAATCATACCACCTAATGTTGACCTTACCTCTGAAAAATGAATTAAAATGTTCCCTATTATACTTATTTATTAACAATTGTAAAAGCATGTCATGCAACGTCTGTTTTTAAAATAGCTTGTATAAATTTGCAATATGTTATAGAGTTTCCTAAAATGTTCAGAAGAGGTGTTTTTTTAATAAATAATGGGAGTAACAATCATAGTAACTTCAGTTTTAGAGTTGCATCTTAAAATGGTACTTATTTCAATATAATTCAAAGTGGCAGAGCAGCTGGCAGTCATTGTTGATTCATTCACAAGTAGCATAATCATAGCTATTTTATCATCTACTTTCATTTGTTACAATAAAATCAGATTGAGTATTTGCTGTTAGGATAGAGTAGATAGCACTATGGAGTTAGAGTCATGAAAAGAATAACAAAATCAGCTCAGAATTTTGTCTTGAATGGAAGCTAAATTGCTCAATGTTTCTAATGAGGGAAGGGGAAATCACACATTTTTAAAAAATGTTTTTTAGATTCTTATGTTTTATAAAAATTAAGTTTCATATAAAAACCAAGTGAGCCATCAGTTCCAGGAATGAAAGGTGCTACTTTATATTTAGAAATAAATGTATAGTGTATGGGGGCCTAGCCTGGAAACCCTGCAGTTACTAACGTGTTTGAAACTCTCTATTTCAAATCACTTCTATAGTAGCTTAGTTTGGATGAGTTTGGAGTAGAAGTGGGGCCACTACAGGCAATCTCTGAGGGGATGGAATGTCTTGCAACACTCTGCAGAAACTGGTCTGGAGTTGCGGAGGAGGTCTCCAAAGGGATTCACATCCAGTCTTGGTGGAGGTGCAAAATCAAGGGGTGGAGAGATTTATGAAATGAAAACAGTATTACAGCTCTAGAATGCTATATAAGTCCGTTTAGAGGGAAACATGCAAGTACAAAGAATATGCCGGACAGGAACAGTGACAAACCATGATGATGCTATTTTTCATTTCTATAACACTCCATTTGAGGATCGCAAAGCCCTTTACAAAGCAAACACTGAGCCAGATTCTGTTACTCTTACTCACATGGAATAGCACCTAATTTCTTTCTTTGATGTCAGTGGTACTGCTTCTGGTATAAAGTACTACTTATCATAAGAGTGAGACAACCAGAGCCACTATAACTGAAATGAAGTTTACTTTGCAATTATACTCAGCAGAGCCAATGCATCATAACAGAAATAGCAGTTCCTTGCACCATGGTAATCACATGGCCACCACAACTCTTATGCAGCCTTAGTGCTGAGACTCATACCAGCCATTATACAGGGATCACTACCATTGAAATATGCTATGGAATGTCTAAAAATACACTGCAATTCTACACAACAATATATAGCAAAAATAAAGATGCAACTGTGACATTGCACTCCATATGTTTATGGAAATATGCTAATGAGTGTAAATATAATGTAACTGGAATATGCTTTATACAAAAGGTCTCTTGGAAGGTATCATTACAAAGCTTATAATCTACTGAGTGTGTTCATCTTATTTGTATGAATGTGTCATTCTTGTATCTGAAGCTAGAAATATGAAGTATTACTCTGAAGTCCTATTGTAACTATGCAAAGTGTGAGCCACTAATGATGTCTTAGAATCTTGATGGCTCCCATTGACTAGGACAGTTGGTTGTGAATGGCTCTGATTACTCACAAATCTTCCTGGGTACGTGCCAGCCAGCCCTGAAAGAATGGAGAATGAGGTCTTCCAGTGACATGTGATCATGTCACCTAGTACTTGAATCCATCTTAAGCCTGGTGCTTTTCCATTTAGAAGGAGGAGTGGGGACCCAGAGAGACAAAAGATTCCTGCCTTGTGCCAAAACTATAAAAGGAAGTGGAACAGAACAAAGGAGGCTGAGCTGTAACTAATGAGGTCTGTACCGAGGGAAAGGATTGGGCCCAGACTAAGAAGGAGTCTAGTCTGTGAAAGAAGCTTATTGGAACATCTCTGAGGGTGAGATTTACCTGTATTCAGTTTCTTAAACGTATTAGGCTTAGGCTTGCATGTTTTGTTTTATTTTGCTTGATAACATACTTCGTTCTGTCTGATATTACTTGAAACTATTTAAATACTACTTTTTATACTTAAGAAAATCACTTTTGTTTATGTTGTGCCAGGGAAGATAATGGAGCAAGTGATTAAGGAAATCATCTGCAAACACTTAGGTGATTAGGTGATAGGGAATAACCAGCACGGATTTGTAAAGAATAAATAGTGTCAAACCAATCTGATAGCTTTCTTTGATAGGATAATGAGTCTTGTGGATAAGGGAGAAGCGGTGGATGTGGTATACCGAGACTTTAGTAAGGCATTTGATACGGTCTCGCATGATATTCTTATCAATAAACTAGGCAAATACAACTTAGATGGGGCTACTATAAGGTGGGTGCCTAACTGGCTGGATAACCATACTCAGAGAATAGTTATTAATGATTCCCAATCTTGCTAGAAAGGCATAACAAGTGGGGTTCTGCAGGGGTCTGTTTTGGGACCGGCTCTGTTCAATATCTTCATCAACGACTTAGATATTGGCATAGAAAGTACGCTTATTAAGTTTTCAGATGATACCAAACTGAGAGGGAGATTGCAATTGCTTTGGAAGATAGGGTCATAAGTCAAATGATCTGGACAAATTGGAGAAAGGTCTGAGGTAAACAGGATGAAGTTTAATAAAGACAAATGCAAAGTGCTACACTTAGGAAGGAACAATCAGTTTCACACATACAAAATGGAAAGAGACTGTCTAGGAAGGAGTACAGCAGAAACGGATCTAGGGGTTATAGTGGACCACAAGATAAATATGAGTCAACAGTGTGATGCTGTTGCAAAAAAAGCAAACATGATTCTGGGATGCTGTGATACAGCATGGCCAGCGGGCAGCAGGAGAGGGTTAGAAGGGAGCCTTATTTCCTGTAGAGGGAAGAAAGTTTGCTATAGATTAATTAAAGCACCTGAAGCCAATTAGAGTATCGGAAGCCAATTAGAGCACCTGAAGCCAGTCACCTGATAAAAAACCCCTGCTTCAATTAGACAAGGGAAGATGTTGGAGCAGAGAGCAGTTTGGAGGAGTTGGAGCAGAGTGGATTGGTGTCAGAGGAAAGCAGAGGAAAGTTTGGAGAAGTGCTGCAGTGGGCTAAGAAGACAAAGAACCTAGGTTAAGGGACACCTGGCTTGAGCAGAGGGAGGGCAGGAAGCCCTCACAAGCTGAAGGGCAGTAGAGGGAAGTAGCCCAGGGGAAGGAACCGCTAGTTCAAGTGGTTTACCGCTATCCCTAGGGCCCCTGGGCTGGGACCCAGAGTAGAGGGCAGGCCCAGGTCCCTCACTCTCCATTCCCCTCCTCTAGGACACTAGTGGGGCAGTTAATATCCCAGTTCAGGGGCAAAAAACAGCACCCTGAACCACCTCTCCCTCCTCCGCAAGAAGAGAAAGCAGAAGACCCATTATATTAGTGCTGGCAATTTGCCACAATGCATTAACAGATGTGTTGTGAGCAAGACACGAGAAGTCATTCTTCCACTCTACTCCGCACTGGTTAGGCCTCAACTGGAGTATTGTGTCCAGTTCTGAGTGCCACATTTCAAGAAAGATGTGGAGAAATTGGAGAGGGTCCAGAGAAGAGCAACAAGAATGATTAAAGGTCTAGAGAACATGACCTATGAAGGAAGGCTGAAAGAATTGGGTTTGTTTAGCTTGGAAAAGAGAAGACTGAGAGAGGACATGATAGTAGTTTTCAGGTCTCTAAAAGGGTGTCATAAGGAAGAGAGAGAAAACATGTTCATCTTAGCCTCTAAAGATAAAACAAGAAGCAATGGGCTTAAACTGCAGCAAGGGAGGTTTAGGTTGGACATTAGGAAAAAGTTCCTAACTGTCAGGGTGGTTAAACACTGGAAAAAACTGCCTAGGGAGGTTGTGGAATCTCCATCTCTGGAGATATTTAAGAGTAGGTTAAATAAATGTCTATCACGGATGGTCTAGACAGTATTTGGTCCTGCCATGAGGGCAGGGGACTGGACTCGATGACCTCTTGAGGTCCCTTCCAGTCCTAGAATCTATATCAGTGTTATAGAGGGCAGACAATTTATGAGTTTACTATGTTTAAGTTTTATACAGAGTAAAACAGATTTATTTGGGGTTTGGATTCCTTTGGGAGCTGGGTGTCTGGATGCTGGAGAAAGGTGACTTGCTGAGCAGTTTGTGGTTGAAGTCTGCAGCTTTGGGGGCATAGATCAGACCTGAGTGTAGATCAGACATGCTAGTTGAACCAGACTAGCATGTCTGGCTCAACAAGGCAGGGTTCTGGAGTCCCAAACTGGCTTAGAGGTAATTCCAGCACGTCAGGTGACAGTCCCAAGGGGGTCTCTGTGACCAAACCTGTCGCAGCAACTACATCTAGTTGAGACTGCAAGTGGAACCAAGTAGGCAGAATGTAATAACCAGAGATGGAACCTGGCCAAAACACTGGTGAAACATCACTACTTTTAAAGAAAAGCTCTAGAAGTCTGGAAACACCTCAAATGATCAAAACCTTTGGTTTTACGTCTCAGTGCAAATACTATTGCAAGCCTTTCCCATTTTTCATGAAGAACAAACCTGATCAGCTGGCATACTAACTGTAACTAACCTGGACACGGGATTGCTTTGCTGCT
The DNA here is from genome assembly GCF_025201925.1 of Gopherus flavomarginatus. Lineage (NCBI taxonomy): Eukaryota > Metazoa > Chordata > Testudines > Testudinidae > Gopherus > Gopherus flavomarginatus. The sequence goes on from NC_066626.1 coordinate 34,003,649, forward strand.
ATTCTGCCTGGATTTTCTGGTATTATGGTACATTTGGGGATTTCTCTTGGCCTTAGAATGAAGTAAACACTAGTGCTGCAGTGTGTCTAGTAGCCAAGTTTGGAGACCTAATGCCGCTGAATTGGAGGTGGTCAGTCAATGGGAAAATGCAAGGAGCCTGGTATTTTTCTGTGCATTAAAGGAGTGGAGAATTGACTCACTTTGTTAGCACCCCCAAAGAAAAAGGATAATTGAGAGAGCAGGTAGGCCACCAGCTTAAGGGGCGGGAAGCTAATTGCTCCAAAGTTATCACAGATTGGAATGGTACACAGTGAGGGTATACATTTCAGGTTACTTTCTCCCCCGGCCCAGCTCCAAAGACTGCAAAAAGATAAATAAATATTGTTTCAGCACCTTTCAGGAACAGGCCTGCAGTGTCACTATGTGCCTACACCTAAAATGTACTCTGTGCACTTGGTATGTTGATCCTAGTAAGTGCTGACCACCTCTTGTTAGGTGTTGGATGCCCTGTTCTCAGCATCTTGCAGGATAAAGGCCTCTAGTAGGCAAAGGCTAATTCTTAATTAGCCATATAAGATTGTGAGTAAAGAGCTGTGTGATGTGATGCTCCATATTCTGTATAGAAATATGTTTATGATATGAATAGGGTATAACTAAGCTATATTTTATGCAAGATGGCTCGTGTAAGATAGCACTGGAAAGGTTATGATTTACTGAATGTGATTATCCAATTTGTATACATGTATCATTTCTGTATCTGGAGTTAGGAATATTGACTATTACAACTTGGAAACGCCCACTAGACATAAGCAATCAGCCTTACTGGGCCACTGGGAAAAAGACAATTAGTCTTCCAAGATGTAGATCCCCATCTTCCGGGAGCTCCTTCCTGTGGACATTGCAAATAAACCTGGTTTCATGGTTTCTTTGACACTGCAAGGTCAGGTGATAATGTCACCTGGTAAAAAGTACCACCTTGGACACTGTTGGTACATTTCTACTGGAAACAAAGGCTTCCTGCTTTATGTAAATTCTATTTGAGGCTGGGAAGTAAGGCAAACAAGATTCTTCTCCATTGTCTTCCTGCCCAAGAAGAAAGACTGCTGAAAGTACTTGAAGAGACAAAGGAACTGAGTGGTGGGAAAGGCAAGGGCTGAGTCCAGACTAAGACAGAAGTCTAGTCTGTAAAGAGAAATAACTGGAACTCTAAGCCACAGTAACTCTGAAACTTGCCTAAAACAACATCTAGGGTGAGAAATTACTATTTGTTACCAGAAAAAAGAACATGAGTACTTGTGGCACCTTAGAGGCTACCAGTATCCTTAAGATCTTAAGCAATTTCCTAGCTGAGTCTTCTCCTAGACAGCTGTTTGCAGACTCTGTGTGATTCTACAACTGGTGCATCCCTACTTGTGGGTGTGCGTGGCCAGAGTGCCTAATTCAACAAAACAGGGAGAGGGAGCCCACGCTAGTGGAGCAGGCAGGCTCAGTGAAATCCCAGTACATCAGGTGGCATCCCAGAAGGAGGATTCAACCTTTCACAAGCTGATTGGAACATTTTCAACTAATGTAAGACATGCTGTTTTGTCAAAGCAAAATGTTTTGTGCAGACATAAAAAATTTCAATTAAGTTTTCAAAAAGGAAGGTTTCTGAAGTCCTGGATGGACTCTCTTGTCATCTGAATCAAAAGCCTTACATTTTTTATCCAATAATGGACATTTTTACACAATTCTGTTTTGCAAAAATATTAGAAATGTTTTGTTTTCATTCCAATGTAGAGTAAAGTAAAATTTGAAACCTCAAAAGTTGTCACAAAATGAAATTGTCATTCACCCTCCATCTCTGTTATATTTAGAAAAGTGTGTGTTCTATACAATATGTATGTTAACATGAGGGAATGTTATACTGCTTAATATATTCTTTTGAAAAGGAAAATGGAGGGGGTGAAAAATTGTAGAGTGGCTTTTGTCTAAAGCCAATTAACTGGAATACTTGTGGGCATAATTAATACAGTAATTCTTTCATTTCTATTAGATTAATTTTTGTACTTTATGAAGAAAGAGTGTAGAAGCAGCTTTCACTGCATAAAATGTAAAATTTAGTAATGCCATTCTTATTATCTGTATTGATATTACTGTTTGAATTTAATGGTTTTGTCTAAATATCTGCACATATTCTGATTGATTGATTTGAAAGAAAGCAATGTGTGATCTATATGATGGACTTAAGGGAATAAAGTAAGAAGTAGATCTAACATAATCCAAATTATAATAATTATTTAATTATAATAATAAGATGAATTATTTTTAAAGCTCCCCCATCTCTCAGGCAATGAGCAATGCAAAGTAATTTCACAATTAAATACATTAATTACATTATTCATTGATTTTTAACAAGGTCAGCTCCACATTTTAAGAAGATCACTGACCATGGTCATTAGTTAGTTTCAGTGTCATACCCAAATTTAACCAGACTGACCAGGATCAAGGAAACCTGAAGACTGCAGATATTTCCATAGCTGCTTGGCTATCATACTCTTGATTTTGCCCATAAAATGGAGAATGTAATTACAGTCTATAATTGGTAAGTCAAACATCATGTGACATTTTCTTGAATGTGACCTTTTCACACTATCTGGCATCCTACTCTAAGACAGAGAGGCACTGATAATCTCAAACAGCAAGGGACCCACTATCTCGTGACTTTATTATCCAACAGGAACATGGGACGAGTGAAGAGGCATTTCCTGAAAATCATCACTAGCTGACATCTAAGCAGAAAAGACAGTTTGTCCACTTCCTCAAGATTTTGTCCTGTACCTACAGACACAGACTGTGCCATCCAAATCAGAACAATTTTATGTGAAAGTAGCACTTTTCTCCCAATTTCCAAATGGTAGAAGTTCAAATTAACCAACCTATCCTCCACCTAGAACTGTTCTTCTGTGTTCAGACACTATGGAGGAGGTAAAAGATCATTTATTTATTTCCCACATACCTATGGCGAATATTCTTAAAATTCTGATGATGTAACTGGGCAGACTAGAATTGACATCTGTCACTTTTAAGAGAGCACCAAGAGTCAGTCTGCGTGACCTACATACATGGGTATGCATACCCATATAGCATTTTGAAGGGAACTTCCATTGGCCTTCTCTAGGAGACCATTAAAACAGTTTCCTTATCCCAACTAGAGAATGGTAGACAGGAAGAGGTAATGATCAGTCCATGACAATAATATAGTTATATAATCATAGCCTCTTCAGCACCAGACCCATCCAAAAACTAGATCCAGAGTGTGACTCACTTTAACTGTAAAACCAGAAACTACCTGGGATAGACCATCTTTGTCAAGCCAGTTATGAGTCAGAAGAATAGCTACTTCAATGGACATTGAAATTGCTGATCACTCTGAGCCTGGGCACCTCCAATATCTGCATAAAGAGGAACCTACAAAACTCATCAGGATCTCCACAGTGCAGCAGACCTGCACATCAGTGTGCCATCCTAGGACTCTTGTATCACACAGGCACATCATTTGCTCCAATTTATGAGTAACCTCCTGCTTTTGAGATTTAATACACAAAGCAAAACCATTCCATAATCTCCTCTTGATTCATGTTAGACTGTATACCCAGTCAGATTAGTTGGGCTAATAGTAAGCCTGCTGGCTTATCCAACCAGGTCTTGATTATGCAATATTTAAGTAATTGGAATTGTTTTTACTTAAGCCATCTGGGAATTGAGCCCACTGAACCATACTGTGTTTTGTAAAACTTTGTCTACATTTATATAGGATACTGTAATTAAACACAATAGGCCCAAAAGTGAGAGCTATTGAGCACTCAACTCCTAATAAAATCTTTTCCCTCTGCTAAGATATTAATAAACAGTATTAAAGCTCCAAATAGATATTTATACAGGGGTTCATCTGCAGGTAGAAACAAAAACTATTGGGGGAAAATTAGAAGCAGTTTTTAAAACATCATATCAATAAGCCATGTACTAGTGCCATGCTATCATTCTGGAAGGCCAAATTCCTGAGTGAAGCTTGATCATGGATAATTAAAAATGTAGGGTCAACTTCTGCACCCCGTTCTATCTCACTGAAGTCAATGGAGCTCAAACTGGGGCCAGAATTAGTCCCAATAAAGTGTGAATCAATGCAGAATTTGGTCCATAATATTAAGGTTAAACTAAATTTCTGGCAGGCTTGTGATAAGACAGCAATATGTTACCAGTCTTGTCTGTCTCATTAACAGTACTTTCATCTGCAAAACCTTAAAATGGATCATCTTATAAAATAACCTGATTAAGATTTCACGACTACAGCTAACAGTTGTGCATATAGCTCAGCCGTAGTTATTATTTATGATGTCTGGTCCTTTAACATCTTTTTTAAAATCAGGAACTATATTGATAAATATAACATTACTTGTCACAATTTTTTAAAAATAGTTACTATTAGTAAAATTGGGGCTGTCGTGGGTTAGTGGACTGGATGATGAAGTGGGAACATGTATCTGCTGTTCTACTTTACTTGCATTAGCTTCATACAGTCCATGCAGAATAGGGTTGAGGAAGGTTCTACAGATGCTCTGGAGTAAAACAGAAAGAGTGAGGTTAGCTATTGGAATAAGTATACCACTATTAATCCCCTAGAATGTTCCTGGCTCAGCGTTAGGAGAAAGTACCTCTTTGTGCGATTCTTTACCATTGTTGCTTGACACCTTGCACAGATGCAGAAGAGGGGAATGGTTTTTTTTACATCTTCTCAATCTTTTTTTCAGCCACTCAGACCAAGTCAGCATCCAAGGCCAGAGATACAAAGATATTCAGGTGCCTAAGGAGGGTGATAGGCACCTAGTGGTATTTCAATAAGAGTCAGGCACATAAACTGCTTCAGCACTGTTGAAAATTCCACTAAGCACCTATCAACATACTAGGTGCCTAAATAACTTTGAAAATCTGGCCCCTAGTCCCTAATAAAATGTCCTAACTTTGTCCAGCTGAAGATGGGATTGAACGCTAATACTGAGCACAAAGGATGCATTTAGTTTGCATAAAATGAAGCAGATTACAATTTTTGTCATCTTCAGTACAGGCTGCAGCCTACAGAGAGTCTATGTAAGGTTTTTTTTACCTCAAGTAAACTGATTGCCAGTTAACTGGAGGTGGTTAAGTTGTTAGTAAAAACTAATCTGGACACTCTCCAAACATTTGTTCTGAGCTAAAAAAAAAAAATTGTGGGAAAAGTCTAGGTAAACTGTAAATGGTTTTAGCCCAGAAAAATACATTTTGGGAGTGTCCAGACTAGTCTTTAAAAATGACTATCTTGAGAGGAAAACACCCTAGTTAAGACAAGCCCTCTGAGACTACTGGTTCCAGCAACAAGTACTCCATCTTGTTCCAAGTAATAGGCCACATCTTTACTACCCCGACAGAGTCCACTTCATTAAAGAGGATGGCAGCTCTGATGTACATTTCAAACTTCCATGGGTTACAATTGGCCCCTTGAACTCACATAGGCCATTTCTGCTGAATGTTGAGCTACCTCCTTGTTAAATAGACATTATCAGGTAGTATTGAGGGACACATCACATACCGGCATATGAAATTTCAGAGAGAAAAAAAAGGTGCATGTTCCATAAAACCAATATTTTTATTAGTCACAGATTGAATCTAAATAACAAGAACAAGACAAAATAAAACACAAGAGACAGAAAAGTGAAAAGAAAAGAAAAATGATGGCCAGGAAACACAAAATGGGCTCTGATAATGCAGACAAGTATTCATGTCCTTAAGTTTATGCACATGACTGGTCAATGGGACTATTCCTGTGTAAAACTTAGCAGGGATGAAATTATTTGCAGGATCAGGGTCCATGATGATTACGAAGTACATTCTTCTTACCAATCAAACTCACACCTTCCTGTGACTACTCTGTAACATTTTAATCATATTTAATTATTAATATATGATTTTTATCTCAGTGTTCCACATTCCTCTTTTTTTCTAGGCTTTGGGAAAAAAATCATTTTTAATTTTACTTGTTTCCACCTTTAAAAGATTTTTCTAAAATAAAAGTAATTTGGCAATATAATAGTCTCTTTAATTAAAAATCTGACTTTTTTCTGTCATAGTGCATATGTTCCTCTTAACACCTTTTTAAATTTATCTTTGATTGGTTACAATTTACAAACCATTTTCCTTTCAAATATATAACCTTAAGCCTTTTGTTATTTAATACAAATCAATGACTCCAAAGTGTGACTATTATACATTTGACCTACTGAGGAATTGTATTTTGAATTAAAGTAAATATGTCCACTGAGTTTTCACAGTCAATTTGTTTGTTATGAAGAGAGCACTTCAGAATTTAAAATGATGTCTATTCAAGTAAATGCTGGATGAAATCCCAACAGAAGGCTCGGTGATTTTTCTTTACAGACCTTTTTTCCGATTCCATTTTACAATGGCTTTCCAGACCATTAAACCTTTTCATGGAAATTTACCATCTTTCTTCTATCTTTTTATAGCTTCAGGGATCCATCAGTACTAGCCTTACTTTATGTGTTATGAAGTTATGTGCCACAAGTACTTCAATATCAAGTCATTGAAAGGAGACCTTAGCACCGGGCAGGTCTAAAACAATCATATACAGGCTTGCATGTGTCTGTCTTCAATTCTGTTTGAAGTAGATAGGAAAAAGTTCCAGCCTGAAATTTAACCGAGAGAGATTCTAGTTTACAGTCCTGGAGCACTAAATTTCCACTTATCCTGCAGGGAAGGAATATCTGTCTTCCAACATTATTCAATAAAATCTTCCGGTATTATTCAATAAAATTCATCCTGAAGGGGCAGATAGGTGGAATGTTAAGATCAGGGACTGTATCTGATGTAAAAACTAAAATTCCAATACTCAGCCAAAACCAACTAGCTCCAAAACCCAACTAAAAATTCAGTTTGTAATTATGAACCTGTGCGATGGCCCAACCAGAAGGAAAGGCTTGATGCTTAAATTATTGGGTTAGGTTCTTTGGCTTGTGTTATGCAGGAGGTCAGACTAGATGATGATCCATGACTAAGGCTCCAAGGTCCTATCGTAATACAAACATTAATAAAATAAAATAAAATAATAATAATTAATAATAAATAATGGTCCATTCTGGCCTTAAAATCTATTATTTTATTAACCTGGATCCTGTGCCTACATTCCAACAATAGTGATTTAAACCTGATAGCTCTAGAGTATCTACTATATTTACCACCCTAACATTCTCCTTCAGTTTTCCATTGCTACCAGAAGTGAAGTAAAAGAAAGTATCTGGAGGAACAAAGATGACAGCGTAAATTAGCTATTCTGATATTTGAAAAATTACAAAGGCAGCAGTGTGATACCAGACAGAGGGCCCCAGAGCCGAAGGTTGGATGCTTTCTGGCAAAGAGGTGTGCAGTATGTCTAACAGTTGTGTGATTTTTCTTGTACTACCTCCGTTGGTTTTCCTAGTGCTTCTTCCAGCCTGTGAAGCAGGTATTAAATGGTCTCATAGTCATTGGGAGGAGAGGGTAAAACTGGGACCACCGCTTCATTCAGCAATGATAAAGAGATGTAACTGGATATACTGGTGTTGCTCTTCCTCAGAAACTTGCATCTGTATCAGTTCCATATAAGACAACTGGAAGGGATATTTTTTTTTTGTCTTTCTTGGTCCCTCAGACAGTGATCTGCATTTATGCTCTTTAGAAAAGTGGTGCAGAATCCTTTCCCTTTCATTCATGAATGAAAACTTGTGAGCAGGAGCAGCTGAAGACTGCTTTGAGGAAGAAGGGAACAAAGTGCAATGGAGAACTCATTGGGGCATTTTTGGAGGAAAACTGTTCAGATCCAGGATGGTCTTGTTTGTCCAGATCCAAAGCAGGTCTCATGGATATGTACAAAAGAAAAGGTTTTAAGCAAACTCCTCTTGCATTTAGAGTTTTTTGGAGCATGAATGGCAATCTGAACATTTTTTGGTGATGTGTCTCTCACCAAGACAAAAGAGACATTTTGAATGTCTGTCACTGCAGCATGTGTAGAACTACGTAAGCTAGCTTTAATGTAACTAGCATGAGTAACAACAGCAGTGAAGCAATGCCAGCCCGGTCTTTAGTATGCACTAGATAAATACCCAGGGTCCTAGGTGGGCTTGTACAACCTGTGCTGAAGCTCATGCTACCACGGCTTCACTGCTCTTCATAGAATCATAGAATATCAGGGTTGGAAGGAACCTCAGGAGGTCATCTAGTCCAACCCCCTGCTCAAAGCAGGACCAATTCCCAACTAAATCATTCCAGTCAGGGCTTTGTCAAGCCTGACCTTAAAAACCTCTAAGGAAGGAGATTCCACCACCTCCCTAGGTAACCCATTCCAGTGCTTCACCACTCTCTGAGTGAAAAAGTTTTTCCTAATATCCAACCTAAACCTCCCCCACTGCAACTTGAGACCATTACTCCTTGTTCTGTCATCGGGTACCACTGAGAACAGTCTAGATCCATCCTCTTTGGAACCCCCTTTCAGGTAGTTGAAAGCAGCTATCAAATCCTCCCTCATTCTTCTCTTCTGCAGACTAAACAATCCCAGTTCCCTCAGCCTCTCCTCATAAGTCATGTGCTCCAGCCCCCTAATCATTTTTGTTGCCCTCCGCTGGACTCTTTCCAATTTTTTCACATCCGTCTTGTAGTGTGGGGCCCAAAACTGGACACAGTACTCCAGATGAGGCCTCACTAATGTTGAACAGAGGAGAATGATCACATCCCTTGATCTGCTGGCAATGCCCCTACTTATACAGCCCAAAATGCCATTAGCCTTCTTGGCAACAAGGGCACACTGTTGACTCATATCCAGCTTCTCATCCACTGTAACCCAAAGGTCCTTTTCTGCAGAACTGCTTCCTAACCATTCGGTCCCTAGTCTGTAACCTTGTTGATCTGCACTTGTCCTCTTGATACTCACAATGGCTAGATTAAAGCTCTGGTATGTCTACACAGCTGACCCCAGTGTAGACATATCCTATGGGGTACAGCCATCTCAAATGAAGGGCAATACTGAAAACTGGGAGATTTTTGGTCATCCCTAAAGCCTAATACTCAGTACTGAGTAACTTTAAGAGAGACAGAGAGAATTTACTTATATAGAAACTTCATAAAAAAGCTATCCTAACCTAAGTATTAACCTACACTAAATGTGTGACTATGAACAAAAGGATCACAACTGTGCAAAAGACACGGACACTGCTCCCAGGTTTTTCTCACAAGCTGAAATTCTTCACACATCACACCAGGAACACTTCTGGAAAACAGCTATAAATTGCTGGTTACTGTATAATGATAGAATTTTCAGGGAGGCTCTTAAAAGTGGAGGCAGAAATGTGGCAATATTTTATTCTGTTTTACTGCCTTGGGTATTATCTGAGGGACAGAGCCAAACATGCAACAAGGCAGAATTTGCTTTACATTGTCCATAAATGTTAGTTGTATCTAAAAGATGACATGGAAAGTGAGACCTGCCTCTCTTGTACTCCAAGTGGAGAAAAATATATATACTTAGTACTCATCCAAGAGTTCATTCAGACTTTAATCCATATTTTTGAGGAGTTAATACTTGTAGAATGGTTCCCTTGGGCCAGCTTCTCCATATTTTCTACTTTTTCCACTCCTTTTTGAAAATGTAGATCTGCCAAAAACCTGCAAGATTTCAGAGAAATTCCAAGAGGGAGTGTCATATTGTCACTGAAACAAAAGCTGAGTGAAAAGGGGAGGGGGTGCATTAATAATGTGCAAAAAGTCCATGACATGACAGAAAATAAGATCAGATTGAAGTTCTAAGTTTTTCCACCAAAGAACCACACAGCTGCAATTCCAGAATAATAGCCGCGTTATACTAAAACGCAAAACCATGGTGAGCAACACTCATGCTAGCTGTCCATAGTTCTCTTAGTAACAAACAAATACTAAGAACAAGTTCCAGTTTGAAATTTCATTATAAAAAGATTTTATATATATTAATAGTAATTTATTATTTAGCATTTCTAGAGGCCTGAGATTTGGATCCCATTCTGCTAGGCACTGTATGTACAGATTAGAGTCCTGTGGCACCTTATAGACTAATAGATGTATTGGAGCATGAGCTTTTGTGAGTGAATACCCACTTCACCCACGAAAGCTCATGCTCCAATATGTCTGTTAGTCTATAAGGTGCCACAGGACTCTTTGCTGCTTTTACAGATCCAGACTAACACAGCTACCCCTCTGATTCTATGTACAGACTGAAGAGACAGATCAACCCCCAAAAGATTACAGTTTAAGTAAGCAAGACAGAAGAGAGTGAAGGAGGAGTCAGAAGTAATGTGACTTGCCAAAGGTCAAAAAGTAGATAATTGACTGATCCAGAAACAGAAGCCAGGTGCAATAGAAGCCAGTGCCCTATCCACATAAACGTCTGCTTCATGGTTTGGGACAGACTCCTGAGGTCTATACTCAATCCTTATAAAGGCAAAACTCCCATGGATGCAGCCCACAAAAAAAGAATGAAATAAGGCATGATCCCTGGGATTTGGATTTAGCAATCTGAGAGGCCCAAAGGATCAGTGACATAACTAGAAAAAGAAGTGTCTGCCCTAGGGAGTTGGAGGGGGAAAGGAAAACCAGACAAGATAAATGGAGCAAAAGACTGCTGGCAAGATAAGTCTGTTGGGAGGGCAGAGCTAATGGCAGGAGATCAATGTGTGGAGTGAGAGAGGCATATCCTCTACAGGAGTTGATATTCCTGAGGGCCCCACATTTTTTATTTATCCAGCCCCTGTATAGCCTTAAGCCATCTCTGCACAGCAAAAAGTTTTCCTCATCTTCAAGCTGAAAGAACTACAGCAGCACTGAAGAAATAAGCCCTGCACAGCACCAAACAATTAAAAAAAAAGCAACATGCTCCGCACTATGGAAACTACTCGGGGCACAAAGAAACTCTCCTTCTCAGCGTGAGCATGTAATGTTTGTGAAATTAGCATTTCCAAACCTGCTACTTACTGCAGCCATTTTGTTTAAAGAAGTGTCAGAATTCTTGACTCTGGCTGTGCAGGAGTAAGGCTCACAGGACTGCAATGTATTACAGTTTAATAATCAGAAGCTATGTTCTACTAACAAATCTAAAAGGTCTACTTTCAAAACAAAGCTTATTTAAGCAGACTGGTTCAGAGAATTGGTAATAGGTTATGGAGCCTAGCAACTATACTGTTCAAATCTATCCCACAGCACCAGTGACTGGAGATAGGCATGGTCTACACTATAGAGTTAGGCTGACATAAGGTAGTCTTACATTGACCCAATTCTGTAAGTGTCTACACTAAAATGTTGCTCCCACCGATGTAACTCGCCCACTATACCTACTTATAACTCCATGTCTACGAGAGGCATAGCACTTAAGATGATTTAGTTAGATCAACACAATGCCAGTGTAAACACTGTGTTGCTTATATCAATTGTTGCTGCCTTTCAGAAGCTGTCCCACAGTGCCCCATGCTGACAGTTAAATCAGTGCAAGTGTTCCTGTTGAGGATATGCACCGACAACACAAGAAGCGTAGTGTGGACATGCAAAAGCAATTTAATTACTGCGGTGGCTGTACATTGACTGAATTTTGTAGTGTAGGGTCAAACTGCAAAGGTTACATCCGGCTTTCTTGAAGCTTGAAGGTCTTTTGGATTTAGGGCTTTGGTTTGGTCTAATATTAGTGATCAAAACATCTGGTGACTGTGAAATAATCTGGGGTCCCAATCAAGTTCCTAGTGGCCAGGTGTCTGTGTTAGAAAAACATGTCAGCACAGCCAGCTGCCTCAGGCTGGAGGCTAAAATCTATAGAGTTTTATTTCTGACATCGCTAATTAGCACACATTCAAAAGGACTTTATAAAAACAGCATACTTAACCACTGTGCATGCAATTATGTCTCTTGAGAGTGGGAGGAACCTCTCCGTTGCCTAGCTGCTGTGGAAGGAGTGCTTGTCTGTGGTAAAGTATAATGTTTCTTAGGTGAGAATAGTGGGCAGTAATATAACAAGCACTCCCTCTCTCATCCTCAGTTTTTATTCCTTCAGTGCCTCTTAAAAGTTCAAGTGTTGATTGCTGTTTTATGTCAGTATTTCTTAATGGTTATAAAATATGCTACTTTTGCAAAGTTTATTACTATACTGAATAACTATATATTTCTACATCTCTGTATCTGATACAATTGAACTAACACAAGGAATTTATATTTTACTATGGAAGAGATGACTGTTCAGGGCTTCCAGTGATAAAATTATAGCATTTGTCCACCCAAACTGGATTCCATCATGTGGTAAAATGCTTCAGGCTGGTGGAAGTCTTTTCACTGGTTCACACAGCCAATTTACTTCTTTAAAAGGTGAAAGGTTACGCAATAGTGAATGTTGATATCAAAGCTGCCAGGAGATGCTAACTCACACATATTTTTCCCTATTTAATCCACAACAGAGGTAGTGAACTTCTAAAGGTTTTAGGGTTATTTTAGTAGTTGGCTTTGCCAGCACTGATTTATCTAGGACCTTGATGTATTTTGTTTCTGCTTCCAGTTGTAAACTGCACCAAAGCAATTCTCAAATGGTGTAACATGTAGACTAAAATTAATAAGTTTACTTCTGTCTTTATTAAATAAATGGTCAGCCTTTTCAGGGCCAGCTTTTCGATTAAGTTTATCTACAAAATGGGTATTTTTGACCATCTATTGACAATATTTCTGAACACTTTTAAGTCTGTATTGATATGAAACATGAGTTCATCAATCAGTTCTTGTGTTAGGATTCTGAGTCAGCAATTGTCCTGTGGTATCTTTAATTTGTTACAAACTAAATCCTTTAAAGATCAGCAACTAGAATTCAAAAGGTCAGACATAACAGTGTCAGAAAAATCAATGCTGACACCTTCTCTCATCCTACAGAACCTATGTTGTTCTTGTATATGCATAATTCTTATTCTCTCAAAACCAGTCTCACATATGACTGGTTGAGTCCATTGTGTACATAAAGTACAATATAAAAAAAACCCCACATTTGTATTAACATACTGCATGAGAAAGTTGTTACTTTTAGCATCAGATTTACCACACAGAAAAGAAAAAGCAAAACAGTGATATTACCATTGGCATAGATTCTCCTGAACCCAAAGTCACATTTTTTTTAGGAAGGACATCAATAGCTACCGTGAAGTGACTGATTCTATTCATATTGTTGACCCTTTTTCACTCAAGCAGCTAGTCAAAGTTTGAGGGCCTGAGGACGTCTCAGTTGGGAGAGCAGAAGGAATCAAATAGCAGGAAATCATTTCTTTTGCTCACAGTCACCGAGAACACTCTTTTCAGCCTGCAACGCTGACACAAAAAACCTCTTCCCAGGTTTCTTCTAGGAGCAGACAGTGTGTTTTCACCTTCTCCTTCTGGCTGTCTCTCAGTTCTGGCATCCCTCACATGCACACACACCTGATCACAATACCCAGTCGAACCCTCTATCCATGGAATGCTTGTTTCTGGCCAGACCCTATTAGGTCTTGTTTTAGGTGTGATTGTTTTGTAAAAATATTTTAAATTTAACCTGTTCTTCCATCAACATCCAAATACTTTGTTTATTATTTCAGCAGACTATATAATTATTTATTTATACATTCCAATTCATATAGTATCTATCCATAGATAAAGGTAGATACCCTCCAATAATTAAAATAATTATAATAAACAATAATCATAATAATACCAACAACTAAGCAAACATAAATACACTGCCCAGCCACAGGACTGGTAATACTTGCAGATAATATTAGTCAACCAACAGCCATTAATCACTGGCCTGTAGCCCACCCTTAATCTATAAATTAATGTTCAAGATTGAAATGATAACTTTTCAATATGCATTGAAGGTTAACAAATCGACTCCGGCTGAGGCAAGGAGTGAGTTTTAGATGCACTGTAGCTGATCTTGTGTCATTTAAATTAAGGACACTTCAGAGCCTCTGCTGATCAAAGTTGGCTAGTGTCACATAGGGAGGGGAAAAGAGATTTCTTGAGAATCCAGGACATAGGTGCTGAGGGAAAATGAGAATATGGGAGCTTCCCCATTTTCCTCCAAACTGTTAACTGTTCTATTAATGTCCCCTTCCATGTAGCTGCATGACTAGTGTAATCTCTCTCCTGATCCTCCCTTCTCAATATTGGTTAGGACCTATTTAAGGCTTCAAAGGCCAAAAACAGCATCATGAACTCCGCCTTTAAGTCAATTATGAGGCACCACAGTTCTGTGATCTCTGTGTAAAACTCCATGTGTTCACTTCAATGGGATTGCTTAAAGATAGGCACACCTTGCCAAATTATCACCTCAATAAACAAGTAGCAGCATTTTGAGCTAGATTCAGCATCTAAACAGCCAAGGTGTAGTCCAGGGGCGGGCAAACTTTTTGGCCTGAGGGCTGCATTGGGTTTTGTAAATTGCAAGGAGGGCCGGTTAGGGGAGGGGGTCGTGGCCCGGCCCCCCCTCCTATCTGCCCCCCCAGGATTCTTGCACCATCCAACACCCCCTGTTCCCTGACGGCCCCCCGGGACCCCTGCCCCATCCAAACCCCCCTCTCCTTCTTGACTGCCCCTCAGGACCCCTGCCCCCATTCAACTCCCTGTTCCCCCCGACTGCCCCAACTCTATTCGTGCCCCCGCCCCCTGTCCACCACCCTGAATTCCCCTGCCTACTTACCATGCTGCCTGGGGCACCGCAGCTGGTGGCGCTACAACCGGGCCACCTGACTGGAGCAGAGCCACACCGCCACTACTGCACAGCTCAGAGCACCGGATCAGGCCGGGCTCTGCAGCTGCACTGCCCAGGAGCTCGCAGCCCCACCTCCCAGAGCATTGCAAGCCTCCTGGGCCAGGAGCTCGGGGGCTGGATGTGGGCCGTAGTTTGCCCACCTCTGGTGTAGTCCTATGTAGAGTGTTACAGTAGTCCCCTCTATCAACATTTGCAAAAAACATATTCTAGTTTTGAGGTACTTTGGACACCTAGAAATTTGAAGCATATTAAATCAGTGGTCATGGTGGATAATTTTGTCCTCAATGTGTGTGGCTGTGCAGTGTATGTGATGATGATGCTGAATGAAAGATGGCTGCAACTCTTAACTGATACACAGTATGCAATTTACTATAATTGCAAACAAAGACATCAGCATGTCACTGCAGGCTTATTAAATGTCTCTTTGTTGGCCTAGTCTCTTTGCAGGGAAAACTGGCACTGAAAGCAGCTGAATAACCTGCATGAGATTTTTCAGGACCTGACCCTATTATTATTCACATACCCTGTTTATGATTCGGTTTCCATTTTTAAAGAAACAGTGACCTGCTTCCAGAAGTATGCTTAGATGTTGTATGATCATTGCCTTCTCTATGAAAGGAATATTTCCTTTTTGGAATTCTTTAAAAAACACTTGGGTTAAAGATTAACACTCATAGCAGCAGCATTGCAGAGGAGATATGAGTATTTAAAAGTCTGTATTTCTTTCTATTTATTAGAGATTACAGTCTTGTGTTAACTTTAAATTGCATTCCACAACCTGAAAATCAAATACTTTTATTGCTGGCTTTTCATGCTCAGTCTTAAAAGATAATGAGACCAGAACAGTTGAATGGAAATTCATTACCTTTCAGGAAGCTGTCCTGCAATATTTCCTCTCACAAATTAGTTAAACATTTGCAGGTAGAAACAGTTTTCTTCTCCTGCCTATTCAATCCTAGTCATAATCTTGTTGGTTATGACGTCATAAGTGCACCCACACAAGTACTTATGATATAAAAATGTGAAATATTTCCCTTTAAAAATAATCAAACCAGAGAGAGGCGGAGTCTGGGGTAGAAGTGTGAGAAGCAATTTAAAAATATCCCCAAGGGAGACAGTACACATGAAGATGTAAATTGTTTTAATGTATGTTTAAACAGTTATTTGAAGCTAAAAAGCATCTCCCTCAAAACAAGCAGAGTAATACAAGGTGTGCTATGAAAACTAGGGCTGTCAACTAATAGCAGTTAACTCACAAGATTAACTCAACAAATTAATCATCATTAAAAAATGAATCGCAATTAATTGCAGTTTTAATTGCACTGTTAAACAATAGAATACCAATTGAAATGTATTAAATATTTTGGATTTTTTTCTACATTTTCAAATATATCGATTCCAATTACAACACAGAATACAAAGTATACAGTGCTCTCTTTATATTGTTATTTTTATTACAAATATTTGCACTGTAAAAATGATAAAAGAAATAGTATTTTTCAATTCACCTCATACAAATACTGTAGTGCAACCTCTTTATTGTGAACATGCAACTTACAAATGTAGATTTTTTTTGTTACGTAACTGCACTCAGAAACAAAATAATGTAAAACTTTAGAGCCGACAAGTTTACTCAATCCTACTTCTTGTTCAGCCAATCACTAAGAGAAACAAGTTTGTTTACATTTATGGGAGACAATGCTACCTGCTTCTTATTTACAAAGTCACCTGAAATTGAGAACAGGTGTGCCCCTTCATGCTTTGGCCACCATTCCAGAGGACATGCTTCCATGCTGATTACACTTGCTAAAAAAAGAATGCATTATTTAAATTTGTGACTGAACTCCTTGGGGGAGAATTGTATGTCTCCTGCTCTGTGATACCCACATTCTCCCATATATTTCATGTTACAGTGGTCTCAGATGATGACCCAGCACATGTTGTTCATCTTAAGAACACTTTCATTCACAATTTGACAAAACACAAAGAAGGTACCAATGTAAGATTTCTAAAGATAGCTGCATCAATCAACCGAAGGTTTAAGAATCTGAAGTGCCTTCCAAAATCTGAGAGGGATGAGGTGTGGCGCATGCTTTCAGAAGTGTTAAAAAAGCAACATTCCAACACAGAACTACAGAACCCGAATTACAGAAAAAGAAAATCAACCTTCTGCTGGTGGCATCTGACTCAGATGATGAAAATGAACATGCATGAGTCCGCACTGCTTTGGATCATTATCGAGCAGAACCATCATCAACATGGACACATGTCCTCTAGGATGGTGGCTGAAGCATGAAGGGACATATGAATCGATAGCACATATAACATGTAAATATCTTGTAACGCCGGCTACAACAGTGCCATGTGAACGCCTGTTCTGACTTTCAGGTGACATTGTAAATGAGAAGCGGGCAGCATTATCTCCTGAAAGTGTAAACAAATGTGTTTGTCTGAGCAATTAGCTGAACAAGAAATATGACTGAGTGGACCTGTAGGCTCTAATGTTTTACACTTTTATTTTTGAATGCAGTTATTTTTTGTACATAATTCTACATTTGTAAGTTCAACTTTCACGATAAAGAGGTCACACTACAGCACCTGTATGAAGTGAATTGAAAAATACTATTTATTTTGGGTTTTTTACAGTGAAAATAATTATAATAAAAATAAATATAAAGTGAGTACCGTATACTCTGTTTTCTGTGTCGTAATTGAAATAAATATATTTGAAGATGTTTTCTACAAAAATAGTTAAATAAATGGTAATCACATGATTAATTGCAATTAATTGTTTTAATCACGATTAATTGTGATTAATTTTTTTAATCGCTTGACAGCCTTAAAAACCATTATCTGAAATATAGAAGCATTCTCTAAAAATGAAGCATAATCTCTCATTTCTACAAAATTAATTTGAAAAGAAGATAGGAACACAGGAAAGAAGGATTTTAAAATAATCCTCCTATGGATGAATGTTTCTCTTAAAATAAATATATAATGGATTTACCTTACAAATTGAACTTTAAACCTGTTTTTTTAACAATGTTCTATGTGGCACTAGCCTACTCCTGAGTAGTGGTGAATGCTCTCTATTCCCATTGAACTAACTTAGCCCCAGTTCTTGTAGGGTTACACAACAACTATTCACAACAGCTGGTCTGCACTACAGTACAAAATTAGGTTGGCTTCACTACATCACTCAAGGCTGTGAAAAATTTCATGCCCTGTGTGATGTAATTAAGCTGACCTAAGCCTTGGTGTAGACACTTCTTGGTCAGAAGAATTCATCCACCAACCTAGCTACCACCTCTTGGAAATGGGACCTACTACAGAGATGGAAGAACCCCTCGGCCACTGTAGTAAGTGCCTACAGTGGTGTTTCTAGTATAGACATACCTTAAGTTCCGTAAACCCTGGAGTGCCTCCTGCCCCCATTTTTGGCAGCAAAACACTGTAAAAGGATAAGCCACCCTTTCCATCAACCTACAGATGGAGCCAACTGTTCAAGGTACAGGACTTTGCCTGTCTGACGGTCAGTCTTTCCAGTGCTCTCCCACAGCATTGTGACTGAGCAGTACCCTCTACTCAGGACTGTATTATAAATGCCACACTTTAGCCCTCATTGGGAACTAGGATAGTCAGCACCACACAGGACCGTGCCACATGTTTTTAGCTTTGTAACTTATGCTTCAAGACGTGTCTACACAACCATGTAAATTTCCAATGTATGCTCTTGGTTATCAAAGTTCAGAGAATAAACTAAAATGGGTCAATTTTCACTGAGATAACATCCAGTAGCTTGCACACATTTAATCTCTTTGGCCAATCCTGTTTCTAAGCTCTGAAGTAGGTCACAGTATGAAACCAAATTGTTTATGCATGTGTATTTAAGTCTAAAAGCAAAACCTATATTAACAAGTTCAGTTACTCTCCTTTTGGGCTGACAATGTGTACTAAATTGTTTCTTTGACATTGTCATTTATCACGTCAGCAGATTTTGCCATAATGTTGCTTTTAAATAGAAAGAAAGCATGACAGAGGGCAAGAATGAACAAGCATGGCAGGACTTTAATAATGTAGTTTTTTCTACATTTTCTTTCAAATCTCCTCAACTCATAAGATGCATTTAAAACATAATGAACTAGGTTCCTAAGATTCAGGTAATAGGTCTCACAAAGACATCTTCCAGTGTGAAGACTTGGCTGATGTGTGTTATTCAATAAAATACAATTTCACTATCATCCACATTCCTCCCCCACATCCTTTCCCAGTTTCAGACTGAATAATCTGCTTCTTGGTTACTCATCTACTTGTTCAGTCAATAGACTGTGGACTTAGGATGTGCAAGGAAAAAAATCACTGCAGTTATTGGCAAACATCAAAAGTATTAAACTACCAATCAATAAGTTCTGGATGATTTTCAAAGCCTTAGCACTGGAACATTAAAACAGACCTAAAACCAACTTCTCTCATTATGTAGCACCGTGAGACTGGAACGTTGGAGCCCTACTTTGCAATTTTTTTTTTCCTATATAGGGCTGGAAATTTTCTTTTATATTCCAGCTCTCTTAATATCCAAATATCTGCTTCCTGGAAAAAGCTGAGGGTTTCACAGATTTCTGAGGATTTGCTTCTCACCTGATTATTTTATTTCTTTATCACCTCTCATATTCTTTACCAAATAGTCTTGCCTTTTTCAGGCTTTTCTTTGGTTCTAAGTTAGTTCTCTTCAGACTAAACGCGTCTCTATATGCTGTTAGTGAGCAGCAAGCCAGGGTATGAATCCACAGCACACTAAAAGACGGTTACTCACCTTTGTAACTGTTGTTCTTCGAGATGTGTTGCTCATATCCCTTCCAGTTAGGTGCGCGCACACGTTCGTCGGAAGACTTTTTACCCTAGCAACTCCAGTGGGCCGGCAGGTCGCCCCCTAGAGTGGCGCCGCCATGGCGCTCGATATATACCCCTGCCGGCCCACCTGCTCCTCAGTTCCTTCTTGCCGGCTACTCCGACAGTGGGGAAGGAGGGCGGGTGTGGAATGGATATGAGCAACACATCTCAAAGAACAACAGTTACAAAGGTGAGTAACCGTCTTTTCTTCTTCGAGTGATTGCTCATATCCATTCCAGTTAGGTGAATCCCAAGCCTTACCTAGGCGGTGGGGTCGGAGTGAGAAGCCGCGGCATGAAGCACGGCAGAGCCGAAGGCCGTGTCATCTCTGGACTGATGGACCAGGGCGTAATGGGAAGCGAAGGTGTGGACGAAGGACCAGGTCGCCGCCCTACAGATCTCCTGGATGGGCACGCAGGCAAGGAAAGCCATCGATGGTGCCACCTTGTGCCCTGGTGGAGTGTGCAGTCACACGGCCCTTAGGGGCGTGAGCCAAGTCATAACAGGTCCTGATACCGGACGCTACCCACGAGGATATCCTCTGTGAGGAAATGGGAAGCCCATTGATTCGGTCCGCTACTGCCACGAAGAGCTGGGGGGATTTGCGGAAAGTTTGGTCCTCTCCACATAAAACGCGAGTGCCCGACGGACATCAAGCGAGTGGAGTTGTTGCTCCCTGCGGGACGAATGGGGCTTTGGGAAAAAGACGGGGAGAAAGATCTCCTGGTTGACATGAAAGGCTGAGACCACTTTGGAGAGAAAGGCAGGGTGTGGCATCAGCTGCACCTTGTGTTTATGGAAGACCGTATACGGGGGATCTACCGTGAGGGCCAGGAGTTCTGACACCCGTCTGGCTGAGGTGATGGCCACCAGGAAAGCAGTCTTCCAGGAGAGAGAGAGCAGGGAGCAAGTCGCTAACGGCTCAAATGGAGGGCCCATGAGCCGAGTCAGAACCAGGTTGAGATCCCAGGTAGGGGCAGGGGGTCGAACCTGGGGGTAGAGACGTTCTAGACCTTTCAGGAATCTAGTCACCGTAGGGTGAGAGAAAACCGAACGGCCGTCTCCTCCCGGATGAAAGGTGGAGATAGCCGCCAGGTGAACTCGAAGGGACGATATCGCCAGGCCTTGCTGCTTGAGGGACCAGATGTAATCGAGAATACTGGCAATAGAAACCTCCATAGGGAGGGAACCCCTCTCCGTGCACCAACAGGAGAAACGCTTCCACTTGGCCGAGTATGTCACTCTAGTGGAAGGTTTCCTGCTGCCAAGTAGTACCTGATGTACAGAGGTAGAGCACCGTAGTTCCGACCTGGTCAGCCACTCAGGAGCCACGCCATGAGGTGTAGAGACTGGAGGTCCGGGTGATGGAGCCTGCCATGGTCCTGGGTGATCAGGTCCAGGTAAAGGGGCAGGGGGACTGGGTCGGCCAGAGACAGGTCCAGCAACATCGGATACCAATGCTGTCTGGGCCACGCTGGAGCTATCATAATCAAGCGGGCCCTGTCCCTGCGCACCTTCAGAAGGACCTTGTGGACAAGCGGGAACGGAGGGAATGCATAGAGCAGGTGAGTCGTTCACGGGATAAGGAAGGCGTCCGCTACCGACCCTGGTTCCCGCCCTTGAAAAGAGAACATCTGGCATTTCCTGTTCCCTCTGGACGCGAAGAGGTCCAGCCGGGGATAACCCCACCTCTGGAAGAGTGAGAGGGCGACGTCTGGGCGAAGGGACCATTCGTGCGAAAGGAAGGATCTGCTCAGATGGTCTGCCAGCGTGTTCCGTACTCCGGGGAGAAAGGAAGCCATGAGGTGAATGGAGTGGGTTATACAAAAGTCCCAGAGCCGCATCGCCTCCTGACATAGGGGAGAGGATCTCGTGCCGCCCTGCTTGTTGATATAGTACATGGTCGTCGTGTTGTCGGTGAATACCGAGACACAGCGACCTTGAAGCTGATGGGAGAACGCTTGGCAAGCAAGACGGACCGCTCTCAACTCCCGTATGTTGATGTGGAGGGCCACTTCCTGAGGGGACCACTGGCCCTGCGTCCTCAGGGTTCCGAGGTGGGCCCCCCAGCCCAGGTCTGAGGCATCCATTGTTAGGGATACCAAGGGTTGGGGCGGATGAAACGGGAGCCCCGCACACACTACGGACTGGTCTAGCCACCACCGGAGGGAATCCAATGCCTCCTAGGGGATGGTGATAACCGCGTCCAGCCGATGCCTGGCCGGACGGTATTGTGTGATAAGCCAAGACTGGAGGGGCCTCATGCGAAGCCGCGCATAACCCGTAACAAAGGTGCAGGCCGCCATGTGGCCTAAGAGGGTTAGGCACGTCCTTATAGAGGTCAAGGGTGCCGTCTGTAGGCACCGAATGATGGCCGACAGTGACTGGAACCTGGGCAGCGGCAGAAGGCCCTGGCCAAGATGGAGTCCAGAATGGCCCCGATTAACTCTATCCTCTGCGTGGGGAGCAGAGTGGACTTGTGCACGTGGATAATGAGGCCCAATGCTCCAAAGAGTCTGCTGATCTCGCGGACGTGGTTGCGGACCTGCGACTCTGACGTGCCTCGAATCAGCCAGTCGTCGAGATAGTGGAATATGTGTATGCGACTGCGCCGAAGATATGCGACAACGACCGCCATGCATTTCGTGAATACCCTCGGGGCCGTGGAGAGGCCAAATGGGAGGACCGCAAATTGATAATGGTGGCGGTTGACCACGAACCGAAGGAAGCGTCTGTGCTGCGGAAAAATGGCTATATGAAAATAAGCGTCCTGCATGTCGAGGGCGACGTACCAGTCTCCAGGATCCAGAGATGGGATAATGGTCCCCAGGGATACGATGAGGAATCTCAACTTCACCATATGTTTGTTGAGTTTCCGCAAGTTGAGGATAGGTCTGAGGCCTCCCTTGGCCTTGGGGATCAGAAAATAGTGGGAATAAAACCCCTTGCCCTTCTCGTTCTCCAGAACCGCCTGTATGGCTCCTTTGTCAAGGAGCGTCCGCACCTCCTGAAGGAGGAATTGCTCATGAGAAGGGTCCCTTAAGAGGACGAGGGTGGGAGGCGGGAGGGAGGGTATGAAATAAATTGCAGACGGTATCCCGTTTGCACAGTGCGTAAGACCCAACGGTCGGAAGTTATTTGGGTCCACGCCAGGAGGAAGAACGAAAGACAGTTGGAAAACGGGGGGGACAGATCCGTGGGGGACACTGGTACAGCGTCCTCGGGCGCACCTTCAAAACGAAGGTTTTGGGCCAGGTGGGGCTTTAGAGGAGCCCTGATTCTGCCCCCCTTGGTTGCCCGATTGTCTGCGCCGGCCATTCCTGCTTCGGCGTCTACTAAAGTCCTGCCGCTGGCGGTACTGGGGATAGGGACGGCGCTGTTGTTGCTGTTGCGGCCGGAAGGGTCTACGCTGCGTCCCGGGCGTGTGCATCCCTAGGGAGCACATGATGATCCTATTGTCTTTCAGGCTTTTCAGCCTGGGGTCCATCTTCTCTGAAAACAGGCCCTGACCTTCGAACGGGAGGTCCTGGATGGTGTGTTGGAGCTCCGGAGGAAGGCCAGAAACCTGTAGCCAGGAGATGCGGTGCATTGTAACCCCTGAAGCCAGAGTTCTGGCTGCCGAGTCTGCCGCGTCCAAGGATGCCTGCAATGAAGTTCTTGCGACCTTCTTGCCTTCATTAAGAATTGCCGCGAATTCTTGACGTGCATCCTGAGGCAGCAACTCCTTGAACTTATCCGCTGCCACCCAGGAGTTATAGGCATAGCGGCTAAGGAGGGCCTGTTGGTTAGAGACCCTGAGTTGGAGGGCGCCCGCTGAGTAGACCTTCCAGCCTAGCAGGTCCATACGCCTCGCCTCCTTGGACTTCAGTGCTGGGGCCTGCTGCCCGTGGTGCTCCCTCTCGTTCACAGACTGCACGACGAGGGAGCACGGGGTTGGGTGTACATGCAGTTACTCATATCCTTTGGAGGATGACATATACTTGCGCTCCACCCCGCGTGCAGCAGGAGGGATGGAGGCCGGTGATTGCCAGATGGTATTAGCATTGGCTTGAATAGTCCTGATAAAGGGAAGGGCGACTCTGGTGGGAGCATCTGCTGAGAGAATGCTCCCCACAGGATCTTCGATTTCCGAAACCTCCTCAGCCTGCAAGTTCAAGTTTTGCGCGACACGCCTGAGGAGGTCCTGGTGCGCCCTGAGGTCGAGTGGGGGAGGACTGGAGGATGACGTTCCCGCCACTGCCTCATTGGGGGAGGACGACGAGGAGACCCCCGGTAGGAGTGGGTCCACGGGAGGCTCCGTCTGTACCAGCGCCTCTGATTCCGGAGGGAGCTCAGGGTCCTGCTGGTTGGATCGGACTTCCTCCGCCGGAGAGGGGGGAGGGCGAGACAACGAGGCCTCCGGAGCCCTGCGCTCAGACGTCACAGGTTGAGGTGGAATGTGTTGAGGGCCCTGGGCTTGATGGTACGCCCAGGGCGTCCAGAAACCCCACTGCTGCGGTCCCTGATCCTGCGGAGGAGGGTCATGGAAGAGGGCCGTGGGTCTGTCTGCATCTAGGGCGTACATGCTGTCTGTCTGCGATGAGACAGACGGCTGCCGGGAGGGCCATGGTGGGGCCGAACGTGGCTGGTAGGGCTCCCTCGGTCTCGACGCCGACGATCTTCTCGGTGCCGGGGACCTGTACCGGGAATCGTACCGGTGCCGGGATCGGGACCGGGACCTGCCTCCGGCGTGGTGCCGGGAGGTCGACCGGGACCTGCCTCCGGCACGGTGCCGGGAGGTCGAC
The DNA here is from genome assembly GCF_025201925.1 of Gopherus flavomarginatus. Taxonomy (NCBI): domain Eukaryota; kingdom Metazoa; phylum Chordata; order Testudines; family Testudinidae; genus Gopherus; species Gopherus flavomarginatus. The sequence continues at coordinate 34,028,180 of NC_066626.1, forward strand.
CGGGACCAGGACCTGCACCAGCTCGATGCCGGGAGGTCGACCGGGGTGCTGATCGCCGACGGGAACAGCTCCTGGAGTCTCGGTGCCGGTAGCGGCGACTCGATCCAGACTGGTGCCGGGAGTAGCGAGACTGTCTGGAGGATGACTGGCACCGCGAGTGCGAACGGTACCGCCAAGGGGAGCGGTGCCGGGACTGCGAGCGGTGCCTGGAGCGAGAATGTCCACGGTGCCGGGACCTCGAAGGGGATCGGTGCCGGCTGGGCGAGTCCGGAGATGGCGCTCGCATTGTCACAGGCTTGCCTCTGGATATGACCCGCACCGGGTGTACCGGGAGTTGAGGCTGGGTAGGCTCCGTGAGAGCAATTAGGTCCCGCGCCGAAGTGAAGGTCTCTGGCGTCGAAGGGACCAATAGCTCAACCCTAGAACTTACAGGGGAGCTAGGAGGGACCAGACTCGACGGACCTCCGGGGCCCGGAGTTGACAGAATCCCTGCTGGTGGTGCTGCGGCCGAGGTAGGTGCCGGGCGCTCCGCTCGAGCCTGCAAGGATGCAGTCGCAGACTTCGAGGGTCTTGCTTCGGGTCCCGGTGCCGGGGAAGGTCGGTGCCGGGGTGTCTTTCCGGTGCCGGCGCGGTCCGGTGCCGGCGTGGAGCCGGCGCTCTGCGTCGAGGCCACAGGATTAAGTGCCGCTTCCATTAGGAGAGTCCTTAACCTCTGGTCCCTCTCCTTTTTTGTCCGAGGCTTAAAAGCCTTACAGATGCGGCACTTGTCTGAAATGTGCGATTCTCCCAGGCACTTCAGACAGGCGTCATGGGGATCGCTGGTCGGCATCGGCTTTTTACAGGCCGAGCATTGCTTGAACCCCGGCGAACCAGGCATGGGCCCGGTGCCGGGCGCAGGGAAGGGCTACAGCCCAAACCCGTTAATAAGAATATACAACTATACCACAATTAACAATAACTAACTACAATTTACAACTATTTACAACTATCTACAACTATGAGAACAGTGAAACGAAGGAGAGCTAGGGACGTGGAGGACAGCTATGCTGCGCTCCACAGTTCCAACGACCGACACGGCGGTAAGAAGGAACTGAGGAGTGGGTGGGCCGGCAGAGGTATATATCGAGCGCCATGGCGGCGCCACTCCAGGGGGCGACCTGCCGGCCCACTGGAGTTGCTAGGGTAAAAAGTCTTCCAACGAACGTGCACGCGCAGCGCGCACACCTAACTGGAATGGATATGAGCAATCACTCGAAGAAGAACTGGCCATGTGGATACCGCTACCATAGAGTGCTTTGACGTATTCCTGTTTGCAATGCTGAAGCGCACTATAGAACATTTAGTGCACAGCAGCAGGGTCCATGCAGCCAGTTAGCATGTGGCAAGCCAGGGTGCAAATTGAGAGCACTCCAACACGCACTATGTGCAGTAACTCACCATGTAGACAGGCCCTGAAATTCTTAGCAAAACATTTATTTATTGGTGCATGGTTCGGCATTACACTTCCTTTAAAACCTAATATCGCCATTAGCGTACTCCACTTCTTATCAGTCTCCATTAGCACTTCACTTTTTATCAGAGTAGCTGGCTTAATGAGGGCCAAATGGCAATGAGGAATAGAGCCCTGTTTTCCCAGTTAGAATGTAGTTGCCACTTCTACATTGCTGAATGTACTAATTTTACGTGAACAGAATGATGATGGCACAGTCAGTGTGCAAACAGGCATGAAAAAGGCTAAGCACTAGAACAGTGACCTAATGTAAATAGAAATGCACATTATTAAACCACCGCACAACCAGATAGCAAATGCTTTGGATATGTTTTCTTTGTGTTATTGATAATTTTTTAACTTTGCCTCCTATTTATGTGACTAAACATCATACCTCACAAGAGGAGACAATGTGATCCAGTGGCATGTAATATAATTTTATATAACTTTTTATAGATGGCTAGCATCACAAACTGTCAGGACAATTTACTGTCTCTTCACTGTGTATAATATTAATGACAGACATTGACAACATGACTGTTTAAATACAATTTCACTTCCACCACTGTCAGCTCACCAGAACCTTGGTCAAATACACTTTTATGGAACTGTCATCTCACTTTGTAATTTGTTGGATTTTTTTTTCAGGATTAAACCATACCATTTGAAGTGGTATGCTTACAGAGAACTAGTGTGTACTTCTCAGTTGGACCTACCTTGCTGAGAACAGGCTAGCTAAAGTTTTTGCATTCACCACTGAAAAATATATTCATTTAGCAGTGCCATAAACTGTAAAAAAACAAAAAAAGTGAAGAAAATGTTGGGCAGATTTCACAGCTCTAGTCACAACTAACTTGGCCCTGACTCAAATGGGAAAAAACACCATATACTATTGCCAACCCAGTGTCATCTGGCTGTTTCTAGGTACTACTACGGCCTCCACCACTATAAAGTGAGAGAATACAAACAGTCATGTAGATTTTCTTATGTTAAAATTCCCATTTTTCTGTTTCGTTCCCTCTCCTTTTTCTTTTGGTCTGACACAGTAAATGGATTCCTTGCTTTCATCTATAAGAATGTGCTAGCATAGATTTAATTTTTAACTACTGTAAATTAGCACCATTTTAAGGAATGCTTCTGAGGAATTTTTTTCTCCATTAATTTCAAGTTTAGCTTGACCTAGGGCTAGCAACGTTACTTTTAAATATCTTTTAATTCATACATATATAAAAACTGTGAACCAGAACTGATGTGCTCAGGATAAATATGTAGGGAATGTTTATAACCATGTGAAAACAATCTCTGATATTACTGAGAAAAAGCAATTCAAACTAGTGTGTATGCAGAAGTGCTAATAACATTTATTCAACATCCATTCATACCAAGGCAATGATTCTGACTAAATGTTTTCTATCTGATTCTGATATTTGTGTTATGAGCTGCAAAAAAAAATCCTTCTTTCACAAAAAGTGGGGGAGGTATGGAGGATTTTCACACTGGGGAAACATGCTCAGGATCAAGATGTCTGTCACTTTTTCTGTCAAGCTTTCAAAAAAACAGCAGCATGCTGCAGCACTCCAAAAACAGCCTAGTGGATAAACTGAAGGCAGATTACACTGGTCTACAATTTTTGAGAAGTCGTCTGCTTCAGAGATAAAATGTGATATTTATTATGAATTTTGATGTGCTAAATTCAAATATGACAATTAAAACAACTGATTGGCTACTGTTTCTAAGATATTTAAGTTTTTACATTTTATGTATAAACTTGTATATGTATATATATATATATGTATAACTTATGTATACTTGTATATGTATATATTGTATATATATGTATAAACTATGTATATTGTGTAGATAGTAGAGTTTTAATCATAAATTGTAAACCTAGGTCTTTTCATGTGTTCATGGTTGCTTTACATGATAAGATTTAACCTGTCCCGTTTATGTAACACTTTAAAAATCAGCAAAAGGGTTATATAAATAAAATTTATTATGAAACAAAAGGCAAAAAACTATTATGTACATAGTTTAGTCCTATTCAGTGTCTACTCAGCGCTTCTTGGCTTGTCTCATGTATTCATTAAATGGAGCATCTCTTGTCACTGTCCAGCAATAGTCTGCAAGCATTGATGGGCTCCATTTGCCCTGATAGCCTGCCAGGAGATTCCACTGCTGTAGTCTGGAGCCCAACAGCTCTGCCTTACTCTTGGGTAGTTCCAAATCCCTGACAAGGTCATTCAGTTCACCTTGTGTTATGAGGTGTGGTTCAGAGGAGGAGGATGGGAGAAAATGTGGGTCCTGTGACATTGATGGTTCAGGACCAGAAGTTTCATCCTCTTCCTCTTCCTCGTCTGACTCAAGTGAGAATGATTCTGGTGCATCAGGAACCGGCAGTCCTTTTCTGTGGAGTACTGGGCGTATAGCAGATGGAATGTTTGGATAATGCACAGTCCACTTTTTCTTCTTTGACAAACCTTTCCCAACTGGAGGCACCATGCAGAAGTAACAATTGCTGGTATGATCTCTTGGCTCTCTCCAAATCATTGGCACTGCAAAAGGCATAGATTTCCTTTTCCTATTCAACCACTGGCGAAGATTTGTTGCACAAGTGTTGCAGCATATGTGTGGGGCGCACCTCTTTTCCTGATCTCCAATTTTGCAGCCAAAATGAAGGCGATAGGCTTTCTTAACCATAGTGGTTATACTGCGCTTTTGGGATGCCAAAGTCACTTCACCACAAACATAGCAGAAGTTATCTGCACTGTTCACACAAGTACGAGGCATCTCTGCTCACTTTGGCTAAACAGAAATGTGTCTCTTTGCAAAATCAAACACTGACAAATAAGAGAGCACGACACTGTATGATTTCTAGAGCTGATATAGGGCAATTTGTTCAGCAGAGTGATGTAAGCTTCGTTACGATTGCATCATCTATGACTTCTCGGAATAACATGATGCAATGCATATCATGTATGATGCAATACCAGCTTCAGATTTAGGCAAAACATTCATTGTTTTGCCTAAAAAGCAAGTACTGTCCAAACCCAGTCATAGATTTATTCATAGATCCAGTCAAAGATGTATTGTAGTCATTTCTGGTTTAAATTGAGATCCCTTCCCTTTATAACTCACTTATCCTCCGCCATTCCCAAGTCAAGGGTCATATATACTGACCCAATAGCATATCTTGAAAACTAGAGCCAATCAACAATTTTAAGCATCATTTTCGTTCTCAGTGACCCAGAATTAGTAAAGTTGGACTACATTTATTTCAGAAGCATTTTGGCTGTAGAGCAGTGTTACCTGACGCTACTTAGAAGTTATTTTCTTTTCTGACTTCTAGGTAATTTTTGTGTATTTTTATACAGTAAAGAAGAGAGGGCTACTATTTCCATTTCTAAAGGTGAGATGTTCAGCCCCAAACTAAGTGGGAAGGAATTAAAATGAAATAGTGTTTTTTATTTCTAAGAGGCTCTAACTATCAACTGCATCTCAGTGCAGGACTATTCCACTGCCACACAGTGCTGGCTAACAGTGGTAAGCAGGTTAAAAAACGTGATTTAAGCCCATTGGAGTTGACATTCACAATTGCTAACCAAGACCCTTGTCCTTCCACTGCTAAACATATGGTCCTTACTCAAATAAATGGTTGCAGGAATCAGGCTCTTAAAAATTATGTATGAATACAGTATCAGGTTGCTTCCCATCAAGAGCAGAGACTGATTTGGGGACAAATTTCTTTGTAAGATCAAAGGTGGTGCTGCAGCCCAAGCAATGGTCAATTGTAAAACAATATGTTACTATTTCTATCTTCCAGTGCTTGTACACTTTGGAAATACAAAAGGGCTAGATGTTAAAATCTCTGTGATTTATCAATACCATTTTGTGTTGCCATTTTATTATCATTTGAGCATCAACCATTTAGTGACAAAGATTATTAAAACAACTGTATATGAAAAAAAACAGTAAAGAAACACAACAAAGAGTGCAGTTTTACAATCCATGCTCATGCCTCCACAGCTACTTCAGCAGTCCAGAATGTCTGATTACTAACATTTTGGCTCAATAGTTCTCCTTTCCAAGCATTTGTTTTATACTGTTTATGTCTTTTTAGTCCAGTCACAAATATACCAACCAATTTATCAGACTATAATGGAGCTCAGCATTGGTGCAGCATCCAATTCAGAGCTGACAATGCAGAGCACCTATCTATTTGATGTGTCTGACCTAAGCAGGAGCTGAGTGGGGAAGCCATTGTCTTCAACAATGGCAGTAATGAAATGAGGAGGAGTTGCCTATTGAGAGATGTGCAGGGGTCAGTCGATGTGAAGACGGCTGAAGCACATAATCATCGTTTGTTGTTTGCCTTACACAGCCACATTCATGCTTGAGAAACGACTGTTCAACTCTACTCATTTATTCATAGCCATTCCTAACCAATGATTCCTAAGGAAAAAAATGACAAGCAACTTGAAACATTACTGTGACTCTTAGAGTGGATAATTCCGTTTAAGGAGAACACTTTTTTTAATCTAAAGCAAACATATTTTGTGATGCCTTTCATCAATATCACATTACATACAGTAGCTATGTGTGTCAAATCAGAGACTGCTATGTCCATTGCAAATCAATTGACAAAATGAAATTGAGAATATTCATACATACTTTTTTTTTACTTCACATTTCTAAAGTGTGCCAATCAGAAGAGTAACATTTTCAAAGTGCCTAAGTCCCACTTTCAAAAATGAATTAAGAACTTAGGAGCTCAAATTTCATTAACAGTCAATGGGATTTAGGCTCCTAGGTCACTTTTCAAAATGGGTTTAGGCTCTTTGGGGATGTTAACACTGCAGTAGTGAGGTGTGATTCCCAGCATGAGTAGACTGATTCACACTAGCACTGCTTGAGTTAGCCTGCTAAAAATAGCGGTGTGGGCATTGTGGAACCAGCTAGCCACGCAAGTTTAGGCCCAGGGGATTGTGCTGCTTGGATTCAGGTGTGTCATAGCCATGGCCTATGCTGCAACATCCACACTGCTGTTTTTAGTGCACTAGCTCGAGCACAGCTAGGACAAGGCTGTGTGTCACACCTCTCAGTTGCAGTATAGACATACCCTTAAAGGCTAGATTTTCAAATGTGGTTAGGCAATAGAGATGCAGCTAGGTGTCTAGTAGAATTTTCAAAGCATTTATGCAGGTTAGGCATCTGACCCTCATTGAAATCAATGGGAGTCAGACAGCTTACCTCCCTAAGCGCTTTTTGAAAATCCTACTAGGCCCTAAATCACTTAGTACCTTTTGAAAAAATTGTTCATCTACAAAGAACAACAGTGACCCAATGTGAGTAAGACTCTCCACAGTCATTGTTATCATCAGCCTACTCAGTATCTGTCTCAATTTAAACATGTTTATCTACTGTGCCTCCTTTTGTCACATAATCAATGCTCCTCCCTACCCCCTTCTGAATGTTCATGTGATCTGGCAACTGCTGTCATCAGAATGCCTGCTGAATGAATTTGTTTAAATGAATTAAATATCAGGATTTACACAGCATATTGGTCTGTCACTGTGTGACTTACAGAAGGTGTAATGTAGCATTGTAATGACGGAGTGACACTGTGCTTCTAGTTGAATTATAAAAATACATCCAGTTCACTCCCTATAACTAACATGTTTTAATGTCACTTCAACTAATACAAATGTTGACTTTCTCCCTCACACACACACATTTTGTCTCATTAAGTAACATCTCACATCTTCAAACCTCTGAATCTCTTTGTAGTTGTGGAGACAGAGGATGTGCAAGATTTTTCTATTGTTTCCTGTAATGATAATCTTCATATTATTTCTTATAAGAATGAAAGTTGCATTTTCAACTGAAAGATAAAGGGCAAAATTTCCTCTATGGCATCTACTTTTGCAAATCAGCCTTCTTAAACTGATGTCAGATAGCAAAGAATATACATTATCTCAGTATCTATAATGCGGCAATTAAGCTCATAGTTCTACAAACAAATAGGCGTGATCTGAATTACAGTTTGCTCCATAAGAAGGAAATGTTTATTATTAGCTGTATTATTTAATATATGTCTCTATAGTTCAGTGTGACATACCAGGGTACAACACAGACTAATGAGTAACTGTGTCACCCCTGACCTCTAACGGGAGGTGTCCTTTACACAGCCTTGCTGTGGTAGCTTCTAGCCTGAATTCTTTACAGTCTCTGGCATGTATGTCCCTCCCAGCTACGTCTGTGTGTGCGCTGCAGCCAGCCAGAGACACCTTAGCTGTTACCAGCCTTAAAGATTACCACGGAGTGACCTCAACACACTCCCATTTCTCAGAAATGTATGTCCTGTACTGACCAGACCTCTCAGGGACAGGACAAATATGTTAAGTCCATTATTCCTTTAAGGGAATAATATGCTCAAAACTTGTTACCCCAAATGGCGTTACCCAGACACTTCAACTTGAATACACTGGACTAGATAAAACAATAAAACAAGTTTATAAACTACAAAGAGATATATTTTACCTGATTACAAGATATGAGGCTTACGAGACAAATAAAGGTAAAGTGATTACCGGTGCCTAACTAAGAACTAGATAAGTTCATGGAAGATAGGTCCATCAATGGCTATTAGCCAGGATGAACAGAGATGGTGTCCCTACCCTCTTTTTGCCAGAAGCTGGGAATGGGTGACAGGGGATGGATCACTTGGTGATTACCTGTTCTGTTCATTCCCTCTGGGACACCTGGCATTGGCCATTGTTGGAAGACAAGATACTGGTGTGATGTTATTGATATAAGCTGAGACCATATAAAACATGGTTGCAACCAAGGTCCTGTAGTGGCACCAAATCTTATGTTAAGGGGGTCATATAAGGTGTCTAAGACCAGGTAATGGGTTGCTGGTTATAATTATGCTGTCTATATGTATGTATCATTTTGTAGTCGAAGTTATGAGTATTGACTCTATACTGTCTGTATTTCAAATTTGTGCTGTGCTTCTGGGAAACATCCCAGACAAGTTGGTGTTAGCTCTGCCTAGCCTGCTTGATGGCCCATTAAGGACCATCAGCTATACAACTGACCCACTGAGAGAAGGCAGCTATGCCTTGTAACTCAGCAAAGTATGCAGGAACTTGCCCATGTGACTCCAGACTCCATTTGCTGTAATTTTCCACAGTAAGGACAAAGAGGTTCTCACACCAGGAAAATACTATAAAAGGCTGATGCCTCATCTCCATCTTGTCTTCAGTCCTGCTTCTTACCTCTGGAGGGACTTTGCTACAAACTGAAGTTCTGAACAAAGCACTGATGACCCATCCCAGCGGGGGATGTACTCCAGAAACTTGATTTGAACCTGCAGTTTACTCCATCACTGCTACAAGCCTGAACTAAGAACTTTGCCATTACTGTATGTAATTGATTCCATTTAACCAATTCTAGCTCTAATCTATATCTTTTTCCTTTTATGAATAAACCTTTAGATTTTAGATTCTAAACGATTGGTAACAATGTGATTTGTGGGTAAGATCTGATTTGTATATTGACCTGGGTCTGGGGCTTGATTCTTTGGGATTGAGAGAACCGTTTTCTTTTATTGGGGTGTTGGTTTTCATAACCATTCATCCCCAGGATGAGTGGCACTAGTGGAGATACTGGGAAACTGGAGTGTCTAAGGAAATTGCTTGTGTGACTTGTGGTTAGCCAGTGGGGTGAAACCAAAGTCCTCTTTGTCTGGCTGGTTTGGTTTGCCTTAGAGGTAGAAAAACCCCAGCCTTGGGCTGTAACTGCCCTATTTAAGCAATTGGTCCTGAATTGGCACTCTCAGTTGGGTCCCGCCAGAACAGCATCGTCACAACTGGGATGGATGGACCTTTGGTCTGACCCAATGTGGCAGTTCTTATGTTCTAACTTAATAAACCATATTAGATTCAAAGCAAAGTTTTCTCACCATCTGCTTTCAGCAGTCTTACTGACCAAACTTCTTAGCTCAGGACCCTCTCCCCCAGCATCCAATGGTGGCTTCCTTTGTCTCTTCAGGTGCAGTGAATGCAATGGGCAGGAAGAGAAAAAAAATTTCAGCTGAGACCCAAGAGACAGAGTCTACATAGAAGGATGTTCCTTGCTGGTTTTTTCCACTTGTTTGAACTTCCTTTGTTTTTCCTCTCTGCTTTATGACTGATTACTGCTTAAATGTAAATTAAGGCAAGCACACATTCCTTGTTTTGTTTAGGCCAGACCTGACTTCTTCCTGAGCTCTACCCTTACATCTGGGGGTGAGCTGTGGGAAAGGACTTCAGGGGCTGATCTCGTTTGCATGGGCACACCCACCCTGCCTAACATGATGGACTGCCCGCCCAAATGGTCACTTTGGCTGCTGTGGAATCCCCAGTCTCTTTGTTATTAGGGCAGGATTAATAAAGTGTTGTTATCCTGGTTATGTGAAACAAGGACAGTAGAACTTTACTTGGTATTTTATGATGGAGGAACTCACCCTCAACTAAGCAGCACTTGCTAGGCAAGGGACATGGGTTCCAACGCTCAGTGAATGGAGAGAGATTGGGGATAGGTATGTGTATTTGGTAGTGTGGTCCCCTTCTGAGGGCCCTAAACACTACTTTGATCCCTCCTCTTTCACCCTGTAATAGAGAAATTTTTGATTCCATTGGGAGTCTTCTACATGCAGCAGATCTGAAATCCCTGATACCAAGGTCTGAGTATTAGACCTACTTTGGGCTAGTGGTGCATTAGCACTGAGGCTCCCCTACTACCAGAAAAACTCCCTGACAGCTGAAGCTACTAAGAGCTGAGATCACTTAGGGCTGTGTTAAGGGGTGGGGTGGGTGGGCTGAAGACAAGTTGGTGAGTGGCTAGCAAGACGGAGAGTGGAGCGGACAGCAGGGCAGCTGGCAGAGAGCAGAGTGCATAGCATGGTGGCTGGTGGAGAGGAGTGGACAGCAGGACGGCTAGCAGAGAGGCGTGGAGAGCAGAGCGGATAGCAGGGCAGCTGGTGAAGAGGAGTGGACAGCAGGATGGCTACCAGAGAGCGGAGTGGAGTGGATAGCAGAACGGTTGGTGGAGAGATGCAGCTGGCGGTGAAGACTGCAGCAGAACCCCATGGAGAGGCATGGCACTCCGCCATCGAACTGAGCAGCAGAGAATGTAAGATGCCCCCCATACTCTTCTCCACTTCCACCCAGGCTGGGAGGTAAACTCTGCAGATGGACTTCTGAACTCTGGGGGCTGCACTGACCAAGGTCAGAAACTGTGGGTGGGGTGACTGTTGAGTTGCTGGACTTAAGACCCTGAGGGGAAAAGGACACTGCCAAACTTACTTGGGGGGAGGGTGTCTTTTGCTCATGATGTGTGTTATGAATCCTGTTTGTGGTGTTTCCCCAGCATAATGCCACATTGTTTTTCTCCTGCTACACTCAGACTCTGTGCTTGCAAGACAGGAAGTACTGCCTCCTAGAGGCACCCAGGGGGGTGGTATGTAATTGTCCCAGGTCACTGGGTGGGGGCTCGAGCCGGTTTTGCATTGTGTTCTTGAAACGGAACCCCTGGATACTGAACCCAGCCCTTGTTGCAGCCAACTCTGACTGGCAGAAGGGTTACCTTAGTATAAAATTAAATTATAGTATTACATTTGTAATATATCTTACAAACTCTAGAGGAGCTTTGTCTATACAGATAGATTTTAGTAGCACATTAATAGATAGCAGAGTAGAGAGGCAGTGTCAAGATCCTCTTCCCCAACGGCATTCTCATGCAGAAAGCAGGACTCCCTGAACACAACTGTGGCCTGTCTTGTGCAGCCAATGATATTCAACATCTCCTAGGAACTAAGCAAGCAGGCTGGGGACTTGTGAAAAAGGACTAAGTTTCTCTGAGTGTGCAGTAAGTATCCTGCACCCCAGGAGTTGTTCTGACGCTTTTATCAGACACTGTCTCTACACAGGAATGACTGTCTCTCAAACCCAGAATTTAGCCCATAGACTAATGACATAGTCCAAATGCTAGAGTAACCTGAGTGACCTCTATGTCACTGAGGCAGTGTGGTCTGGTGAATGCGGCAGTGGACTAAGAGTTAGGTTGCAAGGTTCTAGTACAGTGGTGGACAACCTGCAGCCTGTTGGCCACATGCAGCCATCAGGGTAATCCACTAGCGGGCCGTGAGACAGTTTGTTTACGTTGACCATCTGCAGGCACGGCTGCCTGCAACTCCCAGTGGCCGGAGTTCACTGTTCCTGACCAGTGGGAGCTGCGGGCGGCCGTACCTGAGGACGGTCAATGTAAACAAACTGTCTCGCAGCCTGCCAGTGGATTACCCCAACGACGTTGCCCACCACTGTTCTAGTACCAGCTCTGTCACTGACCTGCTGTGTGACCTTGGGCAAAAGCATCTGATTCATCTCCCAATCTTTGTCTGCCTTGTCTATTTAGAGTGTAAACTTTTTGGGGTAGAGACTGTCGCTGACTGTGTGTTTGTACAAAATGGGCCCTGATCTCAGTTACACCCTTCAGACATTGCCAACAATGTAAACACTGGAAAAATAATAATTAAAGGTATTTAGTATTCAAGGATTAATCCGGCTTTGCAAAGTGCAAGGGAACGTATAGCAGTCGAGAATTGCCCCAGCATGAGAGATTCTTCAGCTAGCATAAAGCCAATGTATTCAACTCTACATCACCTCTCTGCCTCGCTCAGCCCCCGCCCCCTCCCCCCCGCCAGACACAGACTAATCTAGGAGGCATATCAAGGAATAGAAGGGGTGAGCCTGGCTTGGAAAGGCTCCTGCCTGTGTAAATTAGGTCAGCTGGGCCCCAGGATTGGTGTACGCAGAAAAGTGAACTAATGCCATCGCTATCCCCACAAACCCCCTCATATATATATATATATTGAGCTCGGGTGCACATGAAGATTGAACCTTCAGTGTGTGGCTAGTCCATCACTTCCCTGTGCATCTCTGAGATTGTAATCAATGATGAATGAAGCACAGACAATTACAACACCTAATATCGAAAAAGCCAAAATATCATAGTGCCTAAAGAGGTATCCGAATGAGGACATACACTAATTAGTCATTGAACAGACTGTAAACTTCAGACTGTAACAGAGTTGTCCTTCTATGATGTAGTTGCTTTGAGTTTAGTATACAAAAGACTCAGCTGTAGTATTATACAGAATTAGCTTCCATACTTTGAGAACAAATCATTTGTTTTGAATATATACATTGAATGAAGGATGATAGCATATCACAGAAGTAAAATTTGTTTGGAATGGCTACTATATTCATCGCTTCCATCCATATATTTCAAAAACTATAAACAGGCTTCTGAAAATTCTAACATATCTCAGGCTTCACGGAAGGCAGCATTTCTTCTGACCAAGAAAGGATGAGCATAGGTACTCTATATTTAGCTTTAAGAGCTGGATAAAACTGCAACTACTAGACTATATTGTGTTGTTTTTCATATATATGAAACAAAATGTGTACTTTTAGTCTAGATGATCTTAGCTCAAGAAAAACAAAAAAAGAAATATAGTCTCCATAACAGAGAGAGAAATTTCTCTTGCATGGTAAAATCCTCCATATTGAATCTAGTCAGAGCTCTACTCACTAGCAGTCAAGCAGAGAAACGTTAAATTAAAAGACATTTAAAGGGGCTATAGAATAATAACTACGCCGTGGGAAGAAAGAACATTGGTTCATATACCGATAATTCACTAAGTATTTTTGGCATTGCACCATTACATTTATGTCAATGAGCTCAATATCAAATTTCATTCCTGCAAAGAGGGTCGTAAAGGGAACAAACCTTTACAGACATATCTATGGCATGGAGTTTCACTGACTTATTTGTGCAAAGGAACAACCAATAGACACAGGTAACTTTATCGGCCAAAAAGAACAAAAAAACACTTGTCCCCATGTTCACTTCAAAAGACTTCCTATCAGAAACTGATAAGATGCGCAAAGCAGTGAATTTTAAATATTCTTTAATGCACCTTGACCCCCAAACAATGGATGCATATATGCTATAGAATCAGCCTATGATGTGTCACATTACAAAAACACACAGAATGCCAAACTAGGGTTGCTCCTTCAATCAGATTTTTCTGATGTTCCAATTCCACTGACATTAGACTTCCTTTTGGCAGTAGGACAGACTTGAGTCCTATGACTGCCCCTAAGTTTTGGCACATATGTTGCAGAATTTGCAACAGGCCCTACAACTTGTTGACATCTTCACAAAAAAATGTTGGACTATTTCATGCCATTTTTCTGTTTAGAAATCTTTTTTTTTTAACAAATCTGTTGTGATGCTTCCAACAGCTCGTGAACACTCATAAGCTGAAATTTGTTGCCTAGACTATTCACTGTTACTATTAATTACTGTGGATTTGGCACCTAAATCACATGGTTTTGTTCCTATTTGTTATTAACCAGAATAATGAATAGCAAGTATTCTTGTTTACTGGCAAATATGGGAGTCTGTGCAAAAACAAGTCATTCTCCAATCATTTGTGTGACTTAAAGCTCATTAATGCAAATGTTTACAAATAAAGAATAAAAGGAGCACATACATAAGTGAATGACCAACTATTTTGAATTCAAATGACTGTTTGCAAATGCTGTTTTCTAGTATTTGACTAGCTCTATTCAAAGCTATGTAAAACTGAGTTTGACCCACTGTGAAAGACTGAATAAATAGGATTTACGAATTATTATTATTTGTTAGCCAGGAGGGGTAAGGAATGGTGTACCTAGCCTCTGTTTGTCAGAGGGTGGTGATGGACGGCAGGAGAGAGATTACTTGATCATTGCCTATTAGGTTCACTCCCTTTGGGACACCTGGCATTGGCCACTGTTGGTAGACAGCATAGTGGGCTGGATGGACCTTTGGTCTGACCCAGTACAGCCATTCTTATGTTATCTGATTAAATAAAGATAGTTCATCTCCTAAGTGAACAGAAACACAGAAGTGATGATATACTGGGAATTCCACAAATGGATAGAGGTGTTCATTTGTTTATTTTTTCCCCTGTTCCTTCAAATTATAATAAACTAATGTTTTATGAGAATAGTGGAAGAAGTGTTTTGGTGGAGGAATTATTCTTCCAAATAGTTCCCACCCTAAATTACTAATTATAATTACTAATTCCATCTTTTATATTGTGTTAAACTTGTCTCCCAATCTTTTCTATAGGAGATTAGAACCTGGTCCCTAGCCCTTCTTTCAGGATACAGCCATTCATTTTAATTTCATTTAATTCCCCAAGCGAAAAGCACTGTTAATACTATTAGAACTGCAGTGTCATGTCAACATGTATTGTGCTTGTATTACTGGAAGATCTCAATAAGACTTTTTATTCTAAACTATGTAGACATCTAGACAGCTGCATGTATAATATTATATTCTATATTCAAAGACAGAACTGATTGTACAAATTATTCTTAATTTATTCTACTGGACTTTTTACATTAGAATGAGAAGAAAAGCCTTGGATGGTAACTTGCAAACATACAGTTTTCTCCCCTCTCTCCTCCCCCTCTCTTTCTTTCACTCACTGTAAAACGGTGAGCAATTAAACCAGGTTGCTATATTTGGTATATCTAAACTTCACAAGTTGATAGCATAATGATTTTAATAACTACTTTAAATGTAACATGGTGACAAGTTGACACCTGAGGTTTGTGTCCTGCAATTTTATTTTTCAGGCATTCTATTGTTATGCCAGAGGAATAGCAATATGATTAGGAATACATTTAAGAGTCATTCCATGCTATTGCTTCTTGTTTTTTACTCAGCTTTTCCTTTTTCAGTTTAAGCGCCACAGACACACAAGGTTCAAGGGTCTTTGATTTGGCACTAATTTTGGAGGGTTTGTTTTCCCATAGTGTACAGTACTGTGAACAGAACCATTGCCCTGGAAGTTCAGATGGAGAGCTTTCTGCAAAGGCTACTGCTACTTGCTTCAGCAAAGCATATACAGACACAAGTTAACATTACTAGAGGCATGCCAAGCACTTAACATTCAAGGTCCATTAATGAAACAGTGAGAGATTTGCTCAGCAATATAGTGTCACTATAACAATATAGTATTGCATTTCTATAAAGCCCTTCCCTTTACAAATCTCAAAGCGCTTTACAAACTATTAATTTAGCTTCACAAGAATAAGAATTACCATATACATTTTATATCTGGAGAAAATGAGGCAAAGAGAAGTGACTAATCCAAGGATACCCTATGGTTTACAGCAGATCCAAGATTAGAATAAGGAGTTTCTGATTTACCCAAAAGACTATCCGTTCCGCAATCCAGAATTTAAGGATGAGATAACATTTGCATTTCAAACGCATATTTTTAGTCCAATGTAACTTTCAAGTACTTCCTACTTTTCAGTTTCGTTCTAGAACTCCCAAATTCATTTAAAAAATTTTTTTGCACAAATGAATAAACTAAATGTGTAGGGCTGAATTCTCTCTGAAGACATAAAGTCATGGTGTGAATTTAAATGGGAGATTCTTGCATATATCTGAATGCTGAAGTTGGTCCACATCCATATGACCTAAAATGGAACTCACTACTACATTTGTATGTTGACAAAAAAAATCAAAATGACCAATCAACTTCTTATACAATCAGGCTATTTTTCCCCCACAGTGGATACTTGCAGACCTAGTAGGAATCTACAGAACGCAGTACCAGAATACAGAGACAGGAGATTTGGAGAGGAACATTAAAATTAAATAGATAATTCAGTCAGACAACATAGACAAGTGTCATTTTATTATTTCACAGTGTCATTTGAATATAAAATTATTTTTATAGTTATTATCACGTCAGAAACCTTTCTGTCCCTGTAAGAATAGGGTGTATCTAGCTGCCCCATTAGAAAACTATTTTACTTCCTGTTCTCAAGAAGAAAGAACAATTAGGGAAAAGCCCTTTCAATTATAACAGTGTAACTGTGGTGGGTCGCCTGAACCCAATCTATCTCTTGGTGGGTCCTTTACATTTCCTGGCACCAGTTCCACTGGATCCAGCTGCCAAAGTCTTGCAAAATTTATTTAAACTCAAACCATGATAACAAAGGTCCTTCCTCCCAGTGTTCTTTCTGGGTGGAGTGCTTTCTCACTAGGGTTGCCAGGTGTCTGGTTTTTGACCAGAATGCCCGGTGAAAAAGGGACACTGGTGGCTCTGGTCGGCACTGCTGACTGGGCCGTTAAAAGTCCAATCAGTGGCACAGCGGGGCTAAAGCAGGCTCCCTGCCTGCCGTGGCTCTGTGCGGCTCCTGGAAGCAGTGGCATGTCTCCCCCTCCCACTCGTAGGCACAGGGGTAACCGGGGGCTCTGGACGCTGCACCCATCCCAAGCGCCAACTCTGCAGCTCCCATTTGCCGGGAACTAAAGCCAATAGGCGATGCGAGGGCGGTGCTTGTGGATAGGACAGTGCACAAAGATGGCTGGCCATGCCTCTGCATCGGAGAGGGGCAAAGCCACTGCTTCTGGGAGCTGCCTTAGGTAAGTGCCACCCAGAGGCTGCATCCCTGAACCCCTCCTGTGCCCCCAACTGAATCCCCTGCCCCAGCCTGGAGCCCCTTCACACCCTGAAGCCCTAATTTCTTGCCCTACTCCGGAACCTGCACCCCCAGCCCAGAGCCCGTACCCTCTCCTACACCCCAACTCCCTGACTCAGCCCAGCCCCTCCTGTACCAAAACCCCTCATCCCTGGCCCCACTCTGTAGCCCTGACCCCCTCCCACATCCCAACTTCTTGAGCCAGCCCAGTGAAAATGAGCGAGTGAGGTTGGGGAGAGGGAGGGGGGATGTAGTGAGCAGCGGGCAGGGCCTCAGAGAAGGGGTGGGGCAGGGGGCAGGGCACAGGCATTTGGTTTTGTGCGAGTAGAAAGTTGGCAACCCTATTTCTCATTCCTCTTTCATGGCCTGGGAAGGACAGCATGAGTCACCCCTTTTCCTCTAGAGGTTTGAAAGTTTACTAGCAAAGCAGTCCCCTGTGCCCGCTCAATGAAAGCTGTGCTTTCTCCTGTGTTTTTTTTTTTAACTGGTTGGTGGCTCAGTAAGATACCTTTAACAGGAATCATAGACCTTCGTTTGTACACCACACCCATTACCACAGCATTACAGCACAATCATGAATTGCCGGCGATGAATGATACAGTAGGAGGTACAAATGATAGTTCAGATATGTTCACCTAACAGTGAAAAAGGGCAAAGAGTGATCTAAATCTAAAAGATGACACAGAAAATAGCAATATTTGGCTGCGCAATTCAGGTACAAAATTTTGCATCCAGGGTAAAAATAGGAATTTAAAAATAATGCGATGGCTGAATTTCATCTGATTTAAGTAATCTAGCTGCAGTACTTTGAATTAATTGCACCCTATTCAGACTCAGACCCTTCAGTTCAATAGCAAGAGATACTAGTTAACACAGTAGCATGGATCAGCATCCGTTTAGCAAGGATTCTCAAACATATGGGGCACAGTCCTGCAAACCCTTGAGCATTGAACTCAAAGACACTAGTCATGTGAGTTAAATTATTTAAATGTTTAAGCATCTGGAGGCTTAGACCCATACATACCATCAGCATCAATAGTGACTACATCTATCGAAAAAAGTAAGATATACCACATTGCAACCTGTCAATATTTAAAAAATCTACAAAAATATATACATATTGCACTGCATGGGAGCTAGCATACTGTCTTTAACTTAGTGCTATAAATGAATGTGTTGTTCAGCACATCTGAATGCCACTGACCACCAGATCAGCATGAAAAATGGCCTCAGTGCTTCAGATGTTGTGCAAGTAAAAGAAATTACAATACAGAGGAAATAAATCATTATGAGGGAAAGGACTCACCAATTAATTTTGTCCATCAGTAAAACCTTGTTTTTCTGCATGCAACACAAGGAAACGGCTGTGAGTCATGGAGAATTAAGCATCAGCTGCTCAGAGAATACAGAGCCAAAAAAATCAACCAGAAGCAATGGTTGCATACTTTTCATTTTCCTTTATGTTTGTCTATGTAGAAAATAAAATGCCAAACCAGAACAACTAATGTAATCTTTTTGGATGTAGTACTTCAGCACAGTCTCATAAAGAAAACCTGAAAACATTTTTCACTGTGATATGTCTTGGTCTGTTATATTTTTCAGTCTCATGGATTTGGAATTATCCAGAAACTAAATTAACCCATCAACACTAGTGAGGGTCCCTCTCCCTGAATCTCCCAACCCAGTTTACTTAAAAATATGCAAGGAAAGCAAGAAAATTAATTCTGTTTGTTTTTTCTTGGGAAAGTTGATTAATTTATTAAGAATCTATCTTTAAAAAGGCAGTTTCATGCAAGAATGGTATGCAGCAAAAGCCGTGAATATATGTACTGTGTTGAACCCTTTCATTGCAATGCTATTCCAAGGAAATGATCATTTTGAACCTTTGAATATTTAGATGATGACTTTGTGGGGCTACTTGTTTGTGGGGCAGGAACTGTAACTGGAGCTAAATAAACAATCAGGGAAAAAGCCCAGCTTTTGCCTAGCCCAGGCTAGGCTTTTTACCAAGTTAACCGGAAGCACTTTATAATTATTACCAAAATCACTTTGCCACACTCACACCCGTGCATTCTCACTACCTACTGCCCTCAAAAAACTCAATCTATACCCCTTCAGCAACCACATCAACAAATAGTGCTTCCTCTACTTCATGACCCTTCCCCATGGTATAATTCCGCAGAACTCTGGTCTTTTTTATTATTATTTGAATCATGTTTACACCCAAAAATGATACAAAAATGATAATGGATTGAAATTAATAAAGTATTTTGAGATCAGACGTTAAGAAATTGACCTGGGTAGTAAAAGCAACTGAATTAATCATACTGAGAAGTGGTTGAGGTCACATCACCAGAGGTGGTTACAGTGGGGGTAGATTATAGTTTTGAAGGATCAACGCTAAGAAAAATTCTTCCTCATACATGTAGTCAGACAAGTTGAGGCATGAGGTCTTTCCTGCTCCTCTCGTATATGATAAACAACTTCAGGAATGCCTAATGTATCAGGTGTGTAGTACGAAATTAACCTCCTGTGTCACTTGGTGTACCTGGAATGATAGCTAGTGTACTTAAAATAACAGTGCCCTGCTCAACTGCAGCAGCAGCGTGCATCAGTGGAATGGTTAAATATTTGATGTTAATGTCAAATTTGATGTTAACGTCAAATATTTTACGTTAATGTCAATTTTTTAGGCTTATATTTCATGTATAATGTATGTCATGTAACATAAACAAAAAAAAGATTGAATTATTGCAAGATGTGGAAAGGGCATCAAAAGTACAAGGACAGTCAAAATCTGCATGGCAGAAAATGGTAGACAGAAATTGCACCATTTATCATGTAGTATGTCCTTCTCACAGCACCATTTACGAAGTATATGGCCCACATTCAAAGTATTTCCAGTATGGAAATTTGCAGATCAGGTTAACCTAAGAAGCTGATATTGTTCAGTCAGTGTGGAGGAGGAAAAAGATCATTCACAGAACAAATGCAACGTTACATTTAATACCATCATCTTTAGGAAGTTGTCTTGCAACAAGCACAAAGGTTTTTCAATAAAATATTATTGCACTGGTACATCTAATGTGAGCCATATGCACCTTGACTAGGGGCTGGAGTCAATATATTCTAAAACAACAGAAGACTCTTAGGAAATAGAAAAAAAAACACAAGTCAAACCTTGGGCAAGTTGAGCCTGTTTACTGTCTCAGATGAAGTGGGAGACCCCAGCTGTGTGGAAGGCACTCTAGGCAATGACTTTATAGTAGAGAGACCACCATGGCCTATAGCATAGTCTCAACTTGCTCACTGCCATAGAATTATGATTAGAATGAAACTGGGTGCTGTGATTTGGGGTATCATCACTATAGCTGTGGGAATGGAAAAGGGACATTTGAGAAGTGTAGCGGGAGAGAAGGATTGGAAGAATCTGAAAGGGGCAGAGATATAAGGAGCCACATAGGGACAGGGGACAAGTTGAAAGAGGGATTTGGGTAGCAGTGAGTATGAAAGTTGAAAGGGAAGATGTAGCCAAACTGGGGAGGAGGGATGGGAAAATTCAAGTAAGGGACGAAGGGGATAGAGAGTTCATGGCGTAACAATGATGGATTTCATGGGATCAGGGGAGAAGGGAAGCCAAGAACAAAGAATTGAAAGATTTGACAGTATGAGGAATTAAAATGAGGTAATGCATATTCATCAAAATCCAAATTAGTTTATTGCAATACCTGCATGAAACCTCCAGCTTTCTGAATCTCCAGCATTAAAGTATGCCCATATCCATTTTCCCCACACAATGACATTGAATGGTTTTTAACTGAAATCAGTGATTTACTAAGTATATACCATATCATGATATGCTTGTATTATTACCTGAAGAGCCCCTTTGCAACATCTGTTCAAAAATGATTTCTGTATCTTTGCTATGCTGTAAATCGCTTGGTTTTGTAATGGATCTGTTGTCACATACATGCAGAGGCACAATGATAGCCAGATTCACATAAAGAATACAATTTATGATCTTTTCAATCAAGAATGCAGGCCTCTATCACTTAACTGAAAGGGTTAATGGAAAATATTCACTATTCTCAGTAGTAACAGAGTTTTCATCCTGTTTGTACTCCGCTCACTGGAGGGAGAAATCAAACCAAACACCTGAGTGGGGCTGTTACCATCCAGTACAGGGGAGAGGTGCATGCATACACACACTTAGAGCTGAGGACAATTTACAGGATGAATGAAATTTTACAAACCTGAAATTTCAAACCAACCTAAGGTGAATTTACTGTGATCCAGGGCCCAACTGCAATCAAACTAGAATGGACCATTTATGATTTTGGACAGAAAACAATACAAAATATTAGTTTTGCTTTTGTTCTGACCTGAAACCCTAAGTGAACTGCCAGGTGTGTGATCCAAAACTAAAAACAGTTTCTGTGACAGCCCCAAAACTCCTGGGGCTTGCACTGCTTCACACATAAAGCAGTATATTGCTGTCATAGTATAATTTCCAATTCTGAACCTTAGCGTCCAAAATATGGGTACTAGCATGAATTCCCCTAAGCTTAATTACCAGTTTAGATCCTGTAGTGCTGCCACCAATCAGGACTTAGAGTAGAGTGCCTGATAAACTCTGGTCTCCCCCAAAACCTTCCCTGGGGACCCTCAAGTCCCAAATTCCTTGAGTCTCACAACAAAGGGGAATAAACCATTTTCCTTCCCCCTCCTCCCTTCCTCCCAGCTCCTTTCCGCCCTGGGTACACTAGGAGATCACCGTGATTCAAACTCCTTGAATCACCACACAGAGAGGAATGATACCTTCCCCCCCGCCTCTTTTCCCTTCACCCAGAGGCAATACAGATTCAAACTCCGTGAATCTAAAACTAAGAGGAAATTCACCTTTTCCTTCTCCCCACCAATTCCCTGGTGAGTACAGACTCAGTTCCCTTGAGCCTCAACAAGGGGAAAAAATCAGACAGGTCTTAAAGCAAAACTTTTAATAAAAAGAAAGAAAAAAGGTAAAAGTTATCTCTGTAATTTAGATGGTAAAAGTTACACGGTCTGTCAGCTTATAGAAATTGGAGAAACAGCCTCCTCCAGCAGAAATACAATTTAAATTACTTTCAGCCAAATACACATTTGCAAATAAAGAAAAAACAAATAAAAAGACTATACCGCCTTTCTACCTTTGTACTTACAAAATTGGAATAGAAGATTAGAGAGCCTGTAGGTATGTGTGGTCACTCTCAGAGCCCAGAGAGAACAAAGCAAAACCCAAAAAACACAAACAAAGGCTTCCCTCCACTGAGATTTGAAAGTATCTTGTCTCCTGATTGGTCCCCTGGTCAGGTGTTTGGTTCCCTGTTTGTTAACCCTTTACAGGTAAAAGAGATATTAACCCTTAACTATCTGTTTATGACAATTGCAATTAGGAAGAATCTTGCTGCTTGTAATTCCATACATTTCTAATGTATTTATCATTACTATTCAAACTATTTTCCTCTATTTGACTGCAACAGTGAAGCTTGTAATGGCTGCATTGCAATAAACAGAGTTAGTCCATTGCCATCTGCCTTTATTTTACTGACTCACTCAACTGCATACTGTTGTGTACAAGAAGCATGAAATTCTGTGGTCTTGCTGAATTAAATTTTGATTGACTTAAGTGAGTGAAATTCACCTTTTAAAAATATATTGCAATTTTTAATTACTTTTGTTCATGTTGCTGTCTGTATGTTGGTTAATGGCTACTGCTAGCTCATCCTCACAAGCCCTCATCTGTCATGTTTCAGGCTATTAAACACTATATCAGATTCATTTACATTTTATTTGCTGTTTATGTTCATTACTAGCAAAATTTCCTTTAATGTGAATTTTTATTTGCTGTTCATGTTGAATACTATCAAAATTTCCTCTCATATATGCTGCAATTAAATACTGGGGTTAATTTTCAAAGAATTTAAAGTTGACTAAAACAATAAGACAGCAAGTGATGACCCATCAGTTTTGCAAAGATTAAAAATGTTAAAAGAGATGAACAATGAATAATATTTTCTATGCTGGTATGCTATATTTCAGGGGCTTAGAAATTGGCTGTAAAAATCGGTCCAGAGGTTTTTGGCTTTGTTTGCCTGTTTAATACTAATTTTAAAAACATAGATGTTTACCAGTGTGGTTGCTTTTAAGTGCTTATACAGCAAAATTAAGCTCTCATCTTGTACTTATTTCAGAGTCATGTGTGTTACCAACCCTCCAGGATTGTCCTGGAGTCTCCAAGAATTAAAGGTTAATCTTTAATTGAAGATTATGTCATGTGATGAAACCTCCAGGAATATGTCCAACCAAAATTGGCAACCCTATCCAGAGTGCTGTGTCTGTAGTACAGCAATTTTCAAAGAAGTATCTATCAGCTTTGGCAAGTTTCATTTTGAAACTTACACAGTGAAGGGGAAATAGAGTAGCAAAGTGAACCTTACCAAAGATGGTGAATTCTTCACACAGAGTATATGACTGAGGGTCAATTAGGGAGATGATTAAGAACAGAAAAAAAAAAGATGAAAGAGGCAAAGAAGAAGTTGTGTGAAGAGGAGTGAAAAAAAAATCAAAGAGCTGGAATGGGGACTGGATGGGGCAACGAAGAAGAAAAACAGAGGGGAAAGGAAAGTGAGGGCAAAGGCAACAGCACTTTAAACAGCCAATTCATTTATCTCTCTTGATCATCATTTCTCCATAAAAGATATGTCCAGAGCTGGAAACTTAGCGCAGATCGAAGAAGAGCTCCTTGCTTACCTTAACACATTACTAGTATGTCTCTGATCATTGGCTCCCTGAGCTAGCTGTGTCTTTTAGGAAGGGTACACAGAGTGGATGATTCTTTCTGTCTACAAATGTATTTGAGCTACTTCTAAAGTGCCTATCACTCTTGTCATAAACAGATAGTTAAGAGTTAATGTCTCTTT
Organism: Gopherus flavomarginatus; assembly: GCF_025201925.1. NCBI lineage: Eukaryota > Metazoa > Chordata > Testudines > Testudinidae > Gopherus > Gopherus flavomarginatus. Next base: position 34,052,230 of record NC_066626.1, read on the forward strand.
TACCTGTAAAGGGTTAAGAAGCTCAGTGAACCTGGCTGACACCTGACCAGAAGACCAATAGGGGGACAAGATACTTTCAAATCTTGGTGGAGGGAAGTCTTTGTTTGCGCTTTTTGTTTGGTTCGTTGTTCGCTCTCGGGACTGAGAGGAAAGGGACCTCATTCCAGGTTCTCCAATCTTTCTGAATCAGTCTTTCATGTTTCCAAATAGTAAGTAATAGCAGGCAAGGCGGATTAGTCTTACATTTGTTTTCTCAACTGGTAAATGTGTCTTTTTGCTGGAAGGATTTTTACCTCTGTTTGCTGTAACTTTGAATCTCAGGCTGGGGGAGAGGGGTCCCTCTAGTCTATATGAATATGAGTACCCTGTAAAGCATTTTCCATCCTGATTTTACAGAGATAATTTTTACCTTTTCTTCCTTTAATTAAAAGCTTTCTTTTTAAGAACCTGATTGATTTTTCCTTGTTTTAGAATCCAAGGGATTGAGTCTAAACTCACCAGGGATTGTTGGGGGGAAAAGGAGGGGGATGGTTAAATTCTCCTTGTTTTAAGACCCAAGGGGTTTGGGTCTTGGGTTCCCCAGGGAAGGTTTTGGGAGAACAGAAGTGTGCCAGACACAGACTTCTGGCTGGTGGCAGCGTACCAGATTTAAGCTAGTAATTAAGCTTAAAAGTGATCATGCAGGTCCCCACTTCTTGAACCCTAAAGTTCAAAGTGGGGAAAAAACCTTGACAACTCTGGTTAGCTAAGTGTTGTAAATGAAATATCTGGTGGGACCGGAGAGAAACGGAGGCAATAACCAACTTATGTGAATAGGCACATCATAAATACCCTCAAGGTGAGACTCACTGGCTAACATAAAGGTTTATATCCCCGACACACATTTTAAAAATGGAGTCCTATATACTATGTTTTGCTTCCTGAGTGTAATTTTCAAAAGGACTCATTCCTCCTGTAATGTTTTCACCCTTTCCTCTTCATTTTAATGTAAAAATTTAAAAGAAAGAAAAAAGTCTTTCCACCTTGGTCCGTATAGTCAGTTAAGACATCTTAGCACTTTCAGTTCATTCCACCATGATTAGATTGAAAGGCTGACAAAGGAGTCTCTGTATTTCATCATAAAAACACTAATGAATTTTCTGAGCAGACTTAAATCCAGGGGAATTAGTATTTAATATGAACAGTTCAATGAGTTTAACACACCTCTAGATAATTGCCTTCAGCAAAACTTCCAACTCCCGCCTCTCTTGTGCCCATATCATTAATAATGTGCTACTTTATTCTGATTGCCAAAACAGGATGTTCCCTTAGCACCTAGACATCTGATTTCAGTACACATATGCGTGTGCACACATACACCCACACCCAAGCACACATGCACACCTTTTCATTTCATTCAGTAAAGCAGATCCCAAATGTACAATTCCTGGTTTTCTTTTTTTCCCCCCAACTAACTATATAAATCTGATGATAAAAAAGAAAGAAAAAAATCAAAAGAATTAAATCAAAGTTAAAAATTGTGAGAACTGTATTTAATAATTCATCCATTTGGGGTATAATGCACTCAAGGACATCACTTATTATCAGTATTACAAATACTTCAGATATTTTTATTTTTGAAACCTATATGCAAATACTATTCTGAGTTTCTGAAGGCTATTTTATCCCCTTTCTAGCCATATTTTAGATTATTTCCTGATTTGTTTTAAATTCTATGAGCAACAGCAAAACTAGCTAAACAAATGTCAGTCATAATTATGTTACATTCACTCATGAGACATTAGACTGTGAATATAATGGACTCAGTGTGATATTATGATTATATCAACACTGGGATATATGGCAATATAGTGTTTATTTAGAGCCACATTTCTGGATCCTGATTAAAGTCCAGTGTTTTAATAAACCCTCTATAACACGACACAATCATTATTTGTGCTTTACATGCCACTAACCTATATTTGCATGTACAAATACGTATTGCAAATCTGGTAATTTGCATGTGCAAAGTTAGATGCACATAATTACCTAATTTGTGCTCACAAAAGTGTTTTTTCACACGCAGACAGATACAACTGACAATTGTGTCAACTTTTAGAGACCATTTGAAAATCTAGCCCTCAACATTTGCCAAATACTTGAATTATAGGAACACATGAATAACTACATCACCTCAAACTAATAGTTCAGCTTGTCCAATATCTTGTCACTGACAGTATCCAGCACTTCAAAGGAAGGTCAAGCTATCCCATAATTGGCAGTTATGAAATAACCTGCCCATATAGGACATTTCTTCCTCACACCACAGAGGTTAACTTTTGCCCTGAAGCATGAGGTATATTCTCTCATTCTTTAAATCTTATCTAATTTAACGGTGGCTTTTCTATTACTCCATATAAATGTTTAAAACCTTTTTTAAAAAAACTTGCTAAGCTCTTGGCCTCAGTGATATCATGTGACAGCAAATTCTTCAAGTGAATTAACTGTTGAGTAAAAATATCTTTCCTTGTATCAGATTTAAATTTATTGTCCTTTCGTTTTGTTTACTTGTTCTATGGGAATGTAATGATTTCAACAAACTTCTGAGGAAAAATCAAGCAGGTTTCCTGTGGAACTCTGTGTGCCAGAAAGGTTTCTGAGCGTGCTTTCCTGCCAGCTTGTCTGCCCAGATCCCCAGCAGCCTGCCAGGCAGTTCCCCCTCCAAGCTGCCAGGCTCCTAGGCCTGCCCAGCTCCCCATCTAATGGTTGCCAGGGCTCCAGGCAGCTCAACGAGCCTTGGCAATGTTTTGAAAAAGTCAGAATGAAATACCACATTTTAACTTTTTCTAAACAAAAGTTTGGTATTCCCATTCCTTTGGAAATTTGTACATTTCATTTTTTGGGCCCACGTCAGGATGCTTGGAAATACTGGAATTTCCTGTGGAATGGGAATTCCAGGTGCTGGCCAGCTCTACTGAGCGATAGGTTTTGAAGAAATGACTGTAGTTCATTTCCATGAAATTAATCTTTAGAAGCCCCTAAAAGATAATTCACATAAAAAGGAAAAAGAACTGAAATATCAATTAACAAGTGTTTGTTTTTTAACTTTGTCTCAAGATCTGCTTACCACAAATCATTTTCTTTTACCTTTTATTCTGTTTTCTTTCGTAGCAGAGGCTGTGTGAAGACTATTACCTTTATCATGCCAGTCAAAAAAATTATGAAGATCCCAATTATGGGATCTATGGGGAATACTATGCAGTTGTGCCTAGAACTAGGCTTTCACAGTCTTTGTTTTGGGGATCTTGAGACTGCTTTCTTGTTTGTTCACAAATCCTTCACTTGAGATTTACTTAATAATGTTATGCTGCATGTACTGCTTTTCACACACCTGCCAAAAACCATTTCATGGAACAAAAACTCAAGCTGACAATTCAGGGGATCATGTCATGTAAAATTGACCTATTTTAGATGTGAGAGAGGTTAATAGATGTTCTGACCTATAAACCAAGTGGTAGCAGATGTCTATAGCTTTCAAAGATTATATTGTCTTTCATTATGGTATCGTGCTAATCAGGATATTATTATTTTATTGTACCAGCACTGGGTGCCTCACCAAGGTCAGAGCCCTATTGTGCTAGGTGCTACACAAACCTATAGTAAACTACAGGCCCTGCCCCAAACAGCTTTCAGTCTAAATGACAGGACAAGATGAATTAGACAAATAAGTGGGCAGGGGAAAGACGGATGAAGTTACAATGTAACAGGATGGTTAGTGCAGAGTAGCTGTGTGCACAACTCATAGATGCAGCTGGCAAGAGCAATGGCAGCTCCCCACCTCCCTTGCAAAAGCCAAGGGAGGACAGGATTTCAAGAAGAAGAGTATGACCAACAGTGTTAACAAATGCTGATAGGTCAAGATGGATGACAGTGAAATAGAGGCCATGATGTCTGGCCATGAAGAGGTCATTAGAGATTTTGGTGAGCATGATAGAGTAAAGGGGTAGATATCATATTGGAGAGGGGCAAGAATGGTGTTGCAGGGAACAGTATTGGTGCTTGTGCGTGGCATGCTCCATGGTGTGGAAGAAAAGAGGAGATGGGAGCTTGGGAGCTTTACAGGAAAGTTGGGTCAAGGCTTCTTTTCTTTGCTCCGGAAGGAATCTGAGAAAAGTCAAATGCTGAGGACTGAGGTGAGTATATTTGCAACGAAGGTCAGAAGACAGGAAGGAACAGGATTACTGGGGCACCTGAAGGTTATAAGAAGGGAACGCAGGGAAGAGATCACAGTGTTTGTGGCAGTGTAGAAGGGAGATAGGGAAACTAAGGGGCAAAGAGGAGATTGTTCAGGATTTTAATAACTTTTTCATTAAAGAAATCACCAGGATCCTGCATAGAGGGAGAAGAGGGAGCAGATGAAAGGGAGTGATATTAAATTTGATTAATATCTTCAGCCATTTATCAAGCTACATAAAATAAATAGTTATACAATTAAAGAATTGGGATAGATACAATCAATAGAGTTGGTCAACAGTTCTCAAATTTCATAATTTGAAGAACATTTTTAATTTAAAAAAAGGGAAAATAGGAAGAAATTGTTTCCCCTTTTTTCTTCAGTAAGCTTTATAACTGGAAGCATGGACATGCATGAGGATAACTTGCCTTTGTGTTTATTTATCAGGTATATTATGTTGAGCACATATTAGTAATTTTGTTCATTCCAAAATGAACTGAATGGCTACTTAATTCACAAGATAACTGCATGGAAGTGTAATGGGAACACAGGGCCCCTTCATGCCTGTGTACCTAGACTAAAGATTTGTAGAGGTCATGCAAGAGAGTAAATGTGTGGGTTCTCACTCCCACTTACACTCTCATATACCTACACGTTCCAGGGCACAGTCTACTAATGCCAAAGGAATAGAACAGGTTACAGTACAAACTCTGGCTCAGGCTATGTAACCAACACTGTGTTTTATGATGTTATCTTAAGTTGTGCACACTATATTTAAATATTGTCAAACCTTTGAAAATAATGAATTTCTCATAGCTAATCCAAAGACATGCTGACATTTTCAGTCCATTCCCATGACTTCTGTTTTGACAGTTCACTCAGGTGAATGATTAGTGTTTTTAAGCAGGGTATGAACTTTCCATAATAGGGCTACAATACCAGAAAAATATCTCAGTTGCACAATATGAGGGTTGAGACTGATAAATCCACAAAAGCTCCCAGTTTGTATTTCTCATGAGGAATATCTTAAATGTCTCCATAGCATCCCACAAAAGAAACAGGACTGAAAGCATTGACTTCTAGTCTCAGCCCTAACTACTGCTGTGACGCTTAACAATATGTTCCCATTTCTGTATGTGTACTGGTTCAGCAAAAGTGGTAATTAATATGTCATTAGGGTAATAGATCACATTGTCTAACCCTGGTAATAAAAAGTTCATGATCCATTGTAAAATAGGCCACAAGGAAAGCAATTACACTGACAAAAGCCTTTATGCATACTGTTATAAAGTAAGTCTTTGAATAAGGTTCTAATACTATTTGCTGGCATAAATTACTTCAGCGAATTTAACTCCATGTACACATTTTCATAAGTCTCAGAATATGACATTGATTCATATTTAAGCAAACTATTTACAACTACTTTATGATGAAATAATAAAAGGGTCATTTTAAAAAGAAAGAACAAGTTCACTGTATTATATTTTTTAAGAAAGCTGTAACAGGTTCATGAAAATGATGTAGAGTTGAATAAAGAGATACTAAGAGGCCCATCAGTGGGGCAGGTAATTTACTACCAGTGCCCCTTCTGAAAATAATGGTCAACAATGTTTTTTGAGCCAGTTCCCAGAAATGCAGTACTACAAATGTAAAAATGACACAGTAGCATTGCAAACACTGTTTGTTTTATCTTATTTCTTGAGCTACTACTACATTCCTTCCTGTAAGTAGGACTTCTGTACTACATCCCATCTTACCTTTTCAGCATATCAATGGGCTGGCATTATTTGTATTATTATAACTGGGTAATTTGAATTTGGACAGCTATGTATATCACAAAACTATTATCATGTTAGGCCTGACTAGATGGTGTTGATAGCAGTGTCAGCAGAGAGCCCAAAGCCTGAATAGGTATGAAGGCTATACTTTTTCCTCTCTGAAAATGGTTCCATTTGAAACACAGGTGTGGGAAAATACAGGAAAGTTTGTACTTCAACCAACCATGCTGCACCAGTTTTATGGATATACCTATTGTTTCTAAGGAGTTTCTATCCAACATCTTTCATAGACACTAAATTAACTTAACAACTTAGAAAAATATTTGGTCCATATTGGTTGCAAATGTGAACTTTTTTTCTTTCTTTTCCATTATTTCTTTGTAACAGAGCCAAAGTCTGCAGTTTGTACTCTGGCAAAACTCCCAAGAACTGGAGGATTTGTCCCAAAGGTAGAGTCTTAAACATTTAAACCTCTACTGAGATTTCAGTTTTTCTCTCAGACTTTCAGTGTAAACAACATTTGGGTATTATGCAATGTCTACAGCTAAATTTCTGGATAGATATTAGCATTAGCCAAGATTTTCATGCAGATAGCTGGACAATTGTCAGTTACATGGAACCCTTGTTTATAAGGTGTGACTGAATGAGGTGTGTATGTGTGTTGTATATATATATGTATATATATATGTGCCAGTTATCATGTGTCAGATATCTCCACCCTCAAGAGTTTATAGTCCTTCTTGTATAATTTATAAACCATTTCCTCACAGGATTTTCTCTGATCTTTTCTAACTTCCTACTACTCCAATCAATTACCATGATAAATAGAAGGCCACAGAAGTTTTTATTATGTCTCCAATTGTCTTAAAACACAGTATTTTACAAAGTGACCAATTAAAATAATGTCTTCATTGTCTCCCTTTTCATGTAACACAACTATAATATCTTTAGACATAAGCTAATGCACATAAAGGTGCAATCCTGTAACCCTTATTCATATGCATAATCCTTTCTCATGTGATTTGTCCCATCGACGACAGAGAAATCATAAAAGAATTGCAGAATCAGGCCCCAAATTCTGCCTGCATACGATTGGGATCAACTCCTATTCAAATCTTCCAGTGACTTGGTACTTAAGAAAGCCTTTGAGCCATTCTATAATACTACAGTATCATATGCTGGTTTGCTAAGGTTTGCAGTACATCCTGGGCTTCCCACCAACCCAGAAGAGCAATGCAAGTTTGTGAATTATATCTCTTCTAGCCATCTTAGTAAACACGTTCTGATGCTTAAGGATAGAATATGAATCCATATGCTGGATAGGATTTATAGTTACAGTCTTCACATACATGCATTCTCCTTTCAGCTTTAGGTGAACAGATTATGAAAACCAATCATGCTATTCAACTGCAGGAATAGGCGTTCAGCCTTTGGTTTCTTTATAACAGTTGCCAGGCTATTAATATTGCCTAGATGCAAAATATATTTGCAGATGCCATGAACTCTGCTATTTCTTATTTCAAAGGAACAAGCTACCTTGAATTCTATACTATTGTTTATGGTAAATTGGTTTAGTTTTGCCATTTCAACCTAAATGTCTTTAGACTTCATTTTTCCCCCAGTTGGAAAGGTAAATTAATAAAATTTGAAAGCTGTACATATATTGTTCACTCAGCTCTTAATTCTGCCACTCTTACTCCTATTGGGAAATACTTTATTAGGTAAGTATGCATTTGAAGTTATTATGAAGACTCAGCATGAACAAAGGAAATAGGGTCTGCTCCTTTAGTTTAAGGAACTTTTAGGAAGTATAATAAACTATATAAGAGTTGCTTGCAGTGTTATTGTAGCCATGTGGATCTCGGGATATGAGCGAGACAAGGTGGGTAAAGTGATATCTTTTATTGGACCAACTTCTGTTGATGGAAGAGACAGATTTTCAGGCTTCAGCTGTGAAGCTTAAAAGCTTGTCTTTTTCACCAACAGAAGATGGTCTAATAAAAGATATTGCCTCACCCATCTTGTCTCTCATAAACGTTATAAAGCAGCGTTGCCAAGTGTTTAGAACGTGGAACAGGGATTTAAGAGACATGTGTCCTACCTCTCTGAGTGTTGGTTTTCCATTTGTGAAACTGGGGTAATGATATTTGCAAAGTGTTCTGAACTTGTCAGATAAAAAAGGCAATGTCAGAACAAAGAGTTATTTTTATTAGATAATATATTTTTATTATTATTTAAACAAGGAGTGGTAAATAGCAGCACTTTAAACAACCAAATTATCTGTGTAACATCATGCTCCAAAAATTGCATTCAAAGTGCAAAAAGTCTCTAATGTATGGAACACATCATTTTGGGCCTTGGAAAAGGTATACATAGATAGTAGCTGATTTTACAAGACATGCAAAATTCCCATTGAGTTCATCGAGAGCAAGTGTGTGACTTAAGAGAATGACAGAGATCAGTTGCCATTCATGATTGTCCACAAATACAATTTTACCTAACCAATCTTGACACTACCAGAAACTGATCAACTCATTGTTCTTATGTGCTCATTAGAGGCAGCTAATATTGCCCTTAAACTTAATATAGTCTCACCATTAGCCTGAATGCCAAGCTGAAACACATAAATGCAAGCTATCAGGTAGTTTATCACACTGAAGTATGCACAGAAGCATTTTGTATCATGCACCATCTATCATATGAATGAAAACAGTGTAACATTAGTTAAAAAACCACAAAGAGCTATTTTTAAAATAAGCAACAGGTTAATTTGAACTTTTAAAAAATGTGCTGCAGTGTTCACTTTTGAAAGCAAGTGTTCCTTGCTTCTACAGAACACCTTTATGAGTAGATTTTTATCATACTGCGTCTTCCACAGCAGTAGTGAATTTCATTACATATGCTTCTTTGGAAACACATTTGCTACTATTCTTTAACATTTCTCATCCATCAGTGCTAATGTATGCAAATACCCCAATCGAGTAATGGTCTGACAGAGTACAATTTGAAAATGAAGTGACATTCAACAGGAGAGAAGGAAAAAACATTGGGAAGCAAATTTCCAATAAACCTTAGCTCCCCTCTGCTGTCGCAAGCTTGACAGAGTGCAAATATTGCAATGGTGCTTTCTGCTGTGCTACTTTTATGCTACTTTTATAGTATCCTTAATGCTACTTTAGTATAATCACAGGGAAGGCATTGTTGTTTGACTTTCAAACTTATTTGGAAGCTTTCAAAGCTTTCCCACATTAATATTTTCTGACTAAATAAACCTGAACCAGCTTTCACTTCAAGTACTTGCACCTGGAAACGAACAAACAAAAAATCAAGCAAAAAGAAAAGGAACGCCATCACTCATATTCAGGGCAAAGAATAAGACTCAGGGAAAATCTAAATGTTAATCGTGTATAATTTCAGCTGTGTGGTTAACATCTTGACATAAAATGTGGAACAACTCCGATCCAGAGCCAAAAACTGTGAGATCAGACTCAGGCCCAGTATAATTCAAAGAATGAGTATCTGATCAGGAAGTCTCTCAGATAAAAAGCAACTAAAGGACACAATATGAAGGAATTAACTCCACTCTTGCCTGTAAAGGGATATTACTGCTTGCCTACCTCACATTGGTGTTGTGAAAGCCATTTTGCAAGGTGATGAGCTCCCTGAACTTCCACTGATGTAAATGGGAGCCAAGGACACTCAGCATCTTAAGCTCAGACTATTTATGAGATGCTTTAGTCCTTGGTTGGAAAGCAGTCTATAAATGCCAGTTGGTATTATTAACAATGTTAGTTTTATACACAGTTCAGGGATTGGTAGACTGAGTTGTAACACATTTTAATAGAATAATTGGCTACTAAAAGGCACATTTTAACAACCAACCTCTAAATTTTGGAAGCCCATGTAAACATCAGCACAAAAAACTACACCTCTACCTCAATATAATGCGACCCAATATAACACAAATTCGGATGTAACACAGTAAAGCAGCTCTCCGGGGGGGGGGGGGCGGGGCTGCGCATTCTGTCAGATCAAAGCAAGTTCGATATAAAGCGGTTTCAGCTATAACGCGGTAAGATGTTTTGGCTCCAGAGGACAGCATTATATCGGGGTACAGGTGTATGTGGACTACTAAACCTATGAAATAATATTTTTGGATTATCATAGTTAGCTCGCTCTTTTCCTCTGTCTCAATTTTGCTTGTCTTTATGGTTCCTCTTATGACTGCATCTGTCTCACTCCATTTCCTTTTTTTTGGTGCTTGACTCTTCCCTCTTTTAGGCTCAGTTTTCATAGTAGGCTTCCATTTTTCTCCCTGTCACTTACTCCCTTCTCCATGTCCCTCCCCTCTCCAGCCCCCCTGTCATTGCCGATGTCCTCCTGGATGAACACTTGAAGGCATACACATTCTGGAATGAGCAAATGCTAGTCCACATGACCAGAAAGGGTGGCTGAGATACCCAGAATTGATCATTTTCTCCAGTCTTACATTTGCCAGACAACTAGTGCTAAGCAATGCTGAGAATAAGTAGTGCATGAAGACACTGGCTGTGAGTTAAATAGGTCTCTGTCTGTCAAACACAACCTATATTGCAGAAGAAGAAAAAAAAAGGCAGACAAAACACATGAAGAAAAAGGAAAAGCTGGGTAGAAGGTTGGGTACAAAACAATAGGGAATCCAAAGTTTAAAAAGATAAATATTCTATCATAATTTTTCATCACTGCAACACCACTGACTTTAAGGGAGAAGCAGCAGAATATGTTTTTGGGGCAGTTATCTCCCTGTCTCGTTCCCCCACACACACTCCCACACAAAATACTCAACACAACTTTACCTCATCTTCTCATTCCTGTCTTTCCTTCCTATCTACATATTTGTGTCCCTCATCACGTAGTACCTGAGCAAGTATAATTTCCATGTTTGTTTCTTTCCTTCTATTTTTCTTTTCAGTGACTCTCTCTTTTCTTTCAGTGTTGGTCTCTTTGCTCTTTTACATTCGTTTTGACACTGTTATATCTCAGGATGCCTAGAGACTCTCAATTTCCTAGCAAAGACCTAGCTTTCAGAACATGGGCCCAGTGTGCCAACATTTCTTTATCTTGTCATGATATTAAAGGATTATCAATGATACTCCCACAGTACACCTTTTTCTCATGCTGGCTCACTGAAGTTCTGAAAATCTACCTACCCTCACCAGTGACATGTAAATTGCCAATCAATGTGAAGGAAAGAAGCAGCACAGCAGGAGTACACTTCAAAAAATTTTGAAGTTCTTATAATCTTCCAAGGAGAATCAGGGAAAACTCTACTTCTCTCCCCACCTTTTCACAGATGCATAAATCAGAAGATAAAAGGCCAAATTTTCTTTATTTACTCATGTGCCTAAGACAAGCAGGACTGGGTCTATAGTTAGTATGTGCTACATAGTTTTTTTCAAACAATCTTTCTTTATGTGAAGAGCAAAATAAAAATCATCTTGAAATTGTCAGAAGTGGATAGACATTTTCAGTGAAGATTGTCATTAGTTTCACAGCACGGCTAATTTTTAAATTTAATGTTCTACTTCATATATAAAAGAAAACATCCTAGTGGGATAATAACTTCTAGCAGCCAACTGATTGCATATAGTTGCTGTTTTTGCAGGTACACTTCTCTTTAAGGAGACAATAAAATAAGAAAATAATAGCTCTCAGATGTACAGATTATCTGAGTTTGCAAGAAAACACTGATGTCAGGACTGCCTGCTGGTATGCTTTTCTTCATAATAACTATTTTACAGTAAATAAAATGGCAGCAAATGGTCAAGTGATCAGAATTTATAGCATCAGCTTTATATTATCACTTCTAGATATGGGTATTCTGAAGTAGCAAACTTGTTCGTAATTTAACTCAGAGAAAGGTAAGTAACAATAATAAACATTATTCCACTAGATATCTCTATTCCATCAACTGTGATAGCTTAATGATACTACAAAGGGGAAAACATTTCTGTGTCAATATTGTTTGCAGTTTTCATAAATTATAATTTTATTATTTTAATAGCAACAGATGTAAATAGCAGCATGTATATAAATACATACAGACAGTTTTAAAAATTACCTATTTTTGGTCAAATACAGCCTCTTGTAAGCAACTGGTTTTCCCCAACCCACTTTTAAGTTTGTTCATGCAAATTGTTTAAGGCTCAGTGTGGTCAACAGATCTTCAGCTATCAAAGACAAAGTTACTGGCTCAGCTTGTATTAAGAGCCCCATTCTGACTACCATCCCATTGCTCTAAATACACACTATGTGAATACCCAATGTGGGTATTAAGTTTAGCCTCACAAAATCAAGCTCTTTTAAAATGCAGGTATTTACAGAACGTTAACCTAGTATAAAACTGATATAGTAAGCTAGTATAAATTGATTGTACATTCAAGTATGTTGATGTAGTCATACAATCGCTGTTAGCACATTTTCATTTTGTAGTTATTGGCTGCTCTTCTTGCACTGAATTCTGTAATAAAATCATATGGTGAGGATAGCATCAGCACAGTACATGTGATTTGTCCATCTTTCTATTTTAAACAGTTTATAACTTTAGTATTTACATAGGTATAAAAGCCAGATTTTGATTAGTTTAAGACATTGTTGCTATTTTCCTCTCTCCTAAAATTAAAAGTTGACAGTTTTGAAAAGTGAAATGCTGCATGTTAAGGATCATTGAAGGGAAACAGCTAAGATATAGTATAGTAAGCCTAGTATTCTTTGGTTTTAAACTATATTACACAGAGATATTTAGCAAGTTCCCCAAAGGGGTGGACTCTACAGGAATCACATCAGGAAATTACAATTTTGTCCAGATTTTCCAGAATAATACATCTTTGGGTTGAGTCTAAGCATGGGAAATATCATACCTTGAAAGAATTACTCTGAGAAAATTAAGAACTAAGAAAAAAGGACTTGGGGGTGTTGAGTGTATATTTCAAACAGTCTTTAACTACAGTCCTTAGCTAGTCCCTCTGAAACCCAGAAATGAAGATACTTAGGGTCAGATTCTCAGCTTGTGTAAATTGTTATAGTTCTCTGAAGTCAATGCAGTATGACAATTTATACTAACTGAGGATCTGATCGCACTCTCTGCCCAAATTGGACTTTCAGTTATTTGTTAATGAGATAATAAAATGCTGAATGTGTTTATAACCAAAACAAAAATTCAGCCTGTCATGCACTTACCGCCACTGACTTCAATGTGAGCAGGACTGAGCCCCTAAGGTACTTGTTTCAAAGTTTCTCGGAGTGATATTTAATAGTGCTCTTCACTAAAATAGATCTATATTAAACATCAAAGGACAAAAATTGTGACAAAGCTTATTTGGCTCTAAAACATTGAAAGTTTGATTTGTTAATAAGTCTTGTCATTTCCCATGTAGTTTATTTTGAAAAGGATTATTGAACATACTATAGTTGAGAATTATAAGCTTTTAATGATCTTTAATACCCATTGATTCTATGCAAGTATTGATGCTGTAGCGGACCCAAAAACTGTGTCTCACCACTACTATCATGGACGAGAAGAGAGAGAAAACTTGTCAGTCACTGGTGGGTAGCCAGTACTTCACAATCATCATGCAAGCTACTGCTGACAAACCCGAAGGTCAAAAAGGAAACTAATGTGATTAATATGAACTATCAGGTTCCACAAATCTAGAAAACCTAGCGTTGCTCCTGTGAGATTTCCCATGAAAAAGTCCTACATAATTTAACAAGGATCAAACCAGAGTTCTATATAATTTACAAGGATATCATTCTTTTTCTATGGAATATTATGGGTTGTGTTACAAGTGCTTTAAAAAGAATATATTTTTTCCAGTAAATCAGCTACTTGCCAGTTCTCTTTCCCACTCCTGAGCTCTTCTAGGTATTGCTAGAACCTTTATTCTCCCAGCTTGAATATTTTGGAAAAGGAAGGCAACGCAGCATGCTTGCTCATCTCATATACATCATAATGGTTACCTGCTCTCATCTCTCTCTCTCTCTCTCTCTCTCTCAAATTACTGCAGTGATACTTAGGAAACATAACAGCTCCCGAGGCTTTGGACTGGCACATTAATCCTATGGAAATCCAGAAGCAGTCACGCTATCACAGGGTGTGCATGTCTGTAAGAATGGAGGTGAGAGGGAGCTAAAAGGCAGACTGCCATGAAGACAATGCCAGGAAGATTTATGATGGTCATGCTCTGCAAGGGCCTACCTTAGCATGTTTTGAGGATTCCCCAAATTGGCTTAATTTCTGAATCAGTGTTTGGCTTTGTGGCCCTGAAAATATTGAATGTTTCCTGTGTTTCTAAGAGAGCTAAAGATGCCACATTGTTTCTCTTTACATTTTCATACAACTTGTGCATTTAGTGAGCTCTATAAGCACAAAATAAGGGAAACCATGAAAATGGTACATTCTCTCAAGATTCCTATCCCATCAAACAGGAAATATGAAAATCTCATGAGACAGACTGTTTGCATGAGATTTCCAGCCCAGTCTCTAGAGCAAAGCTATATGGGTGCATTCATGTAATTTTCAGAGGAACAACAAAACCTATAGACACCTATAAATCACAACCAGTCTGCCAAAATTGTGTGAGGTCTACCGATTGTGGTGAACACACACACTACTTTTTTTAATATAAGTCTTTCCCCACATAATAACTGAATTTGGATTTGATAACTCAAGTTGCTGGTCTTTGTGCCCTTAATAGGAACAAACAACTCTGTTGCAGATGCTTTCATTTAACATTTGAAAATGTCCTGTGGGATGAGAAGATTTAATTTTCTGGTCATCTGTCATTTTAATAATGTGCTTGTTGTATTGCAGAACATTATCTGCCCCTCTAGCCCAGGTCCTGGAAGAGATATTCAACTAAAATGAGAATGCAGTTGCTATACTATTGCTACCACTTTTTAAAAAGCAGACAAATCATATATGACATTAGAATATATTATTCTTCATCTAATGAAAAATGAAATAAGATTTTACTGTCATTGACTTAAATCTATCAATGATTTCTAAGTCAACATTATATCCAGATAATCTTTGTTTCCATAATTCTGCACATCATCCAATCTATAATGGCCTATTTATCTTCAATCTAATGTTCAACATGCTGTGCATTTCTTTTATGTACTGTCAATGTGGGGTGATCCTAATTTGACATAATACTGAGTACTCAGAGAGAATTCATGTAAATATTTGGTTGGAGCAGCATTAACAACTTGGTTAAGAGGTCAGTAGGCAATTTTCTAAAAGTCCTAAGCTTGTGCAGTGCCCATTGCCTTCATTGGGATTTATGGCTCCTCAACAGTTCTGAAAATGCAGCTATAAATGGACAATGTTCACATATTTACAATATACATTAAATGTGGTATTTTTAAAAAAGCTCTCGCCTTTGGCCTAATGTTTCTCCTACTGCAATCAATGGAAGTTAAAACTTAACCATGTCCATGTGAGAAAATCCCATCCTAAGGGTCAAATACAAGTCAGTGCAGAATTTGCCATCCACATTCCCTAATTACATAAAAATAAAATTGGTTTGTAGAAGGAAAAAAATTCTGTATGCATCTAGAGGATGCCATTCAAACTTTACTGTGATAAGTGTGGTAAATCGACCCAAGTTAACCAGACAGAAGGAGCCATGATACCTTTGCTTTTTTTGTAAAGAACAAAATCATGAAGATAAGTCGGACAGTGTAAATTTATGAGGACTTGTAGCTATGACATATACATTATGATTTTTCCCTAAGGTCCTAATTCTGGAAAAGATACCAGTAATTTGATGCATGAAAGTGGTCCCCTAACAGGCCTCCAAAGCCCATTGAAGTCAATGGAAAGATTCCTGTTGACTTCAGTAGACTTTATCTCAGGCCCATGTGCATAAAGTTATTTAGGTTTTTAAGGATCTACTTTTCAAAAGTGCCTAAATCCCATTTTCAGAATGACCTAGACCCCTAAGTCTTATCTGAATTTTATCCAATAGCTTCAGTCAAGGGTTAAGGTAAGTGAAAGTGGGGAGGAAGTAAGCAAGTAAAGAAGTGCAACCCCCTCCTCCTCTGCTAAAAGCAAGGAGAGCTTTCTGTCCTGTTCCTGACTTGTGTAAGTGGCATTCCCCAACATCCCCTTCTCTCTTTTGGCTGGTTCAATCAAACCTTCCCTTCATTTTTCAATCTACTTTGACCACTGACTTCAACTGTAATAAATAGCTTCCATCTTAGGATCTTAGATAAATGTACAGTGGGTTCTCTTCACAATTTGTTCTATTTTGACATATTCTACTATTACTAGTGGAATTCCTCATTATAAGGAAAGGGAATATCACTGGAATCCATAGAAGCTTTCAACACAGTACACATTATTAAGTGTCCCCCACTGTAATTGAAACATTTTCTCCATTGCCATGATCTGTCTATTCAGACTCATTTTTACTTATAAATACTCCTGGGTGTGCTAACTAGTCCTTTCAACAACTTTTGTTTCCTATGGTGCAGCTGAAAAAAATATAATTGAGGAAATATTAAATAAAAAAGTGAAAATATGCTGCTGTTTTTTCTTTGGTGTATAAAATATATGGTGTGAGAAAGATAGCCTTGCATACAAAAATGGAACCCCAGAGTTGTGATTTTAGGAGAAGACAATTTTTTACTCTGAGTTAGAGTTTAACCTTTCTCCCAGATATTGTGTGTCAAAATAATGGTGTTGAAAGTTGAGCTGCTGAGTGCCAAATATAAAGGGAAAGTTATAAGCATGTTTGTAAAACAGGATCTGTCCCTTCTGAGTGAATGTATGACTGGTGCATTTCTATGATTTCAGTTACAATTTTTATGCTAGCTATGCAATTTTGAAATCATTTTTGAGTTAGGACTTTTTAGGCTGGCTGAGACAATGCATGTCAACTGACCTGTTTCCTCAAATGTCTCAAAAAACCTATGGACCAGCTGATTATTTCATTTAATTTTTAAAGATTGTGGCCTGATTAGTTCTTTCCATGGCTTGTTTGACATGGAAACTATTGCAGCCATTGGCTGCTGTTTCTATCTATGAAATGCCACCAGGCCTGACCAAGAAGCCTGGTGCTTCCTCCACCCCCGACTGGCCGCTGAGGGACAGGAATCCAGCCCAATGCAATCTTTACAAGCAAATAACTTGTAGCCAGCCAACAAATCAGTTGATGTTAAACACTGGATGCAATAAGGCCCCTAGCTAACCTTTTTAACCACATAGCAGCTTCCTGAAACTAAATGAAATCACAAAAGTCACGACAACCATTCTGTATAAATATCAACCTTTTCAGTTTGTTTTATTTTTCAGTCTTTATTAGTAGAAGGACACCTCAGCGTTCTTACACACTTGTTTTTAACTTCAGCAGATGGCTGGTAGTGTGGGTGTGTGTTTGTGCAGGAGTGTCTGTAGCTAGGACCCACAAACTGCATTTGAGAACGGTTCTTATATAATCAAATACCTAGAACAGTCTTGCTCTCTAAAAGATCACACACACACACATACATATATATAATGAGGAAGGAGTTGTATATTTAATCCCAATAAATTGTGTTATTTTCATCTAATGTTGTTTGAATAGTAAATGTAACAAGCTGTGTCATCTTGAATTTTATTGAAATATTTCATTGTAACCCTGTATTGGTGTGGGAAAGAAAAGAGATTGACTATCAACTTACACACCATTAATTTGGACAAGCTATCTTAATTAATATCTGAGTTTTCATCTCAAAATTAGCTTCAGTCTGGAAGTGTTTCAGCACTCCCAGCATCAGCTATTTGGCTGGAACCTAAATATATTTATCCAGCTTTATGATTGACAATGCCTTACTATGTTGGGAACTGATTGTTAAATAAGATGGCTGCTTTCACGGACTATTACTACATGCTTATAAGGAATTGTTGATTTATTTGATGTGATTTAATCAACCTAATAATTAGATTAATTTGATTCCATTATATTAACCCACTTTCTTTTAATTTGATGTGCTTACATGTATTCATGCTTTTGCTTATTTAGTTTAATTAATAAACTACATAAAATTGGAAACCTGTGTGGTTTGGTTTCCTCCACAGACATCAGGGTTCCAAACCTCAGGACTCCCTGGAGTAAACAAGAGGCAACTATGAGACGCCACTTAGTGGCAATCCACAAAACTGTCTTTATAGTCTTCCCACAACTGGTGCCTGAATTGGAACACTCTTGGTTTTTGAGGGAAAGTTGATTTATGTATTAAGCATTTATTTTCATTAAAATGTGTGCTCCAGAACCTCTGGGAATCTGCTGTTGTGGTTATGAGCCAGGCAACCTAAAGCCTGACCAGTTCCACACAATGTACAAAGAGAGAACATCCAGGACATTGTGGAATGTCATAAAGGTTCTATCACCCTAGATGTGGGATGGGCACAATTGGCAGAGCCACATGGGAGTTACGTAAACTATGCCAAAATGAATGTCTATAAAATGTTGCTAACCAGAAGACACCATCGCACAGTCTGTGTCTGCAACATATACAAGAATGTTTTTTTTAAAACATCAGTTAGTCTGTTTTATAACTCTCCAACTGTACATCCCCTTCACTTGCATAGCTATGTGTGGTCTGGCCTAAAAGAAAATATAAACCTATCCAAATACTAAGGGTAAAATGCACCTCTCTCCACACGAAGGCCAAATATTCATGGTGTGGTCAGGGAAACTGAGTTCACCACTTCTCCCTATCAGGCAGACTATAGCTCAACCTTATCACTAATGACACTTCAGCTATGTGGAGATCCCAGCCAGTGACTCAACGGAGCCACCTATGATGGATTCCTCCACGATGGTCTTTCATAAGTCAGTTTACAGCCCATCTCCATGACACACAATGGATACGGAAGCTCCCTACTGTGTGAGTGATTTTCCCACACCAGCACATAGCCAGTTTTAATTGATGTTGACAGCCTTGCACTAGCCCTCTGTACAGGCTCAATTTCACCCTAAAGGGATACACCATTTAAACTCTCATGGCAATGCCTTAGACTTGTTTAAAGTTCTGCTCTGTACAGATGATATTAATAGTCTTTGCTAGCTTGGCTAGAGTCAGTGCCATGACTCTCCATCAGGCATACATCATTTTAAGAACAGTAGATGCCTTTCCTGTTCTGCCTAACAGCCCATGAAGAAGCTATTCTGAAGGAGACTTGAAAAGCTTTCTTGATTAAAAATCTTTTTCACCTATAAGGAATTTCACAAGTACATACCAAGAACTCTATGACTGAAGTCCCACTACTTCCTGTGATAGCCTTGTTACTAATAATAGAAATTTGACTTTTATAATTCAGAATGTAATGCCATTACAGAGGTGTTATCTGTGGAAGCCAGTGCACATTTAGCACTTGAGGCCTGCTGTACTTTTCTCTTCACTCTCTTTTCTTGCCTCCCTCTCAACCACCTTTCTTCAGTCTCTTTCACTCCCTGGGGCAGCATAGCCCTACAAGACAGCCTGTTGCTAGCTGCATTTTCCCATATTGCTGTGTTCCTGTTGAAAGTTTTTAAGTGCCTCTTGCAAACATCCATGCAACTGAGTCTATGTTGGCCCAGTGGCCTTGGAGCATCTGTAATCCATACAGGAGATCCTTTGGAATGAGGCTATCATCCATACAGTGCAGATGACCACACTAACGGAAAGTCCATGTTTGATAATTGTGATTAGATTTGGTAATTTTGCTTTCTCAAGTACTTTGGTGTCAGAAACTTTGGCTTCCCCCTTAATATTTAGAATACAATGAAGAGAAAGGGTGTGGAAGTTGTTTAGCCTTCTCTTATGCTTTCTCAAAAGGCATCGCTGGTAGAGACCCAAACCATGGTATTCAAGATCAGTTTCCTGTTAGCTTACATGTGCTTGATAATTTGACCAAAGGTGGTGGCTGCTTTTCTGATGTGACAAAAGAATAGCATGCATAATCTAGCAAGTTATGTGATCCATTACATCTCCAGTAATCCTGTAGCTTGCTTTAAATTGAAATGACAGGTGACTATTATAGATTCATCTGCCCACTGATGCCTTAATACATCCATGATGATGACATTATATTTGCATATCTTTAGCACCTTTCTTATGTAGATCTAAATACAATCTGCAAACACATAGTTAAGAGGCACAAAATAATATGAGACAAATGATATTATGTGAGCTATTTAATAAAAGGGGTCCTCAGTCTAGCAGACTAAGTTATAACAAGATCCAATGACTGGAAGTTGAAGCTAGACAAATTCAGACCGGAAATAAGACAAATGTTTAACAGTGAGAATAATTAACCATTGGAACAATTTACCAAGAATTGTGGTGGATTCTCCATTACTGACAATTTTCAATAAAACCTGGATGTTTTTCTAAAAGGTATGCTCTAGCTCAAACAGGAATTAATTCAGGGAATTTCTATTGTCCATATTATGCATGAGGTCAGACTGCCTTTCTGCCTTAGAATTTATGAAGTATATCAGTTTTACATATAAGTAAATCAAGGAACAAAGAGGCAAAATGACTTACCAAGTCAGACCGCTGAGTCCTGATTCTCAGTTCCCTGCTGATATCAGCTAAGCTGATATTGTATGACAATGAAAATTGCCTTTCCAATTAAATAAAGGAATTCTTAATACTGCTAAGTTGTTCATGTTAACACTGCCACTTCATATCTGCATGAGGAACCGGGGGATCAGTTCACATCAGGGAAGTATATGGCTCAAAGTGTCTAGAACATGTATAGTTGTAGAACTGTCAATTTGAGGGAAAAATGATAGAGTACCAGATGAGTATGAAGCAGAAAAATCTTCTTTGAGGTTCAGGGGTTCAGCCCACCGTGTCCTTCACTGCACTTAAAAGTTAGCACTAATTTTCAATATTAATAAATGTTTCTGAATCTGAAAGAATGAAGATATGCTGTAAGTTACTTTAAGACTTAATATGTTGATCTCACTACACTCAGAAGTAATGCTGGCTCATTCTGCTCACTGCAGCTCGATGGGGTGGGTCCTTGTCCATCTGGCTGGAAAAGGGTGGTTGCCCCTTTAAGCCCCCCTCTTCCCCCCCCACACACATCCCTCACCCCACAACTAGTAGCAGAGGTGGAGGAAAGGGGAATGTTCACCTGTACAGAGCAAGTAGGCACAGGAAACTGGAGCAAGTAGAACCTAGACCAGGTCAGGAGAGGGTACTGCTCTTCCTTCTTACTGGAAGAGTAGAGATATTTATACCCCACGTAGCCCTGGCAAAGCTCTCTTTTACCTGGATAGGGATGACAGCACCCACTCACCCTTTACATTTCCAAAAGGACTCTGCTTCCTCAGGACCTACTGTGGGCAGTATACTAGTTGCCCTTTTTTCTGTGGGGCTGGAAAGCAATTTATCCCTTACCTTCAGATTGACCAAAGCAGGGTGGGGGATTTTTTGCCTTCCCCACAGTAGGTCTGGGACCCAGTCAGCTGGAGTTGGTGGGTAAGATTGTAGCATTGCAATCTGGTACATAAAATTTGTGGCAGCTGTCCAGTGGAGGTACTCAGTAAGGAAGGGATGAAGTTAGATACAATGGATGTAAAAAGGATTTGAAGTAAACCATTCCTAAGGGAGCTGAGTAAGGTGTGTGAGGGGTGGGGCATGAGTGTTTGGTGCTCCTATATCTGTTACAGTGGGGAGTTGACCCTCCTCCTTTGGGGGAGCTGTGGAAAGGGGGCTTCAGAGCTCCTATCACAGGTACCGCATGGGGCTAACCCTCTCCTTGTCTAGCCCCATTTGACTTTATATGAGGAGAGGGCAACAGAGTCCCAGAAATGGGTCAGAGTCCCAGATTGGAGTCTGTGGAAATGTTTAAGGAATGATAAAGACTGCACTGCACAATTTGTTGCCAAGTTCTCCCAGATATTTTAAGTGAAAATAGTTGCAGCCTAAACCACATTCATTGCGTCCTGTCTTTTTTCTGGTGTGGCCAGGCAATTGAGCCACTTACCTCTGAATGTATCCACATGTGCCCCAGGGTTCCTTGCTCCTGCCTCAGCCCATCACACATTTCAGCAAAAATTAAAGGTTTTAATCAAAATGGCATGCAATGTATTACAAATAAGCACTGCAGCACAGTAGCACCATGTTGGCTTAATGTCTTTTAAATTCTTAGGCTAGCGTGTGCAAATTATCCTGAATCAACATAATCTCAGCACAGGTTAGATAATTCTCTATACTATGGCATTCCCTCTAACATTTTGCTGTGAATGTTGTGTCTACTTCATTGTTCAAGCCTAGGGTACAAAACACCTAATCATAATTTTCCACATTTGTTCTCTCCATGAGAAGAAACTTTCATTGCTGAAAGTGGTGAGCACACAGATCCTGCCAATTCTCTGAATAATATGCTGGTTCATTTCCTCTCTCTAACCTAGTCTCCACTAGGTTCACACTGTCTGGTAGTTCTGTAGAAAAAATTCATACAACCTTTTTTTTTTTTTTTTTACCAGAGATCTGATTATTATTTTATAATTTCCTTGCATAGTGTCTTTTGGGGATAAATCTATTTTAAATTACCTCCAGTTCTTGTAGTTTTATCCACTCTTAGGAGTTACAAAATTCTTGCCTTTCTAACTTACATTTGTAATGCAACATTTGAAAGATTTCTGCTCAGTTTCGTATCAACACTGTTTAAAAATAAAAAGGTATTAGCGGATACTATTTATTCTACTACAACATGTTGCTGCTCTAAGTTCCTCTTCTCCTCACAAAACCTAGATGCTAGGCACAACAGAGATTATTTCAACATTACCATCTGTCTCCTTGGCAAACTTCATACCCAGCAAACGGCTGTCAGTTTGCTGGTGACTTAGAAGTTCCCTCCAGATGTATTGTGCCACAGGCTGCTGATGGGTTGCCTTTTCTTTCTAAACACTGTCCCTCACCCCAGTCTGGTTTTGATTCTGAACAATCTGAGCATGTTTATCCATTAAGTATAAACCTGCATGACAGTAAACTACAGAAAACATCAGTAAAGGAATTATGTGGTCCTGACATAAACCTGGTATGCTAAAACAAGGACTTTTCATCCTCAGTTTGTTTTGTTATAATTTGTTATTACACCAGGGACAGTATTCAAGCCCACAGTTTGGATACTCTCAGTACAGCTGGTCAAAGAAAGCCAAGCTAAGGTGCTTTGGAGGAGGAGATGGTGGCGATGAGGCACCGCAACCTGTACAGAAGCTGGGAACAATATCTTGGACATTAAGGCACACTGACAGCTAGGAATGAAGGCCAATCATTAGGGTGTGGTGACTGATAGCAGCAGCTAAGGACAAAAACCTGATACTTTCCCAGTCTTTTAGGTGTGGCAGCAAATCCTTATCCCCCTCTTACACCTTTTCAGAATGAATGAGGAGGGTAAGATCACTTTAGCTTGTGTAGCATGTACACAGTCCTCCTAAGTGTAGTTTCAAAACAATCAGTACACTCATACCAGAAGAGGGCTAGCCTCTTTTTTAAAAAAAAGCTATATTTTACTCTTTGATGGTCTAACTCTGATTTGGACTGCTGGCTCTCCACCTCAAAAGAGGAAGAATTCCTTTTGGGGAGAGTGGGAGGATGTATGCTTTCTCAGAGGAACTTGCATGTCTATTGCCTGGGCCTTTCTGCATTGATTTGTCATGCTGCAATGCATGGGAACCAAATACTAAGGCTCACCTGCATTGTTGCACTCTGTGACAGTGAACAGGGGAAACAATGCTTAGTTCATTTATTCCCCCTTCGGGAGTTTGTCCCCATAATCCTGATTCAGACAGGGGAGCAAAATTTCTCTCTGGCCCTTTTAAATATCTGCAAGATAAAGTAAGAAAGATAAAAGACGGTTACTCACCTTTGTAACTGTTGTTCTTCGAGATGTGTTGCTCATATCCGTTCCAGTTAGGTGTGCGCATGCTGCGCGCACGTTCGTCGGAAGATTTTTACCCTAGCAACACTCGGTAGGTCGGCTGGGCGCCCCCGGAGTGGCGCTGCTATGGGGCTGGATATATACCCCTGCGACCCAATCGCTCCTCAGTTCCTTCTTGCCAGCTACTCCGACAGTGGGGAAGGAGGGCGGGTTTGGAATGGATATTAGCAACACATCTCGAAGAACAACAGTTACAAAGGTGAGTAACCGTCTTTTCTTCTTCGAGTGATTGCTCATATCCATTCCAGTTAGGTGATTCCCAAGCCTTACCTAGGAGGTGGGGTCAGAGTGAGATGTGGCAGAATGCAAAACTGCTGAGCCAAAGGCTGCATCATCTCTTGACTGTTGAACCAGAGCATAATGCGAAGCAAAGGTGTGGACCGAGGACCAGGTAGCTGCATGACATATCCCCTGGATAGGTACATGAGCCAGGAAGGCGGCAGATGAAGCCTGAGCCCTGGTAGAATGTGCAGTGATGTGGCTTGGGGAAGTATGAGCCAAATCGTAACAAGTGCAGATGCACGCCGTCACCCAAGATGAGATCCTCTGAGAGCAAACAGGTAGGCCTTTCATTCAGTCTGCTACCGCGACAAAGAGTTGGGGCATTTTATGAAACATTTTTGTCCGCTCAATATAAAATGCGAGCGCTCTACGGATGTCCAGGGAGTGCAATTGTTGCTCCCATCGCGTTGAGTGTGGCTTCGGGAAGAAGACCGGGAGAAAGATGTCCTGGTTAACATGAAAGGCCGAAACCACCTTAGGGAGGAAAGCCGGGTGTGGTCGCAACTGCACCTTGTCCTTGTGGAACACAGTGTACGGCGGATCCACCGTAAGAGCCCTAAGCTTGGAGATTCGTCTGGCCGATGTAATGGCTACAAGGAAAGCTGTCTTCCAAGACAGGTAGAGTAGCGAGCAGGTTGCTAACGGCTCGAATAGGGGAGACATAAGTCTGGTTAAAACCAGGTTGAGGTCCCAGTTCGGGGCTGGACGGTGTACTTGAGGGTATAAGCGCTCCAAGCCCTTGAGGAACCTTGAAACCATAGGGTGTGAGAACACGGAATGACAACCTTCACCTGGGTGGAAGGTAGAGATGGCTGCCAAGTGTACCCTCAGTGATGATACTGCTAGGCCCTGCTGTCTGAGAGACCAGAGGTAGTCCAAAATAGAGGGGATCGAGACCTAAGAATTTCGTACCAGCTGGAGAAACGCTTCCACTTGGCCAGGTACGTTGACCGGGTGGAAGGCTTCCTGCTACCCAGAAGAACTTGTTGTACTGATTCAGAGCAACGTAACTCTGACTGGTTTAGCCACGCAGCAGCCATGCTATGAGGTGAACACCCTGCAGGTCCAGGTGGCGAAGCCTGCCGCGGTCCTGAGTTATGAGGTCTGGGTGGAGTGGCAGAGTAATTGGGTTGGCTATCGACACGTCGAGCAATGTGGTGTACCAATGCTGCCTGGGCCACGCTGGAGCAATCATGATGATGCGCGCTCTGTCCCTGCAGATTTTCAGCAGGACCTTGTGAACCAGCGGGAATGGTGGGAAGGCATAAGGGAGCTGGCTCTTCCACAGCATCAGGAAAGCGTCCGAGATCGATCCCAAGGAGAGACCTTAGAAGGAGCAAAAGGTCTGGCATTTCCTGTTCTCGCAGGAAGCGAACAGGTCTATGTGGGGAAATCCCCACTTCTGGAAAACAGAATGCTTAACGTCCGGGCGGATCGACCACTCGTGAGACAGGAAAGACCTGCTGAGTCGATCTGCCAGGGTATTCTGAATGCCTGGGAGAAAGGACACTACCAGATCTATCGAGTGGGCTATGCAAAAGTCCCAGAGTTGGATGGCCTCCTGACAAAAGGGGGAGGACTGTGT
This sequence comes from Gopherus flavomarginatus, assembly GCF_025201925.1. Taxonomy (NCBI): domain Eukaryota; kingdom Metazoa; phylum Chordata; order Testudines; family Testudinidae; genus Gopherus; species Gopherus flavomarginatus. The sequence continues at coordinate 34,078,056 of NC_066626.1, forward strand.
CCCTCCCTGTTTGTTTATGTAGTACATGGCCGTTGTGTTGTCTGTAAACACAGAGACACACCATCCTCACAACTGTTGCTGGAAAGCCAGCCACGCCAGGCAGACTGCTCTCAGTTCTTGGACATTTATGTGTAATGCCAGCTCCTGAGAAGACCAAAGGCCTTGAGTACGAAAGTGACCGAGGTGAGCACCCCAGCCAAGAGATGACACGTCCGTCGTCAGGGACATTGAGGATTGGAGTGGATGGAACGGCATCCCTGCACACACCAGGAAGGGAGTTAGCCACCATTCTAGGGAGCCTAGGGCGCTCGGGGGAATGGTGACTATCGTGTCTATCGGGTCCCTGCCCGGGCGGTATACCAAGTTGAGCCAAACTTGGAGAGGAAGGAGGCAGAGCCTGGCATGTTTGCTTACAAACGTGCAGGCAGCCATGTGACCCAGGAGACCGAGACAAGTGCGAGCCGAGGTCGTCAGGAAATTCTGTAGACCTCGGATGATTGTTGCTATCACCTGAAACCGCGGCTGTAGTAAGCAGGCTCTGGCTAGATTGGAGTCCAGGATAGCTCCTATGAAGTCTAACCTCTGCGTGGGAACCAGAGTGGATTTTTCTATATTGATCATCAGGCCTAGATGTGTAAATAGGTCCTTGATGATGCCCAAATGCCGAGTGACTTGTGTCTCAGAGGCCCCTTGGATGAGCCAATCATCCAGATACGGAAAACGTGTATCCGACATTGGCGGAGGTAGGCGGCGACTACGGCCATACACTTTGTAAATACCCTTGGGGCTGTAGAAAGGCCAAATGGCAGGACCGTAAACTGGAAGTGCTGACAGTTGGCTACAAAGTGGAGGTCTGTCCTGTGCAGAGGAAAGATGGCGATGTGAAAGTACGCGTCCTTCATATCGAGGGCGGCATACTAGTCTCCAGGATCCAAGGACAGGATAATGGTCCCCAGGGATACCATGCAGAACTTCAACTTTATCATAAATTAGTTGAGTCCTCGCAGGTCTAGGATAGGTCTGAGACCTCCCTTCGACTTGGGGATTAGGAAATAATGGGAGTATAACCCCTTGCCCCTTTCGTCCATCGGTACCTCCTCTGTAGCTCCTATGGCAAGGAGCGTCTGCACCTCTTGTAAGAGGAATTTTTCGTGAAAGGGGTCCCTGAAGAGGGACAAGGCTGAAATAAATTGGAGGTGGTATCCATACTCCACCGTGCGTAGGACCCAGCGATCTGAAATTAACTGGGACCACACCGGGAGGAAGTAGGAGAGATGGTTGGAGAAGGGAGGAGAAGGATCCTGGCCTGTAACTGGTACATCGCCCTCGGGCGCACCTTCAAAAGTTCATCTTTGGTCTCGGTGGTGGTTTTGAGGGACCTTGATTTTGGCCCTCTTGGGGTCCTGACAGTCGTCTGCGACCACCTCGGCTGCGCCGCCTGCCAAAGTCTTGTCTTTGTCTAGGCACAGAGTATGGGCGGTGAGGCTGGGGATGGAAAGGCCTGCGTTGGGTCACCGGCATATGCATGCCGAGAGAGCGCATTATGACCCTGTTGTCCTTCAGGCTTTGCGGCCTGGGGTCAGTCTTTTCCAAGAAGAGGCCTTTACCATCAAATGGTAAGTCCTGAATGGTATACTGCAGCTCGCGTGGGAGTTTTGAAACCTGAAGCCATGAGATGCGCCTCATGGCAACACCCGAGGCCAGAGTCCTGGCTGCTGAGTCTGCTGCATCCAGCGAGGCCTGGAGGGAAGTTCTGGCCACCTTTTTCCCTTCCTCCTAGAGAGCAGCGAACTCTTGGCAGGAGTCTTGAGGGAGAAGCTCCATAAACTTACCCACTGCCACCTAGGTGTTATAATTATAGTGGCTAAGCAAGGCTTGTTGATTTGCTATCCGGAACTGTAGGGTCCCTGCTGAGTACACCTTGTGGCCGAGTAGGTCCATTTGCCTAGCCTCCTTCGATTTCGGGGCTGGCGCCTGCTGTCCATGGCGTTCCCTCTCATTAATGGACTAGACGACTAGTGAGCAGGGAGGAGGATGGACATACAAGTACTCGTGCCCTTTAGAGGGCACCATATATTTACACTCAACTCCCCTGGCCGCAGGAGGGATAGAGGCTGGAGACTGCCATATAGTATCGGCATTCGCCTGGATGGTCCAAATAAGTGGTAAGGCCACTCTAGTGGGGGCATCCGCAGATAGAATGTCCACTACTGGGTCCTCTACCTCCAGGACCTCCTCCACCTGGAGGTTCATATTGAGTGCAATCCTCCTTAGGAGGTCCTGATGGGCTCTCAGGTCGACTGGAGGAGGGCCTGAGGAGGATGTTCCTGCCACCGCCTCATCTGGAGAAGAGGAAGAGGAGATGCTGGCAACGAGCAAGTCCTGGGTGGCCTGTTGCTCTTGGGCGATCTCCTGCTCCAGAGGAACCTGGATGTCCGGTGGGTGAACTGGGGCTTCCTCCGCAGCAGTCGGAGGGTGACGGCTAACCGTCGCCTCTGACACTCGGTGCGCTGATGAGACAGAGCGGGACAGATCTACTGGTATGCCTTGGGCCTGGTGATACACCTGATGGGGTCCTTGGTCCTGGGCCTGGGTCTCTTGGAAGACTCTGGTGGGCACATCAGAATCGCAGCCCTGAGCATAAGAGCTGTCCGTGTGGGATGACACTGATGCGTGTCTGGATGGCCATGGAGGGGCTGAAAAGCCCTGGGCAGAGTCTCTGTCTCTAGCGGACCTTGCCCTACTCGGCACCGGGGACCGGTACTGGGAATGAGATCAGAACCTGCGACCGGAGTGGTGCCGGGAGGTCGACCGAGATCTCGAGGCTCGACGTCGGGAGCAGCTACAGGAGTCACAGTGCCTGGAGCGGTGTCGGGAGCTGGAATGGTGCCGAGAGTAGTGGGCCAGCGAGCAGGATGCCGACCGGTGCCGCGAGTGCGACTGGTACCGAGAAGCAGAACGGTACCGGGACTGCGAGCGGAATCGGGAGTGGGAGCGCCGATGGGACCTGGAACGTCTGTGGGACCGTGATCGTGAATGGTGCTGCTCTGCTGTGCCGACAGAGGATGGTCTTATCAAGGCAGGCTTGCCGATAGACTGTATTACCCGCACTGGTGGTGTCGGGGGTTGAGGCAGCGTCGACTCTGTCATGACAATCAGATCCCTCGCCATTGATAATGCCTCCGGCGTGGATGGAATAGTAAGCTCAACCATGGCTCGCGCCGGGGAGCTGACAGGCACTGGACTCGACAGCCCTTGTGGGACCGGAATCGACGGTGCCAACGTCGGTGCTGCGGCAGGTGTCGGTGCCGGGCGATCCGACTTAGACGAGCTTTCTGGCTGCGGTGTTGGTGGCACGGAAGCAGCAGGAGTCTTAGGCTTTCTCGACCTCGGGGAGAGGGAGCAGTGCTGAGTCAACTTCGGTGCCGGCGACGGCCGGTGCCGAGAGGCCTTGGCAGTACCAGCATGGTCTGGTGCCGAGGAGGTGCTTCTGCCCGCCGACTGACCAGCGCTCGGTGCCGAAGGTGGAGGGGTAAGAACTGCCTCCATGAGGAGCTGCTTTAGCCGAAAGTCCTGCTCCTTTTTTGTTCTCGGTTTAAAAGCCTTGCAAATGTGACATTTACCTGTCAGGTGAGATTCCCCGAGGCACTTAAGACAGGAGTCGTGTGGATCTCCTGTTGGCATCGGCTTATGACAGGCCGAGCACGGTTTGAAACCCGGTGAACCGGGCATGGGCCCCGGCACCGGGTGCGGGGAAAGGGCTAATCCCCGAACCCCTCTTAACTATACACTAACTATGAACAATAAAAATTAACTATAACTATATAACTTTGAACTATATACACAACAAAATAACTAGAGAACTATGAGTAGCTAGGGAGGTGGAGGTCAGTAAAACCGCACTCCACTGTTCCAACGACCGACACGGGCGGTAAGAAGGAACTGAGGGGCGGTTGGGTCGGCATGGGTATATATCCGGCGCCATGGTGGCGCCACTCGAGGGGGCGCCCAGCCGACCCACTGAGTGTTGCTAGGGTAAAAATCTTCTGACGAACGTGCACGCGGCACGCGCACACCTAACTGGAATGGATATGAGCAATCACTCGAAGAAGAATTATTATAACTCTTCAATAAAATGCTTTCCCCCCCCGAACACTAATAATGGCCTTTTGTCTGTATAATCAAAACTAAATAGCACTGATTTTTGAATCAGTGTGATTGGAAAACAATATGTAATCTGCTTCATAAAATGTAAACTCACTTCTTCTGTCTACCTTGTTTTTCAGCATTTTTTGAAATATGTATGATTTCTATATTCTTTATCCTCTATACCTAATAAATATATTTACTTGCTTTTAAATGTTATGACAGTCTTTAGATGTTCTATACGAAGAGCACAGTCACTGAAATATTTGCGGGTACCAAAGGTGGACAAGACAGGAAAAGCTTTCTTTACAATGAGATTCAGTGGATGGAAACATTGCAAGCATAGTTTTGAAATGAAGGGCTGGATCCTCAGCTGTTGTAAAATGGTCACAGGCCTAGCGCAAAAAGTTTGAATCTGACTTTTGTCACACTGTCTTTAGGTCATTTACAGTAAACCGAAGTATGAAATATTATCAAATAGCTATTTTATTGGTGGTTGGGGTTTAAAGTAAATCAGTGCTGATATTTAATGTTTTACAGTCATTTCTATCTTTTAAACTAACATTTTTGAATGATTAATACAGCGAAGAAAATCTTGGTGATGATATATCTTATATAAAGAAATAATTGGGGTTTAGCTAATCCATCACTCAATGACTAAATCTGCTTCATTTTTGTTTAACTACAGTAAAAACATTTCCTCACTTGTACTCTCCTTCCCACAAATTTACAAATTTGAAACACTCTGCAAGTGGTTTCTGAAGATATGTGCTTCATTTTCTCCCTTTGCATATTAATGCCATGTGTTCTTTTTTGTTGTCCCAAATCACTGATGCAATGACCCTTTAATATAAAAAAGTAAACACATAAGTCTAGAATTACCAGCACCACGTACAGTTATTAGTCCCAGATCTTATTTAATATTAATAGGATGCTCCATGTGGTTGCCAGCCACAGCCAGAAGTTATCTGCATTCCAAGCTGTAACAGTATCTCCCAGAAGAAAAGACGTCTAAACAAAACTGAAGAGGATATTAGCTCGCTCTCTCTGTTTCTAAAGGACATATAGAAAACTGCTCACAGAAGTAACACATGTCTACCTACTCACTGGTAATGAAAATCACTAGGAACAGGGACACAGGATTCATGTTTCAGATATATCTCAGTAGCTGAATAAGCCACTGCAGAAGGAACTATATTAAGAACAAGACCTATGCAATTGATCAGAAAGCTATTGATGCACCATGGGGATAACACTCCCATGATGTGCCACCTCCCCTCACCAAGAAAGGAGCATATGAGCAAAATCATTTCTAAACAAGGAATCATAAGTATGTGTACTGATGAGATGGAACTGTATCACTCTTACCCTGCAAGTTCGGTCTCTGTCCTAAAGAAACACTTGGGTGACAGTACCAGGTGAATGCTGCCTCAGAGTTACTCTGGTTTTCATTCCTCGGAAACTATAGATCATTGGTACAAGGGTGCTCTCTATTCACTTGTATCCCTGTTTACTGAAGGCATTTGGTAGGAGGTAGTTATTCAGGTTAAGACACTTGTCATTACCACACTTTCTTCCACTGAAAGCTGCATATTGGAAATGTTGGAATACTGGAAAATGTTCTTTTCACTTGCGCAGTTCTCATACAGTGAGGTGCCATACTTATCCCTAGTGAACTTGACAACATCACCACATAACTTGGCTACCTCAAGATGTGATTATTTTAACTGCCTCTTGAACGGTTCTGAGGAGTTCTTTATCACTTACAGCTATTTCAGGATGCAGCAGTGATTTATTTGACAGAATATGTTTGGAGGAGTTTCCATTCTCATGCATCATCTTCCTATTAAGAATCCCATTGTAAATTTTTTGGTCATCAGCTCATCATGCTTTTCTTGTGATGGGACTTAAGGTGTCGAGTTCACTTCCCTTGAACTGCATCTCGTTAAAATTTCTTTACACTTTTAAATGAAATATCCCATAAAACTCCCCCCCACACACACACATTTACATTCTTAATATGACAGCTATTGCCCTCATGGCCACTGACCCCTCTTGTCTCTTTTCCTCCATGTTAAAACTCAAACAAATAAGACAAATTGAGAGTCTATGATTTGGGTTTACTTGCTATGTTCTTTTTGTATTCATACATTAGCCTTTTAGTTGTACAGCTAACCGAATGCCTGTGTGTTTGGAAGTGCAGATTTCATACATACATTATTTACGCTTTGATGAAATATCCACAAACAAAAGCAAAGTAATCTCTTCTATTCCTGTTGACTAATTGGGCTGTTTAACTGGAATTTTAAACATGGCATGACAAATTTAAAACCCACAATGTATACAGATAGAATTTTTATAGAAACCATGCCACAAAAACAGCATGGTCTCTACTGGAGAAAAAGGCTTTGTTGTTATGTTAGTTTATTTTTTAAGGCAACAATGTACAGACCTGAGGTGAAATTGTAGCCCCATTGAAATCAATGGCAGAACTACCATTGACTTCAGGATTTTACACCAGAGGAGAATTTTCAAAAAAGTCTAAGTGATTCTAAAGAAAAAAATCAATGGGACTCAATCAGGGCTGTGCCTAGAATCAAAATCTAGCCCATAATGAATAATATCTTTCAGCTAGGGAAACAGTGGCAAGGTTGTAAAAAGCACTGGTATTAATTAAAAAACTGTTGTAGAAGTAAATTAAGTTACACAACAAATTCATGTGTTGCTATATATGCTCAATCCTTTCCTTTCCTTTCCTGAACAATTATGATTTTTACATATTTTCCACAGTACTCAATATTACACACACTTAGGACAAATTCTGCTGTCATTTAAACCTCTTCTACCCTATTGATGTCAACAGTATTCCACAGGTTTAAATGGTTGCAGAATTCCCCCCATGTAAGTCTTCAGAATTGACCTTGGCCTCTAGCTGAGAGTCTTCCAAAGATCTGAAAGTTTCGAACATAATAAGTTTTTTCTTTTCTTATTTTTTGAAATTGTTCTTCAAATGCTGGTAGCTTATTTCCAACCATTATTTAACCTTTTACAAAACCTTTAAAAGGGAGGAAGAATAGACATTGCCTGCTCAGTTCAAATGACTGTTTGGAACTTAAGTCATTTAAATTCCTGAAGGAAATGCCCAAGTATATTTAATGATGATTTGGTTGTGCCTAGTAATATATTAATATCTCTGACTGTAATTGCCTTGATTAAGTTCTAGTGCTCAGACAATTCTTTCATACTGCATCTACTATTTACTTAATGAATAATACATTCTCCTGTAAAATATATCTTCTGTGTCTCACCTAAGCCTGTTAGAAAGGTTAATGCAGCATTTTATAACACTCAGGCTACAATGGAAAGTAAAAAAGCTATTCTGACAAGCAGAAATGTCAACACATTTCTAACAATACACAAAATGACACAGAATGAAATGTTACCAACTGCTGGGTCTGAAAAAAGCGTTTTTGACGTAAATCCTAAAATAAACAATAGGATAGATTATATTAAAAGAGAAGTTACTTAATGTAACTTGATCAGAAAGATTTTCATATACACAAGTTTCCAAATCAACTAAAGTTAAAGCTGTTAAACTCCCCTGTGTAAAATTTCTGCTTTACTCTACTTGACTGTTTATGGCATTAATTTTAATAATAGGGCCCAAAATGCAAAGAGATCCACAAAAGCTGACCATTACTCCAACTACTTTGGTGGAACTCCATGCAGGATCGAGGCTCTGTGCTTCTACATCCTTGTGCGGGACTGAGCCTTAATCAGCAGTATGGCCTTTGGGGTGAGAACATCATGACTTTCAAGTCCCCAACTTCACTGCATGTTAAGTCTCAGCATTGATACTAAATTAACATATGTTTTATGTTTGATTTAAAAAACTATCACATTGCCAGTGAGACAATATATAACTTCATACACACAGTAGGTGGTAGACAAATTAAGCTTGCTTGATGTGATCCTGATCTCTTAAGATACCTCCAAGAAAACATGAGGTCTATCTGGGGAGGGACGCAGGAAATTGGTCTCCTGGAGTGGTACGTGGTGCTTGTCCCAGAATAGCAATCACCACTTTCAAAAAGTCACACATCCCAGCATCTTAATGAGCTGAGCAAAAGTCACAATAAAACAAGAAATGAGGAAAGTTGTTAAATTCCCCGAGCCTCATTGTGAATCCCATTTCACTTACCTAGCTAATTTCTGAGAAGCTACAAACACCTTACCTCACTCATCTGTGGCTGTTGAGACTTAAGTCTACATATTGCAAAAATGTGGCTAAGGGATTGATAATAACCACACATGGTCAGGAAGATCTCAGTTTTCTGTCACATCCATAAGAAGGGAGCTGAATAATACAGTCCCCCTGTTGTAAGGATGAGGCATTGATTCAGTGCTTCCAAAACAGGTCACCTCCTGAATTACCAGCACCACCTTCTGAAGCAGCTTAGAACTTCACTCAGTACTTCTCAACTGAATGGTGGCTAAACCCAATCCTGTTCAGATGTGTGACCTGATAAGAACACAGCCAAGTGCCATGGCTGTGATGAAATGATGGAAAATTTAAATAAGTGAGCAACATCTTGCAAAAGCTCCTTTCAAATCAATAGCAATTTTGCAAGTTAAGATAAGGATTTAGCTCAAATACATTCAGATAAAAAAAGCACAGAATAACTTTCTAGAAACAAAGAACTTGGGTGCTGATGTGACTTACAGTATAGTTCCACCATTGGCTCTGTACAGTGTTTCAGAGGGATCAAGTTGGGAAACTGTCATCTATGGAGCTCTGTCTCAGTGAATCTGAGTAACAGGAAAACAGTAATTGCTGCCAGATTGAATTTGCAAGTATAGTTTTAATGGCATGTAGTTCCGATGCCCTTTGCCACTGTTTTGGATACCAGATTTGAACTACATGTACACAAGAGTAGTACTGTAGTAGTTAATAAGTCACATTATGGATTTTTTTTTTTTTACTATATATCAGATATTTAGTATGGGAGTCCTTTAGGCGAGCAGTCTAACTAAGGAAGCTGGTTACTTTAAGATTTTTTTGTTCTGTGAGGAACTATAGTTTTAACTTCAACTTTCCACATGACAAAAAATAAGAATGCATTCTACATTGTTTCAATTCAGTTATTATGGAATGTGGAAGATACATTCTTTTACACTATAATCATAACACTACAATGACTAACTTCCTAGCAGACTTTCAGGAAATGTTGAAACCAATTTGGCCCTCTTCCTCTGTGACTTTAATCTAATCTAAACAAAACAAAATCTCAGCCAAATAGAACAGACCAGTTAATAAACCCCATCTACCTCACTCTAGAAGTGCTCTACTTGAAATTCAGACTTGCTTGTCCATTTCAGGTCTCTAATAATGAGCATGGATACGTTTTTCAGTCAGTGACAGACATGGAGGTAGAGAAGGGAAAAGATGACAAATTATGAACATAATGTCTCTGCTTGATGTTACAAGTCATTTTAATGGGAAATTATGAGAAAACATTTAAGAAAAAAATCCATCCTAAGGTATTTAATTGATTTTTTCATAAGATTGGACATTAGAGGAAATTTCATTTCTGTAAGATAGATATTGCATATGAAGGTATTTTTAGAGGTAGACAGAATCTATCTGAAGGAGTATGGATATTTACAAATACAGTGTCTGCACAGATCCACGTGTAGGAAGAGAGTTTTAATCCAGCCTATTTTCCAATCAATGCCCTGGTGTTGAGTAATACAGTTCCACAGAGTAGCATTCTTATTTGATCCCTCAGAAATTTGTGAACTGAGATATGGTACTACAGCATTGACAAACATTGGGACAACCCTTAAAGAAACAAATCACACTACTTGTATCTATCTCTTTCCTTTAGTGCTGAATAGGTCAGATACTGGAAAAGGGAGACTAGCTGGCAGCCAGGGAGATCGTTATTTCAGTGGCGGCTCATATCTAGCTATTTTATTGGTTTCAGATTTTCATGATAAGGCTATTTACCCACACACTCTCTCAGGGGGACCTCCAACTGCCCCAGCCCACAAAAAGCCCCAGTAAATGGATGGGAGAATGGAATCTACAGAGAAACTAACAGAAATGCTGCATATGGCCATTAATGAAGTCCTTGCCAGAAAGATGCTTGAGCCATTTTCAAGACTGTGAGGAACAGAAATGCAGTCTCTCTTCTAAATAAAGAAAACTGTGACTCTTTCTGGAGCAGCTCTAGCACCTGTGAATAAAGCTGAACAAATCATTGATTTTTCAGTTAGAAGCCAAACTGGGAAAATTTTAAAAAATTCTGTTCCATTCAAAGCAAAAAAAAATTGTTTTTGGCTTTTTCTAACCAAGAAGGAAAACCTCACAAAATATTATTTACATTCAATGGAAATAGCTTGTTCAACTTGAAACAAACATTTTTTTCATTTCATTTTCTGCCTTGTTTTTCTTTAAAAAAATTTTTCTTAAATAAGCATAGCTAAATTTCCAAATGAAACTGTTTCAAAATGAGAAATCATTTTGAAATGAACCATTTTGACTTTTTCTAACACAATTTTCTCTTTTTCTTCCAGCTTAAACTATTCACCAACTTTCTGAATAGTTTTGGTGCCCCAGAAAACACATTTTTGGCGCATTTACTATTTGCCTAATTAACAAATAAGTAAATTTCCCCAGCTCTATCTATGAGTCCTGTGGAAAACTTAAAATTTGGTATGGATGTGTTCATGAGATCACAGATGTACTTATTTGTGATCCAAAGAAGACTGGATTATATTTGGTCAATTTAAAATGGTTTTAAAGTGTACTTTGTGCATGCACACTGAATCCTGTTATTGGCTAACACTAGCAATCTGCCATTGTTCCATTAACACTGAATATGCATATGTGTTTCTACAAATGGAGTGAAAATGTCCATTGAGACAGTCTCTCAGCATTCATTAGGATATATGAATGTGTGCCTAAAAGAGCAGAGTAAAACTTTACTTCCAATAGGTAGTGGTTTGTGACTGTATGCATGGAAGGTGGCAATGACTCTTCTCACTTTTATATGTAGAATATCAGTTTACTCCACAAAGCCCTGGTCTACGCTACAAGTTTAGGTCAAATTTAGCAGCGCTAGATCGATTTAACCCTCCACCCATCCACACAATGAAGCCATTTTTGTCAACTTAAAGGGCTCTTAAAATCAATTTCTGTACTCCTCCCCGATGAGGGGATTAGTGCTGAAATCGACCTGCTGGGATGAATTTGGGGTAGTGTGGACGCAATTCAATGGTATTGGCCTCTGGGAGCTATTCCAGAGTGCTCCATTGTGACCACTCTGGACAGCATTCTCAATTCAGATGCACTGGCCAGTAGACAGGAAAAGCCCTGCGAACTTTTGAATTTCATTTCCTGTTTGGCCAGTGTGGTGGGTGACCATGTGGAGCTCATCAGCACAGGTGACCATGGAGTGCCAGAATTGCAAAAGAGCTCCAGCATGGACCGAATGGGAGGTACTGCATCTGATCGCTGTATAGGGAGACGAATCTGTGCCAAAAGATGAAACGTTGGAATATTTGACAAAATCTCCAAGGGCATGAAGGACAGAGGTTATAATAGGGACCCGCAGCAGTGCTGCATGAAACTTAAGGAGCTCAGGCAAGCCTACCAAAGAACCAGAGAGGCAAACGGCTGCTCTGGGTCAGAGCCCCAGGCATGCCATTCTAGGGGGTACCCCGCCAACTACCCCACCCCTGTGCTTCCCTTCTTCCCCACCCTCCCGGGCTACCTTGGCAGTTATCCCCCGATTTGTGTGACAAATTAATAAAGAATGCATGAATTTGAAACAACAATGACTTTATTGCCTCTGCAAACGGAGATCAAAGTGGGGACGGGAGGGCGATTGGCTTAGAGGGAAGTAGAGTGAACCCACGGGGGCAGGTTTTCATCAAGGAGAAACAAACAGAACTTTCACACCATAGCCTGACCAGTCATGACCTTAAAGTCTATGAGTCTATGAAACTGGTTTTAAAAGCTTCTCATAGACTCATAGACTTTAGGGTCAGAAGGGACCAATATGATCACCTAGTCTGACCTCCTGCGCAAAGCAGGCCACAGAATCCTACCCATCCACTTCTATAACAAACCCCTAACCTACGTCTGAGTTATTGAAGTCTTCAAATTGTGGGTTGAAGACCTCAAGCTGCAGAGAATCCACCAGCAAGTGACCCACGCCCCACGCTGCAGAGGAAGGCGAAAAACCTCCAGGGCCTCTGCCAATCTGCCCCGGAGGAAAATTCCTTCCCAAACCCAAATATGGCGATCAGCTAAACCCTAAGCATGTGGGCAAGACTCACCAGCCAGCACTCAGGAAAGAATTCTCTGCAGTAACTCAGATCCGATCCCATCTAACATCCCATCACAGACCACTGGGCATACTTACCTGCTGATAATCAAAGATCAATTGCCAAAATTAAGCTATCTCATCATACCATCCCTTCCATAAACTTATCAAGCTTAGTCTTAAAGCCAGATATGTCTTTTGCCCCCACTACTCCCCTTGGAAGGCTGTTCCAGAACTTCACTCCTCTAATGGTTAGAAACCTCCATCTAATTTCAAGTCTAAACTTCCTAGTGTCCAGTTTATACCCATTTGTTCTTGTGTCTATATTGCTACTAAGCTTAAATAATTCCTCTCCCTCGCTAATATTAATCCCTCTGATATATTTATAAAGAGCAAGAATAT